>NC_090266.1:1112159199-1112484199 GCF_040414725.1 Anabrus simplex | reverse complement strand
TGGCGGTGGAGCTCTCTCCCGAGAGCCGGAGGTGGAGGTGGCGCTCGAACCATCCACTTATACTACTGCCGATAATCTTCATCTCCGTTATGTCCGGAATAAAACATTGCATTATTTGTTGAAATCGATTTACGCCGTTTTCAAGCATGGACCCCCCTTTTATTTAGGTAAGTGTCTTTAGGGAATGAACGCTTTTTGGTATTTGTTTTACGTCGCACCGACATAGATACGTCTTATGGCGACGATGGGATAGGAAAGGCCTAGGAAGTGGAAGGATGCGGCCGTGGCCTTAATTAAGGTACAGCCCCGGCATTTGCCTGGTGTGAAAATGGGAAACCACGGAAAACCATCTTCAGGGCTACCGACAGTGGGGCTCGAACCCACTATCTCTCGATTACTGGATGCTGGCCGTACTTAAGCGACTGCAGCTATCGAGCTCGGTAGGGAATGAATGAAACTATCTATTTCGTTCCTTTGCGCGTCTACTACCTTCTGTGTATCCTGCGATGGCGTACTAAACCATACTGAAAACTGTTCACTATTACGGCTTTTTACGTTGTATCACAGGAAATAAACACACGCTTTCTTTTACACCACAGATATAATGCTGTCGTGTATTATCAGCTCCTATCCTCTTCGTGCTCAGCGATTCTTATTCCAACTATCTCCACCCGGTTCATCGTGTGGGTCCCGCATGACGTCAGTGTTTCGCTTTGTTTCTGCGTATCTCTCCCGTGACACCTACCTCTGCGGGCTTGGCATGATTCTTCGAGAAGCTTTGGTATGTGCCGGCTGGGGCCAGGGCCTACATAGCCACGGAAAGTAATTACTTCCACGCGGTTTCTCTTCAAGTCATCTACACATGTCATAACTGACTGTGCTGGGTGAATTAGAAGAGAAATTCACACAATGAGAATACATGGAAATATGAACCGTTTTCAACATTTGTTGCTGCATTGCCAGTACCGTACAATATCTTACGTTGTCGCAATCTCAAATTTATCATATAACATGTAGATATTATTATTATTATTATTATTATTATTATTATTATTATTATTATTATTATTATTAACAAATACATCACAATTGGGAAGTATATCTGTGGCAATGATCACTTCCTGTTGTGTGATAATAAAGTAAAGTCAAAATATAATTATCCAACAACAGCAACAACACAGCAAGAGTACAACAAGCAATTACACGGAAAGGAAATGTTACAAGAAATACTATATTTCAAGATTCTAAATCCAGCATCATGATATACAAATTCAAATTCGTATTGATGTAATAATCGTGGTCGCCACGACACTTACATAATTTGATTGCCCACCCGAATTAATTGTATATATATGTATCATATATCATATGTAATTTTATTCATTATTAACGTCCATCATCATTTATGTAATTGCACGTAAGAACGAGAAATAATTTTTAATTGTAATATATTAGAATATTCCGTGGTAATGTCTTGCGCTAACAGGCTACTTGGTGTCTCGCAATAGTCCAGGAAGGTTAATTTTGGATTGTTCTTGGAAACGTACGCAACAGCAAGAGGAAGATACATAATTTCGTTGTTGGGACGCTAAATTACCCCATATCACGTGCTCTTATCAGGAGGGCTTTTTCTGTCAAGGACAGACACTTCATCTATATATCGACAGGGTGGTGACGTATATCGGCTCTCATTGGAACGAGATGTCATGTGACATCAAGGGAAGAAGTGGGAATATGAAGAGGATTTATATAGATATACACGGCGTGGTGAAGATCATTCTGATTCTAGACTCTGCATTCTGCATTCTGCATCCAGCTTTCTTGAGTCTCCATTCTCAGGTAGTCCACGGGTTTTAGAGAGTCACTCTGCAATCTGAGTGCATCTCTTACGATGTGCTTATACTCAACATTCCTTATCGGCTCTGTGAGACTTATTCAGATTATTTAGAAAGACAAGTTCATATAATATAGAAGGACAGGATGTTTTCCGTTCTCCCTATTCAATTAATTCCGATGTGGAATTTCACATTGTAAGGCTGGCACTATGTTTTTGGTACTCAGCACAATAGGGAGTGATAGATTCAGGGTGTAATCCATTCCATGAAGCAGATGCCAAGGATGATGGTCGTGGAAGAGGAACGACAACGATCAACCACGGAAGCAGACGACGAAAAGGTCAACCACCGGTGAGCATGAGTTATCCCTGTTATCGCAAGTCGGCGCGTGTAGTATTGAATTGAAATCTCAGTCAGTAATTTTTTTAGTTTTGGTAAAAACTCGTTTTTACGTAATTTCACCTTTCTTGGAATAAAGCAATTTTCTTTTTACATCGTTAAATAATTAACTTTTTAATAGGTTCCCTATGTTTTTCCATATGAATTTAATGGTCAGTATCCTTATACCTCACGACCAGTATAGTCTCATTAAATTAAGTTTAGTACTTTTTAGATCTAAATTCGGTTTCAAATTACATTTAATTTCGAAGCCTGGCGTCCAGCGTGCAATTGTTGTTAATCTATATATATAAAATATCTTGTCCTGACTGACTGACTGACTGACTGACTGATTCATCATCGCTGAGCCAAAACTACTGGACATAAAGAAATGAAATTTTGGGGATACATTCATGTTAAGATGTAGGTGCTCGCTAAGAGAGGATTTTTGGATATTCCGGCGCTAAAGGGGTGAAAAGGGGGGTGAAATTTTAAAATGAGTGCATCTATATCTCAAAACTTTAAACGTATACAGATGTAAAAATTGGTATTTAGAATCTTCATTAAAAATAAGGAAACACGTATTTTTTTGTTTTCAGAAAATCGCAATAGGAGGGGCGAAAAAGGGTGAAAATGGGGGAAAATGGGTAGAATGCCTTTTTCAGGATACCCGTACTTATATCTCAGAATCTGAAGATATTACAGACCTGAAAATTGGTACTTTTGATCTCTTTTAAAAATAAAGAAACACGTATTTTTTTGTTTTTGGAAAATCAAGTTAATGGAAGGGTGAAAAGGGGGTGAATTTTTTAAATGAGTGAATCTATATCTCCAAACTTTTAAAGTTTGCAGATGTGAAAATTGGTATTTAGAATCTTCATTAAAAATAAAGAAACACGTCTTTTTTTGTTTCCGGAAAGTCGCAATAGGAGGAGTGAAAAGGGGTGAAAAAGGGGTTGAATGCCTTTAATGAGGCTACTTACATCTCAGAAACTGAAGATATTACAGACCTAAAAATTGGTGCTTGGGATTTCCTTTAAAAATAAAGAAACACGTGTTTTTTGTTTCGGGAAAATCCAATTAGGGGGGGTGAAAAGGGGGTAATATTTTAAAATGAGTGTATCTATATCTCAAAACTTTTAAAGTTTATAGATGTGAAAATTGGTATTTAGAATCTCCTTTAAAAATAAAGGAACGCGTGTATTTTGTTTACGGAAAATCCTAATAGGAAGGGTGGAAAAGGTTGAAAAAGGGGTCGAATGCCTTTCATGAGTCTACTTATATTTCAGAACCTGAAGATATTACAGACCTGATAATTGGTGTTTGGGATCTCCTTTAAAAATAAAGAAACACGTATTTTTTGTTTTTGGAAAATCTAATTAATGGGGGTGAAAAGGGGGTGATTTTTTAACATGAGTGTATCTATATCTCAAAACTTTTAAAGTTCATAGATGTTAAAATTGGTATTTAGAATCTCCTTTAAAAATAAAGAAACACGTATTCTTTTGTTTTCGGAAAATCCCAATAGGAAGGGTGTAAAAGGGTGAATAATGGGTTGAATGCCTTTAATGAGGCTACTTATATTTCAGAACCTGAAGATATTACAGACCTGAAAATTGGTATTTGGGATCTACTTTAAAAGTAAAGAAACACGTATTTTTTCGTTTTTGGATAATGCAAATATTGGGGGGTGAAAAGGAGGGGGGTGAATTTTTTTAAAATGAGTGTGTCTACATCTTAAAACTTTCAAATTTACAGATGTAAAAATTTGTTGTTAGAATCTCCTCTAAAAATAAAGGAACAAGTATTTTTTTGTTTCCTCTAAATACCAATGGGTGAAAAATTTGTTGAATGCCTTTAATGAGGATACATATCTCAGAAACGAAAGATATTAGAGAACTGAAAATTTGTATATGGGATCTCCTTTAAAACTGAAGAAACACGTATTTTTTAGTTTTTGGAAAATCCAATTAATGGCGGTTAAACAGAAGTGACAAATTGGGGTGAATTTTTTGAAAGACTATATCTACAGAATATCTTGGAAACTTAAAATGTTACAGACATGAAAAGTGGGTGTTTGGAATCTCCTGTAAATGTAAAGAAACATAGGTGATTTGTTTTTGGAAACTCCACTTAAGGGGAACTCAAAAGGGGTGAAATTTTAAAATGAGAATTTTTACAGTATATCTAAAAAACTTAACATGTTACAGAAGTAAAAAATGGTATCTTTATCTCTATTGAACATAAAGAAACGTGTATTTTTAGTTTTCGCAAATACCACTTTGGCAGTGGTGGGGGGGGAGGGGGGTTAAACGTGACTGACACAGGTGTTGAATTCTTTTAATTAGGGTACTGATATCTCAAAAATGAAGATGTTAAAGACGTGAAATTTGATATTTGCAATCTGCTTTAAAAGTAAAGAAACACGTATTCTCGGAAAATCCAATGAAGGTGGGGGGGGGGGTGAAAGAATTGAAAAATTGACTTAATTGTATGAGAATACATACATCTAATAAAAACGAAAGTTGTTACAGACGTGAAAATTCGTATTTGGATCTCCTTTAAAAAATAAAAAAAACGCGTTTTGGGGGGAACCCATCTTGGAGGGCGGGAGTGTAAAGGAGTTGTATTCCTTTCATGAGGACACATAAATCAAAAACTGAAGAAGTTAGAGTCGTGATAATTGGTATTTAGAAGACCCTTTACTATTAAAGAAACAAGTATTTTTTGCGGGAAAATTTCACTTAGGAGGGGGGGGGGGGAGGTAGTGTGAAATGAAGTGAAAAAAGTAAATTATTTTTATGGGGATACTTATATCTCAAAACTGAAGGTAATAGACGTGAACATTGGTGTTTGGAATCTCCCTTAAACATAAAGAAACAAGCCTTCTTTTAATATATTTTTGGGGGGAGGGTGGCGGTAAATAAACTTAACGGCCGTGGGGGGTAGAAGGAGGTGAGACCAACTGATTTTACTGTTCTTAATGGTTTTATAAGGATCCTCCCTTGCTCAGGCGGCAGCGCGCCGGCCTCTCACAGCTGGGTTCCGTGGTTCAAATCCCGGTCACTCCATGTGACATTCGTGCTGGACAAAACGGAGGCGGGACAGGTTTTTCTCCGGATACTCCGGTTTTCCCTGTCATCAGCCATTACAGCAACACATAATAATAATAATAATGTTCCGGACCGTCGTCAAATGTGCGGACCGCGCTGGAAACGGCTCCTGGACGGGTAATGACTAAAAATGCAGTCCGGCCGCGGGTTCATTACCGCCAAGGCACCCAATATGACACCACGCCGGATCTCCTGAAGGATTTTATCCATATTTAAAAAGTTATAGGAAAAGATGGCAAAGATTTACGGACCCAACTGACCGGGAGGAATACCTGAGCCTAGCCCGGGAAGTACGAAATCGATTGCTGGAAAGGAAGATAGAAAAATGGGAGGAAACGTGCCGTAATCTAATAGAAAACGAGCCAGATCGGGAATTTTGGTGGATTCTCGCAGAAAACGAGTCAGATCGCGAATTTAGGCGGATTATATACCTAAGACAATAAGCATTCAATTATAAATTTCAGTATAATACCGTAGCGAAGCACGGGTATCTTGCTAGTTATTCTATATAGGGTGTTTGATCCGTTACACTGGTTGTCCTCCCAGTACTGCGATCGCTGTGAGTTCCTCTCTGCCCCTATTCGTAAGTCATCACTGAACATTCATGTACATCTTCGTCACCGGGTGAGTTGGCCGTGGGCGTAGAGGCGCGCGGCTGTGAGCTTGCATCCGGGAGATAGTAGGTTCGAATCCCACTATCGGCAGCCCTGAAGATGGTTTTCCGTGGTTTCCCATTTTCACACCAGGCAAATGCTGGGGCTGTACCTTAATTAAGGCCACGGCCGCTTCCTTCCAACTCCTAGGCCTTTCCTATCCCATCGTCGCCATAAGACCTATCTGTGTCGGTGCGACGTAAAGCCCCTAGCAAAAAAAATACATCTTCGTCAACCTTCTGACACTTTTCATCCAACGTATAGCACGATTCTCGAGTGGGGACCATCCAGCTCCGTTGCTTGGACGAGCAGGGTGCGTGTCAACATCGACACACTGTATGGCGCTGTGCCTATGCTGAGCTATTCCGCAGACTTGATTCGATTACTGATTTTCGCTCTGAGCGACACTTGGTCATACCCTGTGCTGAGCTCTTGGTGTGTCACGTGTGATTATACTATATATCATGGGTTTCTTTCAATTCTGTGTCTTTTTCATTTTCCCTTAGGATGCCATTTGCCTTAATTATGTAAAACGAATGTGCGAAAATATTATCTTCCGTTACTGTGTTCATTATCTTGTAATATCTCTTAATATTTCCTCTGCCGTTATAATATCACTTATATTCTTTCAAATGGCACATTGAAATTCATTTCCACAGGTTTATCACCAGAGATGAGCACATAATTAATTGCTGAGCAGCACAGTTGGCCGCATCACGACCTGGACATTAATCACGTGAATAAATTAATTTTAAACACTCTATAAATACGTTCTAAATCGTTTTAACGAACAATTGCGTAAACTTGTAATAAATTTCTAAACTGAATTGTGTTTTATATTTAAAAACTGATGTGGCAGTGGAATGAAGCGAAATCATACTACATTCCTGAATTCTACGTATTATGTTTGTATTGCAATATTTATGTAACTATACCTATGTCGGACAATATCTCGTGACATGTTAAGTATACATTCTCTATACATCACATTTCCCTGGTTTTCTTTCATAACTCATATTGCCGTGTCAAAAGGAAATGTTCACTAAATAAAACTGCTCCTCAGGTTCTTAGAAAATACATATATTCATTATATAAATGTAATTTTGCCATGGCTTTCAGATTTATATAGTATGAAAGAATTCGACAGATACTGTATCTTAGAGAGATGAGACAAACGGAGACGGCCGTAGTTTACGTACAAAAAAGGGACAAATTAACTCCACTACTACATCCTGGGATGAACGAATTTCTCTGTCAGCAAGGTATACATTGGAGAAACGTGTCGGTACGTTGGGACCTGCAACAAGGAAAGCCAGGGATGTATCAGTTTGCTACTTGCTTTACGTCGCACCGACAGAGATAGGTCTCATGGCGACGATGGGACAGGAAATGTCTAGGAATGGGAAGGAAGTGGCCGTGGCCTTAATTAATGTACTGGCCCAGCATTTGCCTGGTGAGAAAATGGGAAACCACGGAAAACCATCTTCAGGGCTGCCGACAGTGGGATTCGAAACCACTATCTCCCGAATACTGGATACTGGCAGCACTTAAGCGACTGCAGCTATCGAGCTCGGTCATAACCGTTTCAACTGGCTAGCAGTGGCTTGCATCACCGTCTCATAAAACGGCCTGCTCTGTTCTGGCAAGCTAGTTTGCGCTAATGACACCTAAACTGCCGCACGCAAAACTCATGGTGAGCTGAGCTCTAGCTCGACATGACCTAGACTGACACACGCAAAAACATCGAGGTGAGCCGAGTTCTAGCTCGACATACCACCTAAACTGCCACACTCAACACACCATGCTGAGCTGAGTTTTAGCTCGACATGAAATCTAGACTGCCACACTCAACACACCATGGTGAGCTGAGTTCTAGCTCAACATGAAATCTAGACTGCCACACGCAACAACTCGAGGTGAGCTGAGTTCTAGCTCAACATGAAATCTAGACTGCCACACTCAACACACCATGGTGAGCTGAGTTCTAGCTCAACATGAAATCTAGACTGCCACACGCAACAACTCGAGGTGAGCTGAGTTCTAGCCCGTCATGTCACCTAAACGGCCACACGCAACCCATCATGGTGAGCTGAGTTCTAGCTCGTCATGAAACCTAGACTGCTACACGCAACACATCAATGTGAGCTGAGTTCTAGCTCGTCATGAACCCTAGACTACTACACGCAACACATCATGGTGAGCTGAGTTCTAGCTCCTCATGTCACCTAGACTGCTACACGCAGCACATCAATGTGAGCTGAGTTCTAGCTCGTCATGACACCTAGACTGCCACACGGAACACATCAATGTGAGCTAAATCCTAGCTCGTCATGACACCTAGACCGCTACACGCAATATATCGTGGTGAGCTAAGTTCTAGATGGTCATGGCACCTAGGCTAATACACGCAACACATCGCGGTGATCATTTTATTTTTATTATATATAAATGATACTTTGCACGGTCACGGAGTGAATAATTGAGCGTGTCCTCTTTTAGGCGATAAAGGGATCCAAGGGATAATTTTTGCTGACGATGTGATATTAATGAATTGAACAGGCTGGGGTCTACAGATAATTTTAAGTGCGGTTTCAGAGTTTGCAAGTGAGTGGTCCCTGAAAATTATTTGTAATAAGTCAAAGGTGTTGGTAGTTTAAAAGAACATGAGGAGAAAAAAGAGGAGGAAATTGGTGGTCCAGAGGGAGATGATTGAAGAGGTAGAAAAATTGGAATATTATGAGGGTTCTCGTAAACAAAAAGTGGCGTTATGTGTTAATGCTGTTCCAACACACCTATACTGAGTACACTGAGTAGGGAAGATCATATTTAGAGAGCTAAATGGAGGGGATTTGAGCTCTGAGAGTTGTTGGAGATCAGATCTTTGAGATCAAATACCCGGGAATAAATTATAGTATACTGCACCTGTCCCGAGGTCGGCAGAATGCTGAGTATAAAATTTTATTTAACAAATAAAACTTTGGATGGAAATCTTCTGGATGAGGAACTTCGGAAATCAATCCAGGGCATCGAAGTACCATCCTCCCTACTTTCACTGGCACAACAGCTACGCTCAAGAGCATACGGGTCAATGGTCTGTGCGTAAATAAATTGGGCACTTAATCTAGCTATATTGAAAGTAAGGTGCTCTATACTAACAGAGGAAAACGCCATATCTGAATAATAAGAATGGTTCGTTCCCAATTCAGACATAATTCTAATAACTGATAGAGTAACGTGAAAATCGATACACACG
The DNA here is from genome assembly GCF_040414725.1 of Anabrus simplex. Lineage (NCBI taxonomy): Eukaryota > Metazoa > Arthropoda > Insecta > Orthoptera > Tettigoniidae > Anabrus > Anabrus simplex. The sequence goes on along the minus strand of NC_090266.1, from coordinate 1,112,474,967 downwards.
AGAAAATGCCGTATTATTAAACAAAAAGTCACTTATATAGGAAATGCCGTTAAGTGTCCTTGTCAGTGTTTATCATTTCTGAATATCATTTTGGCATTCCCAAATCAGCTTATTACCACTGGACACATATATCTTGCACATATCAATCAATGGGTTTCTGTCCGTTTGTCTAATATAGGTACCAGCAAATATCCGCTATATTAATAACTAACAACACATAAATTATACAGAAATAAATACCGGGTGGTACAGCTGCCCCTATTCACGCAGTTTTATGCAACCCGCAGATTATAGTCGAACCTAAAAATATTGACCTTGACTACTCACTACAATGTCTGCTCTTACAACGCTTTCCATAATTCGTTTATTCGTGTCAAGCAAATCAGCATTAATGATAAAATACCGATTGATGGTAAAGAATCGTGAAAATTATATGTCGCAGAAACGTCCTGTACAGACATTATTGGTGAATGACTAGAAGTAGCAGCAACACAACAGCGCTAGACAGCAACCCGTGATAGCCGAGCTTGCTAAAAGTTAGAGGAGAGTACCGGTGTTCGTTAGTAGGCGGTTCGAGTCCCGTGTACGAAGAATATTTTATTGCGTTGTTGATGTTCGTGAGAGTCGTGTTGTTGACGACAAATCTAAATCATGATCAGTTCCCATATTGCAGGTACTCAGCTATGTTTGTTTTTTAAGGGGCTCTTAAAAGAGATATTTGCAATAAAGTGAGATTGTACCGACAGCGGTGCGATGGGCTTATGCATGGCCATTCGATTAATGAAGCAAATGTTCAAAATGACAACCTGCTTCGTTAATGCACATCTGAGCACGGTGGAGGAGACACATTCTTGCTTGCTGCAACATATGTGGTGGAATCTGCCTGCAGGCTTCCGTGATGAGCCGCCGTAAATTATTCGGGCTCTCAGGTTCCTGCTCATAGACTCTTTCCTTTAAATAACCCCAGAGGAAAAAGTCGAGTGGAGTAAGGTCAGGTGATCTAGCCTGCCATGTGACCGGACCCCCTCGTCCAATCCATCGTCCAGGAGATGTCCTATGCAAGTGGTTCCGTACTGCCAACGACCAGTGTGGGGGAGATCCATCCTTCTGGAACCACATCCGTAACAGTGTCATAAGGGGCACATCCTCCAATAAGAGTGGGAGGTACTCACGAAGAAACTCTAGATAGCGTCGTCCCGTGAGGTTTCCTTCGAAGAAATATGGTCCAATTATCTTTTCACCTAGTATCCCGCACCACACGTTGACGCCCCATTGTACCTGAAATCGAGCTCCCCTGATCCAGTGAGGATTTTCAACGCTCCAGTAATGGAATTTGTGACGATTAACAGTTCCGTTGTTGTGAAATCTGGATTCATCACTAAAGAGAATGTCCATTAATAAATTCGCATCAGCTTCAACTTTTTATAATATCCATTGCGAAAATTCTATCCGTTTTGGAAAGTCATCTCCGTGAAGTTCCTGGTGCAGCTGTTGATGGAAAGGGTGGAATTTATGGCGGTGCAATATTCGCAGTACAGATACATGACTGATGTTCAGTTCATTTCCTATGGCCCGTGAGCTTGTGTGCGGGTTGTATGCAATTGCATTTTGAACAGCTTCGTCGTTATTTCCAGACGTCACTGGAGCATCCCGAACGGGGGGTAATGTATGAAATGACCCCGTTGCACGCAACCGTCTTTCAACACGTCGAAATGTATCTGCAGTTGGCAGCCTTCGTCCAGGAAATCGTTCTTGATACAAGCGTCTGGCTTCCCGTGCATTTTGCCTTGCTTCTCCATAAAGTAGTACCATATTCACATAATCATCCCGTGAATACATAATGTTTGCTTTCATGCTAACCGTACAGTACGTGCTCACACGTTGCTGCTAGGATTACTATATGCTGTTTCATGTGCCCTACGTATGAATTGTAGACCGCTGTTAGTTGGTCTTCGAGTCGAACGTGCGCAGTTGCTTGGTTGAATGGGTGGGTCAGAATGTTGACAACACGTGCACTGCGCTTCATTCCCTGTAGTCGTTTGCCATATGGAAGTCGCATGTTATTATTCCTTTCGTATGTATGCTTTCTTTGTAAAGGTGGCAAATTACTTTTGAGACTTAAGAACGTTCAATATTTATTACGAATGGCCTTACAGGTGTAATATAAAAATAAAATTGAAATGCTCGTAACTAGATTCGAACTCTAAATGCCTGCTAACATATCGTATGCTCGCTGCGATTGGTGCCATGTAGCCACTGCAGGCAACAAAGAATAGGTCTCGTAGCTCTGTACTAATGGAATTACCTAGGCTATCGCTTCGATACTGATCGTTGATGTTAAAAGTTCTGAACTCGAATATGCAAACACCACAGTGAACTAAAGAATCGCGTCTCTCTTACGCCCAGATAGTTGCAACCATTTTCTACGCGTTACTTGGTTGAATGAGTCCAGCGTTATGTTTCAGGCGGTATTCACAATCGGTGCGTATGTGGCGATATTTATGATATCTGTTTATTATAACTTCCGTAGAAGAATATCTGAGACTTCAGAAAGGTATTCGTAAACGATGCCTAGGCGAATACGAAATGACATTAAAAAATGCATGACTCAACAATGGTTGGAACCCTTCCTGCTTCAAGTAACCTACCGAGGTACGTCTTCCATACGTAATTCCGCGCAGCTATTTGCAACGTACAAGCGCCATCCTTATAACTCTGTATTCACGAGGAGAGCGGAAATTCCCGCTTCGACAAGTTATTGATGAGTTACAGCCTTATGGTCCCGTTTTATGCCTTTTTTGATCGCTCTAACGGTAGTAATTACATGGCGTAAGCTATCACATCTGCTGTACAGCATTTGCGTGCCACAGATTATAAACTACAGTGCAAAACACGTTTCTATCAATTTCGATGTGATGAGACTGTACAACATGGTGGTGCATTGACATGTCTGTAATTGGTCTTATCCTATCACGTTTTCTATGATACCACGACCGCCCTTTCTATCAAAAGAAAATGGCCTCTTGGACCAATCAGGTGCGCAATTCTCTACCAACAGCTATAGGCGTGTTTATGGTTTGTACAGTATAGTAACATTTCGTAAAAATTAGTAGAGTATTGGACACCGCTCTACATAAAATGGTACAGTGTTTTTGAGATGGACCTCACTTACTGCCTCTTAAACCATTTTTCCATTGTGCGGAGAAGTCTACATCGCGTTAACTGCACATAACATTGCTGTAAGGTGTTGCGCAAGATGGGACTAAGAGGCATTTACGTCCTGGCTGGTTGCATATATTCGGAAAAAAATAGGGGCAGCTGTACCACCCGGTAGATGGAATTCCCGTGAGAAAAAAGAATATTCTTTGAAAAATCGTAGTATTAAGATATTTCATAAAATGCATTTCTGCACATTTTCCCAGTCATGAAAATCATGTCGTCGCTTGTCCCTAAGAAAATCTACTTCTTCATATTAATTACACATCATAGTATAGCATAAACACAGTTCTCCGGGGGCACTATCTAATTCTACTATATTACAAAGCGGACATATACAACGTGGATTTCCTGTGAATCACCATAAATCGCCATACACTGATATATTACATATATATAAACACATGAAGAATGAAGCAACCACCTGTAAATACATCAACACAAAATATAAGAAATGAATGAATGTATAGTATATCCGGGTCATCGTCTATGGAAAGGGTAATCTCCGCCCACAGGGCCCAAATCGCTCCGGTGATAATGTTCCCTCAGGGTCATATGAATATTCATTTTGTAGATCTTCATTTCATCTTTTTACTGATCTATTTTCATGTAAATTGCACCGCTGAATCTCTGATAATCTCATAAGCTTCGTTTTGGATTTCAACGCGCGAAATATTATGAGGTGGGGACTGCCCTATCTCTCTAGATAAACGCGAGGACAGATGTTGCATATCACCGCACATCTGGCTAATGTGCGTAATTACTAATATGTTCATTAAGTAATACATCTGCTTACATTATTAAATATTGTAAATTATGCTGATTTTAATGTGTCCTTACTTGTAATTTTTTAAGGCTTGTAAAAAAATTGTATTATTATCAGTATTATTACTTGACGCGCGGAAGTTGTGAGTTGGCATCCATGAATATACAGGGAAATCTCTGATAATATCCAGTTCTCAAATTAAGAATCCTGTAATGTTAACTTAGCCTCCTGACATAGGCGGTCTTGCAGTGTGGCGTACTGTTTCTTTCCCGCTCGCTGGATAGAGAGCGTAATTTCAAGGTTTCCCTGTACTGGGAGCTTTCTACCTCGGTATCCCAGACCGGGCGTAAAATGGTCGTTGCAACCAAACATGTCCTGGAGTGACGCGGAAAACGGCATATCTGTCTTGTTGGGCATCATGACATGTCTCTTAGCATGGTATTGAACTGTTACAATACAAAGGATGCTGAACAAGGCATTAGTGTTAAGTAGAGTACGTTTTGGAGCTGAATTATGGGGCCTGGAGGAAAGAAGGAATATACTATACCATATTAACCATATTACTAGTCAATTAGGAAGACTTTGATGTGACTCCCCCGGTGCGTAGCAAACGAGGGGACGATAATAATGTGTGGGGAGTATATAGAAGTAAAATTGTGAAGAAGGTACTTAATTACTGGACGAGATCAATGTGAAGTGAGGTGGGGGGGGGGCATATTGCTGCAATCTGCTTATAAGCACCAGATTAAAAGTATGTATGGTGAGAGCTGGCTGGCGAAGTTCAAAAGGTATGTAGAAAGGGTGGGTCTGGGATACATATGGTATGAGAATTGGGATAAAAGGGGAAGTAGGCTCCGGAGAGTGATTATAACGAGGGAAGAGGATATCCTAAGGTAACATAAGATGGGGGAATGTCGGAAGAGAGCGTTCCTAGGCATGTTCAGTAGGATAAAACAAGTGTCGAGGATAAGAATTAGCAATGACGATAGAACTGCGAAAACATGTTTATTATGGTGGATTTTGGGCCTAGACAAAAATACGAGTGGATTCGAAAAAGGATAATATATTATATTTATTGTGTGGAGAAGTGATGGATGAGCTGCATTTGTTAGCAAAACGTAAAGTAACAAAACAGTGAGAATGAAAATGTTGAGTGAAAGTCAGCAGAAATTACTAAACCAAAATGATAATGATCAGAAAATTATTAGATGAGGGATAGAAGAATGGAATAGGGTAGGGAATTTAAATTGGTATATAAGCACAAGCAAAATTATACGTAAAGAAAATAAAGGAAGTGGACGTGTGAGTAACGCTCAAGAGAAACTTGGACATGAAATTAGATAAGTATGACAGTGTGTGTAAGAATTAGATATAGTGGTTTTGTACGTTTAGATAATGTGTTTCGTTCTATTTTGGGTGATTTTTGGGTAAGAAAACCTTAGGAAACGAGGAATATAGGGCACTGAGACTCAGCAGGATACGAGAGGTAAGGGGGTTGAATCAGTAAGGTCTTAGATTACGGTGAGGCAGCTCGGGACCTGGAGCATGCAGCCTTGTCGAGAATAAGGGAAATGTGATTCAAGGACGAGGTTATGCATTGTCCTAGGTCGTGGACTGTGAGTGTAGAGTGGGAGGGCTGGACTTGCTGATTCAACCAGGCTTTGACAGGTGGACCATTGTTCTTTTGTCTTTTTTTTTTTGTGTTACCATTTTGCCGTTGAATTTTGTTCAATAGGGTTGTTTCATTATTTGTATCTTTTAGTGTTATGTATTTGATTTGTATTGATTGTGTTAATTTGTTTCGTTCTTTTCTATTTCATCCGAACAGATAAGGAGTTGAAAAACTACATAATCTGGAGAAAATGCATTCATACATACATACATATATCGCGGTGAACAAAGTTTTAGCTCGTCAAGGCGCCTAGAATGTTACTCGCAACACATCATGGTGAGCTGAGTTCTAGCTCGTCATGAAACATAGATTGCCACACGCAACACATCTAGGTGAGCTGAGTTCTAGCTCATCATGACACCTAGACTGCCACACGCAAAACATCACGGTGAGCTGAGTTCTAGCTCATCATGACACCTAGACTGCCACACGCAACACATCGCAGTGAGCTGAGTTCTGGCTCGTCATGGCAGCTAGACTGCCACACGCAACACATCGCAGTGAGCTGAGTTCTGGCTCGTCATGGCAGCTAGACTGCCACACGCAACACATCGAGGTGAGCTGAGTTCTAGCTTTCCATGAAACAAAGAGTGGCACACGCAACACATCGCGGTGAGCTGAGTTCTAGCTCGTCATGAAACATAGACTGCCACACGCAACACATCGAGATGAGCTGAGTTGTAGCTCGTCTTGACACGTAGACTGCCACACGCAACACATCGCTGTGAGCTGAGTTCTAGCTCGTCATCACACCTAGACTGCTACACGCAGCACATCGAGGTGAGCTGACTTCCAGATCGTCATGACACCTTGACTGCTACACGCAACACATCGATGTGAGATGGGTTCCAGCTCCTCATGACATATAGACTGCCACACGCAACACATCGCTGTGAGCTGAGTTCTAGCTCATCATGACAGCTAGACTGCCACACGCAACACACCGCTCTGAGCTGAGTTCTAGCACGTCATGGTGGCAAGTCAGCTTTGAACCTTCTCCTGACAAGTTGAGCAAGAACGTGTGTCTCAGCGTAATTTTATTATTTATGTAAATAACGAAACAGTGAAATCTCTTAAGTATGAACATCAGGAAAAACACACTGGAAAGCACTTTTACCGAAAAATCAACAAACCAGGACCTGTCGAAATTCACAGATGGATCTCGGACAATTTACATCTAACCGTCGACCAGATAGTTTTTTTTTTTTTTTTTTTTTTTTTGCTAGGGGCTTTACGTCGCGCCGACGCAGATAGGTCTTACGGCGACGATGGGAATGGAAAGGCCTAGGAGTTGGAAGGAAGCGGCCGTGGCCTTAATTAAGGTACAGCCCCAGCATTTGCCTGGTGGGAAAATGGGAAACCACGGAAAACCATTTTCAGGGCTGCCGATAGTGGGATTCGAACCTACTATCTCCCGGATGCAAGCTCACAGCCGCGTGCCTCTACGCGTACGGCCAACTCGCCCGGTCGACCAGATAGAAGCCATCCAGCTGGACAACATGGACAATGCTGTCTACAACAAAATTACAGACTTCTCGTGGAAAGAAGCCAGCTCTGCAACGAATTGTATCTCACAGATACGTAAATTTAATTGTTCCTTTCCCGCAAACAAGAATTACATCCGTTGATTTAGATACGAAATTTATTCGGAAAATGAAACTTTCGGTTGAGCTTCCTAACGAAAGAATGTCTTTATTCTTCTCTATACATGACAAAGTAAGGGATATTAGGAACGAATGTTGGTCAGTAATGTACAAACTTAATATTTAGGGTGTTATTAGGGCACTCAGAGTAGATCTTCAAACGTATGTCCCACTACTATTGAAGGATATAAGGTAGTTTACGACTAAGAACCGAAGCCCAGTCCTACAGAGTCAGGGCAGTATCAAAACGTACCCATGACAAATGAGTGATGTTGGTTTCCGGTCAAAAGGCGCAATACAGAGGCACGTGAATCAACTGAAAAAAACAAACACACTGCCTCATCGGTACCCACACAACAGAATACTGAATTACTAGATGCTCACGCCACGAGCACATAGCACAAAACCGGTCGCACCAGTTACAACCAAACGTCTCAGCTTCGAAACTGAGGCAAGACTCCTCTCTAACGGCAGAAAGTCAAAAGCAACACCACCATGAAGATACAATCCGGGAAAATTTGAAAAATGAATATAATACACCCCTTATACTCCAAGATACAACTAAGTCTAGCCAACAGGCTTGTCAGGAAAGGAAGGCAGCAGAGAATCATAGAACATCATACATCCACACCACAGCTAGAATGACCTCACAGTACACAACAGCTTGACACTCTACAGCTCAAAACGGAAACGTCAATGAACCAAGTATACTTTCTGTAAACTCAAATGTCCTTCCTACAATCTCCGAAAGGGTACCTACGGAGCACTTGACCATAACAAAATCACTCTAATAAACCAGAAAACAACAGGCCTAGGTGAAAAATCTTTACAGCAGCACAATCCTCTAGCAACTGGAATTCAGAAGCTCTCCTAAAATCACGTAGGTGAGGTTATTACGTCATGATGACGTCTTAATATAACCCTGCAAACACAGACGCTAACCTAACCTCCCTGGCCCGGGTAGCAAACGAAGTTTTTTTGAGAGGATGGAGGGGGTCCTCTTCTCTCCCTCTTCCCGGAGTCACCTCTCGGACCCCTACCAAAAATAGGGTAAGAGAAAGAGATTGCTCTCCCTCACAGAGGACCATCTCTCCGTCCTGGGTCAAACATATTGCCGGCTTCTTTGGGAGTAGTTAAGAAGCCAGGCATGGCCACCTTCAGTGTGGAAAGTGGCAAAGATCACACGTCGTCGCTGAGTTTCCTTGAATGGTCGTGTGGGAGGTAGAGGAGAATAGCTAGCGCGCATGCGTGAAGGACATTACAGAGCATTCTTACGGTTAGCAGAGGAAAGAAAAAGCGTAGGGGTACACTCTGATGACGAGTTTGTGAGTTACTGTAAAAACAAATGAAAAACGGTCCACACATGCACTCTGTTACTCGCACCAGCGCTAGATAGCGCATGAGTGCAAGATGACTGACACGCACCTATCTACGCGCCAATATTAAACATTTGTATGTGTTTGGAACTCACAGGGTCTGTTGTTATCTTATCCCGATCATAAATTTAAAACCTGGAGGTATTTTGTAATGAACAGGAACATTTTGAACAGTCCTCATGCAATTTGTTCTGTTGTGAACAGAAAATAACTTTATGATCGTGAGGTGGACGGGTGCGCGGAATTCGACGTGGAGGGGAATAGGTGGCATGCATGTGTGGCCATATCACGCAGAGCACTCTGATGGTCACCTGCGAGAACAGACTTTACTGCTCACATTAATGGCTAAGAGTAAAAATTAGGGTTGTTCAACTCTGTCGATGCAAGCAACATGGTGGCACATCCGCTAATAATGAATGCATACAACCTACATTTGTGTTTACAGCACGGACACATTGCCGGTTTTTATCTTACCTTGTTCATAAATGTCACGGACTCTTCTAAGAGTGAACGGTAAAGAGCCTGTGTGTGTAAGGTTAGGTTAGGTTACTACGCGTGTTAACCTCACTTAGAGAACATTTAACTAGTTCAACACTTCTAAGAGGAGACTGTAATCGAACTCTTCTAAGGGGAGACGGCAAGGCGCCTGCGTGAGGTTAGGTTAGTGTTCGTCGGCAGAGTTTCTTGCAGATTAGTTGTAAGAGAATTGTTAGCTTTGCGTTCCCTGTCGCTGTCTCGTAAACCAAAGTGTAATAATGGAGAACATTTATGACAAAAGCTGTAAACTTTATTAGGTATCAAGTGTTGTACCACAGATTGTTTAAGTTGCTCCTTAGTGACCCTGATACAGAATACAGCAATATCTCATAATTCAGTGAAGTTGATTGACTCAGCTTGAGGAAGAAATTTTCCTTTGTATTACTAGAGAAAACAAGGCTTCTCTAGGAAATGAACTTTTCTAGATTTGGTGGTCGACAGAAGATCTCCTGTATGACATATTTAACAGTCCATACAGAGCATTTAAATAAATTAATATCCATCCGAATAGAGAAAATACTCTTCTTATCCGTTCCCTGGCTTTATTAAATAGTTTAAATAGAAATTATGTGGCACTATTTAATCAGAGAAATGTTCATCAAAAATTTCTTTTGTTGTCAAGTCACGTTTATATTGCATATTAACTACATTCAACTAATTGTTGACGAAAACTTCGCTCGTATTTCGACTAAAATTTATCCCTGATGTCCCCAAATAATAATCATAACATAATACGGTGCCAAATTACTACTCATCAGTATTAGTACACAGTATTCTGAACTCTCACGATGTGTACATACCTGTGCTGAACGCTACAATGCAGTAGATATCCCAAATCAGCCATAGTGACACGTCAGAATACATCAGAGCATTCAAACGTGAAACCTAATTTGCATTTGACAACCATCTATTGGACACAAGCCACAGGACCCGGAGTCACTTGCGTCAATGTTCACATCGACGGCAAGAGTGAAGGAGTCTCACTCACGTTCAAATACACTAAATTTAACCACATAGGTGCAAAGAAAACAGCTAGCATAAAATCATAAAAGTATATAGGAGACACAAAATGTGAATACATTTCTTAATAATTTTGAAAAAAAAATAAGGTTAATCTTCGTTCAGTTCACCTCTGACTTCAAGAGGTCGTGCTTCTTCCCCTCCAAAATAATGTTCACTGCGAATTCTCTTATAATCCCTACACTAGGGCTTCCCATTTTGAGCATAAATGAACTACGGACTGTTTTAGTCCACAGAACTCACGTATACTCACATAGTTTAACACTTTTGACGACTTTCAATTTTGATTATTTGAGAGTGAAGTAACGTTTCAATGACTAATCTTTATCTTTTCTTTCTTGAGTGTATGAATATAAAAGACATACAACCTGAAATACTCGACAAAAATGAATGAGAAAAAGAATGTTTTCCTTATTCGAAAGGTTGATGAACGTGATATAATTGTAATTATGAAATGTTGACAGATTGATGCAGGCAAAACAAACTGAAAACTTGTAAATAGATCTGCAATATGTTGTATAAAATTTAGGGGAAGAATTTAAGGAATTATGTTGTGTATAAGCAAAGAAAGAGTGACACAAACGTGATTTTAATTTAATAATTTGTTATAAATAATGAACATCTCTGAATCATTTTCTATATTCAACAGAAATAATGTATATAAAAAGACTTACATTTTGTAAAATTTAAACGAGAGGGATGAGATTGTTTTGATTTGCAGATTTCAGGTATGTTCGGTTGAATTTGGGACTGCTGCATCGAGACGGGTACTCCGAAGGGCGATAGTTCTACTTCCTAGGAAGACGCAGAACGCACAAAGCAGCCGCCTGTCAGAGTGAGACAGAGAGTACTGCAACAGCTCAATAAATCTTCTCGTTACTTACGGACACACAGTTCATGGTCGCACAAAATTTACGAGTTTATGACTTGGTTATCTCCCTTTCCTTCCAGTCACCTGTTTGTACACCACTCGTCACATTTTTCGTTACTTATCAGACTTGTGTTACCATCAAACATTTACATTTTACTGATACATTCTATAAAAGATTTCTCTTGCTAGAGATTTTACCTCCAAAATACTATACTAATCTTTTCAATACCCTCCATCTGTAGTTCTTTCTTTGGGTCGCATATTTTCAACGTAAATTCTGTACATCTAAAATCCACTGTCAAAGTCACCAAGTACTCGGGTAAATTTGCGTGAGAAATATGCCATGGAGGTCTGAGATCCGAACAGTTCCTCTGAGCATAGCTCCTCTCTGTAACTTTCCGCCAGTCCGTGTAACTCAGACGGTAAAGGTTGACGGTCTATATCCTACTCTTATTCTGTCATATTTAAATATGCTGAAATACGCTAGCCTCGTGTCGGTAGATTTGCCGAGAAATAAAGAAACTCCTCCGGGACAAAATTATAGCATCTCACGTCCCCAAAACCGTAGAAGTAGTAGGTGGGACATAAAGCTAATAATATTGTAATTCTTTAATTTTATCCATTCCTTTATGGCAGATGCGTTTTTACACCTTGATCCATGACCTAACAACCTAGACAGTTAACGTAACAAGAATACATTTAATAAATAAATACACTGCGCTTCCAACTAATGTTTGTTGAATTCCTTATTTCGAGTAAACACTTATAAGTTGTGAGTTTTCTCCTCATTTCAGTCGAAGTTGGATGGATTTTGATTGCTGCAATTCCTTGAAACTGACTTTTGAGTGTCCTTTCCTACTGCCAGCAACCAACTCAGTTCAACCCTTTCACACAATTGTTTTCATTGACGGCATGGGGTACTATGAGGTACTCTTTCACTTAAAATTATTGAAGTCCATGTCTTGAACATGATGATCCAAAAATATTTATTATATTCAGATTGTGCAACGTTAGAATATTGGTGATGAGATTCAGCATCATTGATTAAATTCAACGAAATCCTTATGAAAGTTATTTACTTGTCTGAAGTAAGAATATAATTTTAAAACCAGTCAGAAAAATCTCCTGTGATAAGGGATTTTCCTGGTTGTGCAACACGTGGAGGGTTATAACAAATTTGTAGATAAACAATAAAATAGGAGATAGGAAATCACATAGATCAGACACTGGAAATAAGTAAATCAGTAAGAAATAAAAGAGTCAGAAGACGTTAGCAGAAATTATGTTCTAGCTGCGTCATATTATGAGTGCTACGAATCATTCCTGCCCAAAGTTAAGCCAAGAGCATGAAAATACTGTATTTAGGCATTATATTTTCTCTTCATTCTGACAAAATTTGGAGTAAATATGCACGTAATTTAAAACAATATATAATATAATGCACGAGATTTTAAGAGCCCGTAATTCTGGTGAAAAGAACATTTAGTCAGATTACTTGCCGAATTATTCTCAATACCTTTATTTCATATTGCTTCATTGCCGTCTAATATCGTGATGCCATATGGTCTCACTGGGCTTGAACATCCGGCCTGTTGTCCTGCCTCTTGAGCTCTGTAGCAGTATTCTTCCGCATTCTTTCTCTCGATTGAATTTCAAATTCAATGGTCCATTGCCGGATCTGGGATCTTGTTAATGGCAGTTGTATGAATTATAGATATATATAATGCCATGACGGCTGAAGGATATCGATCTTCCGCGCATTCACTGACAAACGTGAGAGGAATGCTAAATATATTTGGGACGTGTTCGGAAGTTGACGGTAAATCTGATTAATCTATCCCTTCACTCTCTCGAGAACCTGACAGGTTGCGAAGGAAAAATAAGAAAGTGTTGATTATGGGTAATTGACGTCTTGTATCGGAAATGCAGTAGAAATGTGTAAAGATCCGACCTTCTGAGGATATGGAGTCACAGTAATTTTTAAGAAGACGTAGTTTTGTGGAAATGGATCCGAACTTTATGAGTATCACCTTTAAGTACGCTCGTCCCCAAGCATGCCCATGTTATGTACGTTTGAGGAAGTTTATCATTCTCCTAGGTGGGAAAACTTGACGAGTTTCACTATCGTCACCGGGCTGGAGTTCAATCCTCTGATCTCCTGAACTTTCATATCTGGGAAGAACCTCTGTAAATTGGTGACCGAGTTTTACTATGTAATGGAAGACCAGTTCAGTTTTTATTTGAAGTACGCGGAATTATTCGAATTCAATCTTGGGGTGTCTTGTAATTAAAGGGATGAAGTTAGTCCATTATTAGACACTAATTATTTGCCTTGAATGCACCATTCACGATAATGAGATCACCCAGTGTATTAATTTACTAGAACCATCTACGAGAACTGAACAGGAAATTTCCATTTGGATTGAAACTAGTCGGAACACAATTAATGTTGTAGATGTTTGGAAGTCGGAAGAACTCCTTCATGCAGCATTTGAATTGCTCTCACATCCCCGCTGACTGGGCATCAAGCATAACAGCGAACATCATTAAGAAGAAGGGTGACCCAACATATTGTTCATAACGAAGATCTTTGAGCAGAACAAGGTAAAGTAACACAGCCACAACTTGTTCACACAGTTCAGTGTCACAGACCAGCAAGTTTGCTACACACCTAACGATATAGCTGTGCGATTTAACTCCACAGATAAACTGCGCATTTAAAACTGAAAGACCTGTAGCGTCCTAACGGCACGGATATCTGCGGCGATAATCAGTTCTCATCAGACATTCGCAATAACAATACGTTATTGCAGTTGACGACGCACTCTGGATTTGGTTTTGAAGGGAGCACTGTTCATACATAAAAATATTAAATGTGGTACGATTCGCACCGAAATATTGGCACAATGGTTTAAGAATTGATGAAGAGCTTATTATAACCTTCAGTCGCTAGTTACTCTGTTACTAAAGAAAATGCGATACTTTTATGACTGATGAGTACTTGTATGAACGACTTCTTACACAGGGGCTAATGCTCAAGATGGCTGCTATACATTGGTCTTATGGAGACTTTCTGCAAATGAATGAGATGTTTTTCAAATGTTTCTAAGTACACGACGACGTCGTCTAAATAGAGATAGGAGCTCACAACTTGTAACTTAGGACCTATTAGCCTTATCGGCTTAAGTTTAGGAACTGATGCAACGACTAATAGGCAAAATGGCTACTATAGACTATTCTTATAGTGCTAACTCTAGAGAGCTATCTCAGGGGCTTACAACATTTTTCCTTAGCACCTACTAATTTTTGCACGCTAACTTTCGGGAACTGGTACAACGGCAAGATGGCTGCTAATCATCGGTCTTACAGGACTAATTCTGGGGAGCTGGCTCAATGGCTAATGATAATACATTACTCTTATGTGCCTAACTCTGGAGAAAAATTTAGGCCGATGAGACTTATAGGTCCTAAGTTAAAAGTTGTGAGCCATTCAGATCGCTTTCCAGAGTTAAGCCCGTAGGAGTAACGTATCATCGTTAGCTACTGAGACAGCTCCCCAGAATTAGTCCCATAAGTTCAACGTATCGCAGCTACCTTGTCTGGTAGCCCTTGCTTCGGGAATGACAGCTGCTTAAAAGTAAAAAAAAGAATCTGCCTGTCACCACTAGTCCCATAAAACTACAGGATAGCAGCCCTGTTGCCAAGCAAGACACTCAAGTTAATCCTGAAGTTACATCCAAGACCTATAGGTTAAGCTTGCCCTAGTATGCAAATAGCTTTGGCATCGAACCTGAGTCTGCAAGGTCGTCGCCATAAGACCTATCTGTGTCGGTGCAACATAAAGCAAACAGCAAAATAAGAAGTGTCTGTAAGGTTGGCACCTCTGCAAGGTTTAGCCCGGAGTCGAATCCAAACCTGCAAGGTTAGGCTTACACACGTAGCCAGTGTTAGGTTACACTCTTAGCCTAGCACATGGGCCACCTCCTTAGATTTAGTCCTATAAGACCAGTGTATAGCGGCCATCTTGCGCAATAGCACCTGCGCATGCTCCCTATACTTAGTCCACATAAGACCAATGTATACCAGCCATCTTGCGCAGTAGCCCGTGGGCCAGAAGCCCCTTTATATAGCTACTTTTATACGGCAAGCCGTAACTCTTCATGAGAGCTTGTCCGTTACATTAATTACTTAGCCACAAGTCGGTCCTGCGAAGATCTGAAATACCTGAAATATCTGAATATGTGAAGTATCGTTGCAGGATCTAAATTATATTATTCCTTAAACTTGTGTGACTTGTATTGAACTTTATGACGAGAATATTTTAAGGCAAGACATAAAGCCAATTACTTCTTTCTTTAATTTTGGAATTATATTTGCATTTATGAATTTGTCCGTTGAACAAAACAGATACAAATTAAAAACGTAAGTAGTGCCACCCGTAGGAACAGGACTCGTGTTCGGGGAGGGGGTCAGTTTTCGTACATATAATACACAGATGTATTTATACAGATAAAAAATAATACGAAAAGCTTGAACATTATCCTGAAGAGTCATAATGTTTGTCAGCGCCAGAGAGCGGGACTGAACTGTCATTTTAGAGCTAGATAGGAAATCGATATTTTAGTTCCTTCTGTGTTGATGTTCTTGAGTGAGAGTTAGAAAGAAATGTCTATGTAATTTTCTTGAGGTTTCCTTGGGGTCTTTAGCAACAATAACGGAATGCCTGAAGGCTGATTCTCATTTTTATCCTGCTTCATGCTATTAACCTCTTTTACTTTCTAAATTAGGAAACTTTTCAGTTACACTAGCACTGCCCTTGGTTTGGAGCTGGGTCTCTCCTTCTCCTTCCTGAGTGCCAAAATTTCCTCTAATTTTCAGTTTCATGACTTAATTTGATTTCTTCAATCGGGACACAACCACTTATGATTAAATTTAATTCTCCTCAGAATACCTACTTCTCCTTTCTCAATTCCAGCGTAGTCTTTGTGAAACCATTTTGACATCCTCCTTCTCGCATACAAGAGTTTCTTCGACGATAACTATTTTATACTTCGCAGGTGAACTGCAAACTAGCTATTTGATGAGCATTGCTGAGCGTAGAATATACCCAAGTTCTTGGATTTGATTGGGTGTGACTATTCTTTTGACTAGTGTCTGGAATTTATTATGGTGATCTCTTAGCATCCACGTATGTGCGTGTTGAGTGAGGATAGTAAAAGAATTGCCGCCCACTTACAGGTTGTGGCTCTTGAAGTATAGTGTTGTGTTGTCGGCATAATAAACTGCGATGTTCCTGAATACGACTAATGAAAATACTTCGAATTTTATCGATTTCAGTGTCTGTTGGTGCATACTGCAAAGAGTGAAATTCCTTGAAATTCCTTGGAATTACTGATGTCACATCCTTATAATATGTGCAACGTAGAGAAACGAGACAATGTTGGACTGGAAGGAATACGGTAAGTTGACGGGATACAGTTTCTATTTAATCAACTACCTTGGAATTACCAATACGAACTACAAATTCAGATGAATTGACTATCTAATTCAAAATACCACTGCCAAGCACTGAGCACTAACATTCCATCGAGACAAATGGATGTACGAAAAATGAATTACACGTTCAGTACTTCTCCACTGATTGGTACCTGTACTAGCTACACCACATTGGAATGGGACTTTTTAATTATGAAAGTGGCGACAATGAAGGAACCAGTTTATTCTGGACTAAATGAAAGATGCTTTTCCACTTTAACGGCAGATATACGAGAATTCCAATTCCTCTATAAAGTATATCTGAGATGTTACAAAAGAATATTTATTTCATGTTCCTTTAAGCTAAAATTTATTTGTAATTCCATGTTACGATGTTTAGTGATATTTAGCTACCATTTCAAAATCTAATGTATTATAAGTACAAGTGCTGGCAGTATATTAGATAGAGTGAGTAATATTCTGTGCGACTGGAATATGGTCAAGAATGCTACCCGTAATTTTCAGGGTAAAGTAGGTTTCTAGATTGGCCGGCTCCTTCACTGAATGGACAACAAAGTGGCCTTCCGCTCAGAAAGACCCGGGATCCATTCCCAGCCGGGCCAAGGATTTCAACTGCGTATGGTTAATTTGCCCTTGTTCGGGTACTGGGTACTTGAGGTCGTCTTAAGTCACTTCTGCATCGGACGAGACGAAGATATGACTCACGATTACAACCCCTCTCTGGCCGACAGTGCAACCTAGGTACACGATCACACCATCGCAACAACACGAAACGTCGAATACGTTCCTCCACATAGAAAGGAACAGGACGGAGTGCGGGGAAACAGCGTTAAAAAAGAAGAGGTTCCCAGATTATTGAGTCATCCATTTACTTTTATTTTATTTATTTATTTATTTATTTATTTATTTATTTATTTATTTATTTATTTATTTATTTATGCTAGTCCATTTTCACTTCCAGGCAAATGCCGGAACAGTTCATATTCATAGGTCACTTCCACTTCCTTACCCAGTTTCATTCACCACCATTCATTACATCATTAGTTCCTCAACTAACGTTGGTGACAGGACAAATATACATCATCTCACTATATCCCCGACCTAAGGGATAGTCCAGACTTTGAAGATTACGTACGGCCATGGAGATATTCAAATTACATCTGTGCTTGTGATAGTGAAGTGCGATTAATACGTAAAATGTAGGGGCTGCTTGGCCGAGGCGATAAAGGCATGTCCGGAATGACGTTGGTTCGATTCCCCGTCAAGAATTCGAAGAATTAAGAAACAGATTTCCACTTCTCGTGGTACACTTGGCCGTGAGGTTCATTCATCTAACAAACAATGACTAGGTCCCAGGTTAATTCCTGGAGTTAAAAGTGGCCGGGCTTAGAGCTAACTACAGTAAGAGATGTTGAATGCTTCTGGAACAACCACCACCACACACCCCTGGAAATGACCTCCGCCGCACGGAACGTGCTGACTAAGAGTGCATGCCTAACCTCACATGACCTGACATGGCGGGCGATTTGAAAAGTAGGGCGGCTGGCTACTTGTGCAGGCTTAATCTCACAGGCTCCGGGTTCGACCCCAGGCTTAACCTTACAAGTACGTTAAATATACGGACTCAAGTTCGATGCTTAGGAGTACAAGCTTAACCTAACAGACTCAAAGTGCAACACCCAGGCTTACTGCATAATAGTGTAAGCTTAATCTATCAGACTTTAAGTTCCACACCCGCGTGACTGCATAAGAGGGCCGGCTTAACATCACGCTGACCACGCGTTAATGTAATGTAACCTAACCTCCCAGGCTAATCGCGTAAGAGTGTAAGTTTAACATAACAGACGTCAATTTCGGTACCCGAGCTAACTTCATAAGAGTGGAGGCTTAAGTCCATGCGGCGGAGGTCTCTCCCAGGCGCGTGTGGTGGTGACGGTTCCAGAACCATCCAAATTCTACTACTAGCCACTGTACCCCACCAAGTGACGAGGTAACGCAAGTGGAAGCCTTTACCTTCCACGCCTCCCACGGCCTTCATTGTCTGTGCGGGGATAACTAGAAAATACGTAAAATGTGTTGCGGTCATGAAACGCTCGAATATTCTATGGCCACAAAAGTCAAAAGAAGTGAATGTGATAAACTATGAGGTGAGGCACTTAATAGAAATCAGAAAATAATGTTAAAGCATGGCCGTTATCACCCAAAGTAACTTTCGCTACAATTCATAACATACACTGCGATAACATTTTAATCGGATGCCTTCAGATTCAGCACACATGGTCACTCAAATGGCATTGCAGTATCCATTTTAGTATTAATATTTTATTTCCAGAAGTGATTTGTACTAATGTATGAAAAATACTTTTATGTGCGATACCACATACAGACTGAATACAAAACGCTGTCTTCGAAGACTACCGTCAAAGATAGGAAATAATAACCACCCTATATGTCAAATTGGGCAATTATTATTTCCTGAGTTGCGCTTCCGTTGTGCGCGGGTTTAACACCCCCAAGTACTCACCTTGTGTTATTTCATTTATTTTCAAATATGGAAATATCCTGCATGTGTTTAGATCATAATTTATACAAATATTTTGTTCTTCTTCTTTCCAATATATGGTGTGTTCCACGATTGAGCCCTCATGTCGAAGGCCTGAAGATTTCCAGGTGACGCGTGTTCAATGCGACGAACTCTATGGCCGTTATTCTTGGCTTTCTAGAGTCAGATAGGTCCTCCAGTGTTCACATGTGGGCTGAGTGGACCTCGATCTAGCCCTCAGATCCAGGTAAAAAATCCCTGACTTGCCTGGGAATGAAACTCGGGGCTTTCGGGTAAGAGGCGGGTTCGCTGCACCTAAACCGCAGGGCGGGCTGTTGGCACTGCTGCCGGCGTAATTTCTGAGAGAAAAGTAAATGGTTCAAAACATAAATAATGCACTGAAACCAGGCATAATACCCTACCGCAATCTGTTCCTTTAACTTTTCTTCTGTACCATCGGATTTATAAGTTTTAAAATAATAAACAAGAGAGGAAATAATTCCTACCATATTTGACTATTTTTTATTTTCCTAGTCGAAGTCATATCAGTCAGTCTAAAATAGGACTAAAACTATAGAAAATATGAATTTCCGTAGAGTCTCCCCTTAATCCCTTTGCTATCGATTTTAAAGGATAATATGTCCGGAATTTAGTTCCACAGGTGTTCTTTAATTTGGTTGGAGCATTTGAAAACTCTCACATGCCAACCATAACAACTGGGATTGAGACAAACCTATTACTAGTCCACTGTGAAGTGGGATGTGCTCTTTCAAAGTGTTAACGTATAAACCCTAATTACTACAAGTTACTCCTAAAATGAGCGGACTTCATGCAACACATAATATTAACTACTACAGCGGGGAATTTGACTTGCAAATGTATTCGAAGGCTCCTAATGCACCATGTTATTAGTTACTGGATATCCTGGTAATGCAATTTATTTTGCGTAACTCATCCGGGTTTTATTAATGATAACGTGCAGTAATAAAAATTTCACTGGACTATTTGTAACTGGTATACATGGACAGTTACTAACTTACAAGAAACCGCATCGATGTCTTTTTCGATTAACTTGAAGGCGTGATCAATTTCATAATAAACAATTAATTTATGAGTGTAAATCAGTGCAATCTTTAGGTTCCATATCTGAGTGGTCATTGTCTTAGCCTTCGGTCCTCGGGGCCCAAATTTAGATACCCGGTTGAACTGCGGGATTATTAGCTTAAATGGATAAACAAACATACAATTCCCCGTACACGGGAAACGTCTTTCATGGGATGGACCAGACTATCAGCAGGCACATGAAATTAAGCATTAAGTTAATAAATGTTAAAAAATCAAGGTTCCTGAAGGGAAACCATAATTTAAATTCATCGATTGAAAATATTAAAAACATCTAAGCCCCTTAAGTCTTTAGGCTTTTTCAATCCTAGGCAGGCATTTATGCAAGTGGAGGCACATGTATCCCCTAGTGCACCGTCACTGCACTGTCCTACATAGGAGGCTTGCAGTAGAGTCTCAACGGTGCACTGGGGCCAGCGCCTTGGAAGGGTGTAGCATTTCCAACTGACGAGCCCACTGCTACAATGGGGCGAAGCACTGGTATTTGCAAAACTGAAAAAGCCTAAGTACTTACAGAGGTTAGTAAATGATACTTCTTATTTCCTGCTATAACGAGCAAGGTAAACATTCAGATGTTAACATGTGTATCACTGGGAATAGCTGCGGTATAGCGTGAGTGGGGATGTGCCTTCGACCGCTGTATCATTTTTAAACGCACGGATTCTGAAGTGGCGTTTTTATTCCACAGTGATGGGGGTGAATTGAACACGATTCGGTTTGAAGAAAACGTATTGGTGAAGATGATCGCTTACTTGATTTTACAGTTTTAAGAACTATGATTTATTTGAACACCCAAAGAAACTGTGAATATCCTGTGATTGAGTGTTACCCCTTGAAAGATATACGCGTCTAAATAGCTGATATGCATCGTTGGTTCAAAACTTCATTTATTCAAGTTCCAGTATTTATGTTGTTTAAATTCCGTACATTTGAAACCTCTATGCGAGAGCTGTGTATCGCTCGGATTCTTGGGAACTTTCACCCCTCCCTCCTGGACTTGACTTCGGCATCTTCATGTAAGCGCTCGGCAATTGTCTTTTGTGTGTGCTGTGTAGCCAGGCACAATGACCACCGACGTGTATACAAAGGCAAGCCTCCTGTCACGCTTGTCCAGCAACGCATTCCAACCCCGAGATTCGACTTGACGAAGAAAATCTAGCTGGTAATACCAGCTATGCACCTCTTTTCCTACAGTAAACGACTGAGGCCCGGTTTCATCAACGTGGGTTAAATATACACTAACCCTGGGTTTGTTAACTTAGGGTTAATATTTTAACTCATTCTTACGGGTCCCGCATTTCACCAAGCTATTTCGGCAGAGGATTAACTAACACCGTATTAACCCTCGCCGGAAATAGCTGCCGTACCGATTAAGGAGACAGTGGCTTAAACAATCAGGGATAACGAACACTATTCTTGCGTGGTCCTTTTGTTTATTTCTTGCGTCGCATTTCGTTTTCTCCCTCAGTTTCGTTGTAGATATTATTATTTCGTGATCGGGATAGAATTTATTGCGGTGATCGAAAAATGGACGAAGTTCAATGGAGAAATAGGGGCACGAATTTTTCTGCTTCTGAGAAAACATTACTCATTGAATTAGCCACCAAGTACCAAAGTATTATAGAATGCAAGATGACTGACGGTGTAAAATTAAAAGAAAAGGAAAACACATGGGAAAAATGACAGGGGAATTTAATGGGCATTGTCCACGTTACAGGCCATCTTGTAACTTTATAAAGAATTTTGAGGTTAGAATCACTGATTACTTGACAAATGACAGAAAAATAACCAATGTGGTCTCCGACCTTCTTATGAAATGACCCTATGGTATAAACTGTAATGCAATCAATACCCAGTATAGGACAGAGAGGCCTGTTTCGATCAGTTGTGAATGCTAACCTCTCGCGAATTTCATGGACGACTTTATTGTTGACGGTTTTCGACAGTCTATAATTCTTCATAAATTGTACCTCAGATAGATTTTGAAGGTCGTTCCTTCTCATTATAGGCCTATTTCTGTTGGGAACACAATTTAACAAATATAGATGAGGCAACTCTGCATCAAACACGTGATTTACAGCGTTCGTATTGCGTCTAACCTCGAGTTAACACTTTAAACCAGGTTTACATAACTCTGACCTTAACCTAGAGTTAAAATTAACCCTCCTTGATGAAGCAGAATGAATAGTCTGTATATCTCGCGGTGAAAATTTAACCCACGTTGATGAAACCGACCCGGAGTAATCTTACACTTGTCATTGAACTACATCACCGTTGAACTTCAAGTTCATGTGTAATTACCTGATTTCAATTGAATTTGTTTTCTCGTCTACGTGCCAGTAACTAATCGACTATTATGCATGTTGAATCACGACATAACCTGTTAAGTAAGTACTAATTATGACTTGTGTCTTCGAGACCTCACGGGGTCAACAAATATTGCATTGTAATAAGTTATAAACAGTGTTTTCCACCTCTCCGAGTGTAATGATTTTCACGTCAGTGTTGTTTATGAATAATTAGATTAATTTTCAAGGAAGATTTCCCTCAGCTCATACTGAAAGTTTGGATATTATTGTTATTATTATTAATTTTCAACTTTCAGTTGAGGTTACGGTTATGTAATTTTCAAGCGCTAGGCCTATTTGAACGTGTATTCCCTGTATTTTAATGTTTTTTGTTTGTGTTCATCTGACTTTCTTCGCAGTGCTTATATTTATTTCGAGTCTTGTCATCTTGTAACCTGATAACATACGTTTTGGTATCTGGACAAGCGACTGGAATCTACATTTTTGTAAATTTAAATTGACATCAGATTTTCGTTAGGGATTGGTTCCAATATGAATATTTTGTAAATTATTAGTGTGTTAGTAATGCTTATTTTTCTATTATTATTATGGGTAATATTTTGAGTGACGCAAACCGTCATAGCCGTCTTCCTCCTTATCACAATGTATATTGTTGTGCTGTACATTGTTGATTTCTGTTATCTCACCTAAGCATCCGATTGTTGGTTTTAATTGGGATGATAACAGCGTCAGATGTGCGGCAGTATACTCGAGAAACTTGACTGCTTATTAATCGATATCAAGCCGTTTATAAGTTGAAAGATTTGTAAAATGTAAATGTTTTCTCTTTAAGCCAGAAATGTAATATGTGATTGGACATTTTGCCGTGTAATATAATATCTGAATAATGGTGAAAATAGACATCAGCTGAAGGTTGTACACTAATTCTATATGAAATGCTACGTGGATTACTAGACATAGAAGTCCACCTACTTTACCAAAGGATTGGAAACGTACATATTTTACAAGCTGTAAAGCCTTACTTAAGGGCAGATTATTTACTATTCGGAGTGTCAATTACTTTTACAAATTTATTTATTGCTTATTAATTTAATTTTTCTGTTATGCATCTTATAGTATTTATTTGATGTGTTGCTAAATTTAAATTTTAATTATTTATTTTGTTGGTGTTCTATTTGATACTATCCGATTTTTTTAATTTTTCTGTAGCATTGGTTATAATAAATCAGTTTCCGAAACGTTAGTTCTAAGTAAAACAGTGTAGTTTTACCTTATTTTGAATTCGTTAAATTTGTCAATTTACCCCTTGGAATTACTTTATTATTTGAGTGTTGAGAGTATCCTTCCCTTGAGAGTGCAGGTGATGCAATCCCCCTCTTCCTTCTTGTTAATCTTGCCTTCGCGCGCTGTCCACTTTTTTTTTTTTTCTTGCTACTTGCTTTACGTCGCACCAACACAGATACGTTTTATGGCGACGATGGGATAGGAAAGGGCTAGGAGTGGGAAGGAAGCGGCCGTAGCCTTAATTAAGGTACAGCCCCAGCATTTGCCTGGTGTGAAAATGGGAAACCACGGAAAACCATCTTCAGGGCTGCCGACAGTGGGGTTCGAACCTACTATCTCCCGAATACTGGATACTGGCCGCACTTAAGCGACGGCAGCTATCGAGCTCGGTTGTCCACTTATTTAACTCAACATTTGTTGCGATTCAATTTCAGGAAAGCAAATGTTCTTGATTTCTTATTGTAGTGTGTGATGTTTATTGCTTGTTTTGTTAATACTCATATGCTTCATCCTTACTGTTCTCCTTGTTTATCTCTTGTTTTTACTCTGTATTGCCCACTGTTACTATTTTATGTGGGGACGATAGGGCCAAGTAACAGTATCCATCACGGCGGGATTGAGATTTGGTGACCGCTGTGCTGGGCGGTAAGGGCGGTGCACTAATCAATCAGAGGATATTATTGGTTTTACATCCCACTAACAGATGTGGCGAGGTGACAGGATGCTGTCGTGAGCAGGGATTTACCATCTGAATCACTCATCTACAGTAAATTAGAGGTGGACGCAAAAAGCCGATATCTTCGACCAGCAGTACGCAGACCTTCATTAAAAGTAGTATGAGCAAAGTATGTTCTGTAACAATGGGTGCTGAATCAGCATAATCCCACGACAAATCAGCACTTTTTTCCTAGTAGTAGGAGTATGGGGGTTCGTATGTAATTGGGGTTATTGACCTAGTAGTAAGACAACGATGGTTCAGTAAACTCTACGTGAGGTTAAGACGTGAAATAACGTCACAATCTTATGTATGAGGGCAATCTAAACCTCGCAGGATCACCTGGAGGAGTCCAATCGGTCGAAGCAATGACGTGGGTTTATTTTGTAAAAACCAGGGTGAGGATAAGACGTAATGACCTTTCGTATGAGGGAAATGCTAAACTCACGGGTCCCTTTGGAGGAGCCGAATCGATTAGGTCAAAGGTTTCTTTGGAGGAGCCGAATCCCTTTGGCCACTTTGGAGGGGCCGAATCGGTTAGGTGACTTGTAATTGAGGTTAGGACTTCATTATGACGTGTTAACCTAACCTTGTTACAAGGAACGCTAACCTAACCTCACACAGGAGCCGAACTGGTAAGGTGACCTGTAGGTAAGATTAACACATGTGTTAACCTAACCTAACCTCACACAAGCTCTTTAACGCCTCCCCTTGAAGGAGCCGCACAGCGCCGGTGATTGAAAGTGCAGACTGTTGTCTGAGAGTGCATGCTTATCTTCACATGACGTCAAAACCTAACGCGGAGGCCTGCTCTTGAATGAGCTGCGACGTCACAACGGAGGAGATTTGAAATATGGACTGCTGGCTAAGAGTGCATGCTTAAATTTACTTGACGTTATAACCGAGCGCTGGCAGGTGTAACCTTATGGCCCCGGGTTCGACCCCTTTTCCAGGCTTATCCTTACAAGACGTTAAATTACATACTACAAATTCGCTTTTCTTCTATTTGTTTTACGTCGCACCGACACAGATAGGTCTTATGGCGAGGATGGGATAGGAGAGGCCTAGGAATGGGAAGGAAACGGCCGTGGCGTTAATTAAGGTACAGCCTCAGCATTTGCCTGGTGTGAAAGTGGGGAAAACACGGAAAACCATCTTCAGGGCTGCCGACAGTGGGATTCGAACCCAGTATCTCCCGGATGCAAGCTCACAGCTGCGGGCTCCTAATCGCACAACCAACTCGCCCGGTACTACAATTTCGATACCCATGACTGCAAGCTTAACCTTACAGACTTAACATTACTAGACAAGATGGCGACTATGCGGGAGGTACCGAGCGTCTGCGGAGTTGAATACGCTAGGGTTTGGGCTGATGCGTAACGCACTGGGTTTTTTTAAATGTCCGGAGCACTTAATTTTAGATTTTAACTTTAGAGCTTATAGATATGAGCTCTAGAGGCTTATAGTAGCCGAAAGTATTGTTTACATCACTCAAAGAACGAATCCCTGTGTTAAGAACACACTCGTAACCTTTATTTACTAGGACAGCTATGTCTAACGCGTTGTCACTGAGCGTTGTTGGTTGTGATCTTCGATGAGTTGCTGCATTCGTTAAGTTATATATTAGTGATGCACTTGCCTGAAACACTGCTTATTCCTTTATAAACGAAACATTACCAGTGATTCGTTTGGAACTTTATAAACCATATCGTAATAAAGCTTCCTCTCAAGTTATTCCCATAAAAGTTTCATGCGAGCGGTGAGTGAGAATAGAAAGTTTTTCTGTTCGTTTCTACACTCAACATCAACCACCACTCGAGGACACTGAACGAAGCAGTTCTGCTATTTTTTTACAATTTGGTTTAGGTCGCACCATCACAAACAGCTCATTTCGCGACGATGTGTTAAGAAAGTGAAGGAAGTTACCATGGCCTTAATTAAGGTACAGTTCTAGCATTTGCCTGGTGTGAAAAGGAAACCACGGAAAACCATCTTCAAGGCTGCTGACAGTGGGGTTCGAGCCTACTATCACCCTAATGCAATCTGAGGGCTACGTGACAAAACCACGCAGCTACTTCCTCGGTGATGGAAACAATGAAAATAAAATGAAGTCATTTCCCAAATCCTTAGTTCTGGCGGGGGTAGAGCAAAAATAAAGACTATTCTAATATAACCACTAGGACTGATGTCTCTGATGCACTGGAATCTCTAGAACTATTTCCTCCCACCAGCGACTTGTAAACCACGCACGTACTTGGATAACAAGGTACATTTCGTCTATTTCATCGGTTGATTTCATGTAGTTTAACGTGCAATATTATTGAGTACTTTTCATCGTGGTTTTTGTCTGGACGCCTGCTTAAGTAGACTTATCTCGTAGGGTAAGTGGATTTCTGTAGTTTATTAATCAACACTAAAGAAATTATTGAGAAGATTACGGACCAAAGTATTTCTAAAACGTGTAAATTGAAGAAAAATAATAATGAAAAACACTACTAAATTTCATACAATAATTTGAGTTACCGAAGATGTGGACTGTATCGTGATACTTCTCCTGGGTTAAAGAAAATATTTTTTACATGCTTACCGAGCAAGTGGACGCGAGGTTTGGGTCACGTAGCCATCAGCTTGCATCCTGGAGATAGTGAGTTCGAACCCACTGTCGCCAGTCATGAAGATGGTTTCCCGTGGTTTCCCATTTCCACACCAGGTAAATGCTGGGGCTGTATCATAATAATACCACGGTCGCTGCATTCCCAAACCTATACTTTTCCTATCCCATCGTATTCATAAGACCTTTCTGTGCCTGTGCGACGTAATAATAACAATAATTGTATGGCCTCAGCTACCGTGTGCAGACATTTCGATTTGACGCCATCTGGCCGTCTGCTCGTCAATTTCACCGTTCCGTTTTACTCTAGGCTCACTAGATGGCAGACAGAGTAAACCGGATCTCTCATGGGCGTCTATGGCTGAGATTTAATTAATTTTGTCGGTTAAATACCAAATGTATCACCAGAGATCTTTTACATGCCGACATCGTACGACATGGAGTGTCGAGTGGACTTTTTCCGCCCTTCAAAAATCCGACTACCTCTGCCGGGTTCGAACCCGCTAATTTGGGATCCGGAGACCGACACTCTACCACGGATCCACAGAGGTGCGACGTAAAGCAAATTGTTTAAATGTCATGTACATTTTTATTTATTTTACGATGTATTGTGCAGTAGTCATAGGACACATGTGAATCTGAATTAACTTTCTATTATTCACATGGAGGCAATGTAGCATGAAATATTTCCTCGCCTATCTCGGTGGCATCTCGGTAGATTTTTCAGCCTCAGGGTAGTTTAAGAGCTCTTCGTCACTTTCTGACATGACTGGCGGGTGTCAAGGAAAGACATAAATACTTGAGGTATGCTAACTAATATTTATTTACTAAACAAAAATGTTTTTTGATGATGGGATAGACCAAAAGATATAAACAGTAAGTAAATTATGGCTTTGGGCTTTACAGAATTAATTCCGCTGAAAGGCATAACAGTCTATAATGCTAATGTATGTATGTCATCATCAACATCATCATCATCTGTTTACCCTCCAGGTTCGGCTTTTCCCTCGGACTCAGCGAGGGATCCCACCTCTACCGCCTCAAGGGCAGTGTCCTGGAGCTTCAGACTCTTGGTCGGGGATACAACTGGGGAGAATGACCAGTACCTCGCCCAGGCGGCCTCACCTGCTATGCTGAACAGGGGCCTTGTGGAGGGATGGGAATATTGGAAGGGATAGGCAAGGAAGAGGGAAGGAAGCGGCCGTGGCCTTAAGTTAGGTACCAACCCAGCATTCGCCTGGAGGAGAAGTGGAAAACCACTGAAAACCACTTCGAGGATGGCTGAGGTGGGAATCGAACCCACCCCTACTCAGTTGACCTCCCGAGGTTGAGTGGACCCCGTTCCAGCCCTCGTACCACTTTTCAAACTTCGTGGCAGAGCCGGGAATCGAACCCGGACCTCCGGGGGTGGCAGCTAATCACACTAACCACTACACCACAGAGGCGGACATGTATGTATGTATGTATATATGATGAACAGTCGTGCGATTTCATGGTAAGTTACCTTAAATGCCAATAAAACGACTCTTCAAATTTATTAAAACAAACAACAATCTGGAAGTACCTTTATTCGACTTTCATGAACGACTATAGGTTAGACACTCTTGATTCTAGAAAGTATAACTGCTGCAGTCGCTTAAGTGCGGCCAGTATCCAGTATTCGGGAGATAGTAGGTTCGAACCCCACTGTCGGCAGCCCTGAAAATGGTTTTTCGTGGTTTCCTATTTTCACACCAGGCAAATGCTGGGGCTGTACCTTAATTAAGGCCACGGCAGCTTCCTTCCCATTCCTAGCCCTTTCCTGTCTCATCGTCGCCGTAAGACCTATCTGTGTCGGTGCGACGTAAAGCAACTAGCAAAAAAAAAAAAAAAAAAAAAGAAATTATAACTCTCGGGAACCAGGCTCCAGACTTTCAGCACAACTAAAGCTGTCCACAAACGTGATATCGGCACAGATTATATTGTACGTCACATAGACACTTAATTCATCAGAACGACCTACGAATATGTTGCTGACCAATAACTATCAATGACAGATATTTAAATTAACTCACTCGGGCTGATAGCCAAATATGACTCCCTAAAGTTAGAGCCTGATTATAAAAGATTATTCAGTTAAACCTGCACCTCCTGTATCAATACATTTACAGCAATAAAATTCATTAAAGTATTTTTTTAAAATGCCCAACAGGCTATCTCTTAGAACCTAAGTTCTCAAAATAGAACAACGCATTCTACTTTAAATATATGAAGTTAATTTTCAACAAATAATATCAAATCTGTGAATTTCAGGATAATTTCAATTCTATCACCTGAGCTTATTTTAACACTCGAATTGCGATTTTAATGTAAATAAAAGAGCTCTGGAACTTTTGAATATATTACATGGGTAATAAACAATACTATTCTGAGCCGAAGAAATGGTTTTCATTGAAACAGATAACTTCAAATATTTATTGCATTATTTCTCATTCTTGTCAGTTATTAGAACGATCACATTGTTCTTGTCGCGTCTTAATGAAGCTCCTGTTTACAACTACTAGTTTACCACGGCAACATTCCAATAAGTGACTTAAGAAAACACTACAGTAAAAAAAAGTTAAATCGAAATACAGTTGTGGGTAACCCCTAAATTACGTGACCTTTTAAGTTATTTTTCACACGTATAGCCTCAATACAGTTCCACAGTGAAACATAAATCTACCAAACACTAACAATTATGTACAACAATGCAAAACTACCAATGGGATCTCTTGGACTAAAATTAAGCTGATGAACCGTTCCATGGAGTTTCATGTGGTACTCGTCCCCTGTGCTCGCTCGGTGGCTCACCACTAATTCAGGGTGAGTGTCCCCGCTGCATCAGTTCGCAGTCATGCCATGACCTAGCTACTCCACGATCCCTACTTCTGTGAAACTCTCTACCACTAATCCACGGTATCCTCACACTGACTATTCTACGTATCCTCTACCAAGTTCCATTCGTATCCTAATGAATAAACTTAAAAATGATTAATGCAACACTAAGTGGACAATCGTCACACCCGAGCCTCCAAGAAAATAATGTGACCGAGCTCGATAGCTGCAGTCGCTTAAGTGCGGCCAGTATCCTGTAATCGGGAGATAGAGGGTTCGAGCCCCACCGTCGGCAGCCCTGAAGATGGTATTCCTAGGCTTTTCCTCTCCCATCGTCGATATAAGACCTATCTGTGTCGGTGCGACGTAAAGCACCTACTGAAAACGAGGGCTAGACTATTATAGTTGCCATCAAACATACGAAAA
Organism: Anabrus simplex; assembly: GCF_040414725.1. Taxonomy (NCBI): domain Eukaryota; kingdom Metazoa; phylum Arthropoda; class Insecta; order Orthoptera; family Tettigoniidae; genus Anabrus; species Anabrus simplex. Next base: position 1,112,444,505 of record NC_090266.1, on the reverse strand, counting down.
ATGTGTAAATATGCACATCACCTGAGTATGAAAAAACTTAAGTTGTAATCATCCTCCCATGAATGCAATAAGAGAATTGAAATACAATCAGTCCCCACTGAACTCAAATCTCAAGATGCTATAAAATGAACTCCGCTGCATTTCACACAAGTCATTCCCCCCAAGAAATTGGGGAAAATACCAGGCTATTCCCTTTTTTTACAATAGCCGAATCTTCTCTGAACAACAACGCGATGCTCGTCAAGCTTGCTCCAAAGTAGGAATGAAAAGAATGGCACCATCGACCAATATCTTCGACAGCCGTTTCAATTGCCAAAACTTCCCAAAATATGAAATATGGAAATTTAAAATATTAATAATTCATACGAGTGGAGCTGAAAGCTGAAAATCACGCACTGGTGGATTCTGGGAGATGTTAAAGAATAGGAAGATAGGAATGCAAGACGCAAATATTCCGCACTTCAACGTACAACCTCGGCCGTATGGGGCATGAGGAATGTCTTACAAATACTGGTGATCAGTGAAACCGAGCAATCACTGTGTTGAAAGGAAGAATCTTGTCACCGAGGCATGGACGAACTGTTTGATAACGAAGTTTTATAAATATCTCCATCATACCTTGCTGCTAAAACACAAACAAAATATTTCAATAAACTATCAAAGAGTGCCACGAAAACTCCACACTCACACACATGTTTCTGGGTTTAGAAGGCGAGAGGCCGAGTACAGATTGCTCCCCCTCTTAGTAGCCTTTTACGACATGCAGGAGGAACATATAATGAATGTATCCTGTGATTCCACCCACAGTGGAGGCTGATGAATTGTGACAAAATGAAAGACATTCCAGAACTCGTAAGTATAATACATACTTATTATTATTATTATTATTATTATTATTATTATTATTATTATTATTATTATTATTATTATTATTATTATTATTATTATTATTATTATTATTATTATTATTATTCGGCATATTATTAGCCAGCCCTGTAGTGTAATGGTAGCGTGCCTGTCTCTTATTCCAAGGCCCTGGGTTCGTTCTCCGGCCATTTCAAGGATTTTATCTCTGGACCGAGAAGTAGAAGTGGGTTCAATTGACACGAGATTCTCTACAGCGCACAGTGCCGGGAAACAGATAAAACTCCAGAAAAAACACAGCCATGTTCACTGTTACAGGCATTGTAGTGAACAGCAGAGGGATGAGGAGTGGAGGGCTAAGCACAAATTGGTGTTCAAGAAAATATACTAAAATTTGAGAATACTGTTTTTCTTTCTTTTCACAACGGGGTAACTAAAAACACAGCAATGGTAAGGGAGCAGGAGGCTCCGGCAACGAAAACAACAAAACCCTACACTCTTAATATTACGGGGAAACTCAAGGATAGCTGTTACACGGGGTTTCGAAAACTCTGGTAATTAGTTCAGACCAGGGGCCTGTTCCACGAACGAACTTTACAACTTTTCAACTTTCCCCTTTTCACTTTTCAATTCTTGCAAAGTGCAAAGTCTTTCTGCTCCACCATGATCTAGGTTGTACTTTTCAATTTCTTCGCAAAGTGAAAAGTCCTATGGTTCATGTTTGTGGGTTACTGTAGTCACGTCCTAGTTCGTGAACCATGGGCAACGGCTGAGTGGCCTAGTAAGTGGTCCTGAGAGTCGGGATACCAGTTGCTAGGGAATGGGAATGGGCATCTCGGACATATTCTGAGTCGTGGCCCTCCTTGTGCTCAGGCGGCTAGGACTATACAATTCACCGATGGTCCATAACCCGTTAGAGGAGAGATCCTCATTTGGATTATGTGCAAGTAGGGCAGCATCCTGCTTCATGAATTTATCGAGCTCAGAACACTTTAAGCAAGCCTCGGACCTATGGGAGTAATGGAGTCCCACTCCCATTTGACAGGCGAGGGACTCCTTGGAAACAACTTGGCGAACGAAATGGAATTCGATGGGGAGCTATCAGTATTAATGGGGCTTATGGAAGGAAGAAGGTAGAACTGGCTGAGTCAGCAAAGAGGATGCATCTGGATGTGCTAGGAGTAAGTGATATTCGGGTAAGGGGAGATAAGGAGGAAGAGATAGGAGATTATAAGGTGTACTTGACGGGTGTTAGAAAGGGAAGGGCAGAGTCTGGGGTAGGGCTCTTTATCAGGAATACCAATGCACGCAACATAGTTTCTGTTAGGCACGTAAATGAGCGAATGATGTGGGTAGATTTGTCAGTGAGAGGAATTAAGACAAGAATTGTGTCCGTGTATTCACCATGTGAGGGTGCAGATGAGGATGAAGTTGACAAGTTTTATGAAGCATTGAGTGACATCGTGGTCAGGGTCAACAGCAAGGATAGAATAGTGCTAATAGGCGATTTCAATGCGAGAGTTGGGAATAGAACTGAAGGATACGAAAGGGTGATTGGTAAATGTGGGGAAGATATGGAAGCTAATGTGAATGGGAAGCGTTTGCTGGACTTCTGTGCTAGTATGGGTTTAGCTGTTACGAATACATTCTTCAAGCATAAGGCTATTCACCGCTACACATGGGAGGCTAGGGGTACCAGATCCATAATAGACTATATCTTAACAGACTTTGAATTCAGGAAATCTGTTAGGAATGTAAGAGTTTTTCGGGGATTTTTCGATGATACAGACCACTATCTTATCTGTAGTGAACTAAGTATCTCTAGGCCTAGGGTAGAGAAAGTGAAATCTGTCTGCAAACGAATAAGGGTAGAAAATCTCCAGGACGAGGAAATTAGACAGAAGTACATGGATATGATTAGTGAGAAGTTTAGAACAGTAGACAGTAAGCAGGTTCAGGGTATAGAAAGTGAATGGGTGGCATACAGGGATGCTGTAGTAGAAACAGCAAGGGAATGCCTAGGAACAACTGTGTGTAAAGATGGGAAAAGGCGAACATCTTGGTGGAATGATGAAGTGAGAGCAGCCTGTAAACGTAAAAAGAAGGCTTATCGGAAATGGCTTCAAACAAGGGCCGAGGCAGACAGGGATTGGTACGTAGATGAAAGAAACAGAGCGAAACAAATCGTTGTTGAATCCAAAAAGAAGTCATGGGAAGATTTTGGTAATAACCTGGAAAGGCTAGGTCAAGCAGCAGGGAAACCTTTCTGGACAGTAATAAAAAATCTTAGGAAGGGTGGGAAAAAGGAAATGAACAGCGTTTTGAGTAATTCAGGTGAACTCATAATAGACCCCAGGGAATCACTGGAGAGGTGGAGGGAATATTTTGAACATCTTCTCAATGTAAAAGGAAATCATCATGGTGGTGTTGCAAACAGCCAAGCTCATGGGGAGGAGGAAAATGATGTTGGTGAAATTATGCTTGAGGAAGTGGAAAGGATAGTAAAAAAACTCCATTATCATAAGGCAGCAGGAATAGATGAAATTAGACCTGAAATGGTGAAGTATAGTGGGAAGGCAGGAATGAAATGGCTTCATAGACTAGTAAAATTAGCGTGGAGTGTTGGTAAGGTACCTTCAGATTGGACAAAAGCAGTAATTGCACCTATCTACAAGCAAGGAAACAGGAAGGATTGCAACAACTATCTAGGTATCTCATTGATAAGTATACCAGGCAAAGTATTCACTGGCATCTTGAAAGGGAGGGTGCGATCAGTCGTTGAGAGGAAGTTGGATGAAAACCAGTGTGGTTTCAGACCACAGAGAGACTGTCAGGATCAGATTTTCAGTATGCGCCAGGTAATTGAAAAATGCTACGAGAGGAATAGGCAGTTGTGTTTATGTTTCGTAGATCTAGAGAAAGCATATGACAGGGTACCGAGGGAAAAGATGTTCGCCATACTGGGGGACTATGGAATTAAAAGTAGATTATTAAAATCAATCAAAGGCATTTATGTTGACAATTGGGCTTCAGTGAGAATTGATGGTAGAATGAGTTCTTGGTTCAGGGTACTTACAGGAGTTAGACAAGGCTGTAATCTTTTACCTTTGCTGTTCATAGTTTACATGGATCATCTGCTGAAAGATATAAAATGGCAGGGAGGGATTCAGTTAGGTGGAAATGTAGTAAGCAGTTTGGCCTATGCTGACGACTTGGTCTTAATGGCAGACTGTGCCGAAAGCCTGCAGTCTATTATCTTGGAACTTGAAAATAGGTGCAATGAGTATAGTATGAAAATTAGCCTCTCGAAGACTAAATTGATGTCAGTAGGTAATAAATTTAGCAGAATTGAATGTCGGATTGGTGACACAAAGCTAGAGCAGGTCGATAATTTCAAGTATTTAGGTTGTGTGTTCTCCCAGGATGGTAATATAGTAAGTGAGATTGAATCAAGGTGTAGTAAAGCTAATGCAGTGAGCTCGCAGTTGCGATCAGCAGTATTCTGTAAGAAGGAAGTCAGCTCCCAGACGAAACTAGCTTTACATCGGTCTGTTTTCAGACCAACTTTGCTTTACGGGAGCGAAAGCTGGGTGGACTCAGGATATCTTATTCATAAGTTAGAAGTAACAGACATGAAAGTAGCAAGAATGATTGCTGGTACAAACAGGTGGGAACAATGGCAGGAGGGTACTCGAAATGAGGAGATAAAGGCTAATATAGGAATGAACTCGATGGATGAAGCTGTACGCATAAACCGGCTTCGGTGGTGGGGTCATGTGAGACGAATGGAGGAGGACAGGTTACCTAGGAGAATAATGGACTCTGTTATGGAGGGTAAGAGAAGTAGAGGGAGACCAAGACGACGATGGTTAGACTCGGTTTCTAACGATTTAAAGATAAGATGTATAGAACTAAATGAGGCCACAACACTAGTTGCAAATCGAGGATTGTGGCGACGTTTAGTAAATTCTCAGAGGCTTGCAGACTGAACGCTGAAAGGCATAACAGTCTATAATGATAACGTATGTATGTATGTATGTATGTATGTATGTGAAAAGTCCTTGCGAATGAGTGATCTTATCAAGTATATTCCATGGGAAAAATGCATAGGCCAAATACTCTATGATTTTAATGCTTTATTTTTCGCGGTGAACTCTGCGGTATAATTGTGGTACCGTTAGTTTTAAAGATTTTTATAATGGGAAAGAAAGGTTAATAAAAGAATCTGGCTGTTCTGGAAGGTGTCAAGGAGAAACGGGACATCTTTTAGCAACTTAAAAAACAACCTCTCAAGTGATGACACTCGTCACTATTAACGAGAGTACCGTCAACACGTCCACACACAAAAGAAAATTCACCCTCCATTAGAAACCCCGTCGCTATATTATGGGGATTATTTTCATAGTTCTTTTGGCGACGATGGGTTAGAATGATCTAGGAGTGGGAAGGAAGCGGCCGGGGACTTATTAAAGGCACAGCCCCAGTATTTAAGTCGTGTAAAAATTGGAAACCATGGAAAACCATCTTCAGGGCTGCCGACAGTGGGGTTCGAACCTACTATCTATCTCCCGCACGCCCTTAGTGAGATTTACAACCTCCTCATCATTAGGTCAACAACAGTTGAAAATTGGTTCGTGCACTCGTTAATCGCGTAAATGGGATCTACCGACTCCCAAAATACAGGGACAGAAGGTTCACACCACACGACCACAAGGTTATGGAAACGAAAGGAAGAACAATAAATTCACAAGACCCAAAAATAAGACGAATGGAGGAAAAACCTAAGCACTCTAGAGTACAAATGCTCACTTTACATAATTAGGCTTACTGTCCTACAAAAAAAAAATGGCTGATCCATGCTATACTGTGACTACGTTATGGTACAAAATTAAAAGCCGAAAGAGACATATACAATTTTAACTGTTAGAAAATCTTCGTCACCAAATATTAAGTAGATAGAAAGTTTAACGAGGGTGCCCCACCCACGTTTCCTTATATTTTGCAAGTTTCCGCTAGGGAATAACCTTCAGCACCTACAGACTCCTTCCATGAATTCACACGTCGAAATTTAATGATTTACATGACGGACGACCTAGCAGTTACATGCTCACTGAAGAAACAGTACCTCCCCACACTTAACATGCAGATTTATTCACTTAAAATTGTACGTTACTACCATACGTGGTTAGTATATAATGTCCATTCTGCTTCCCCTGCCCTTACTCCCTCTTGGGTTCGCCTTTAGCCCGCTTTCAGATGATGCTCACAGACTAGTTAATCCATACAAGACACCTTAGCTCAGAAACATTCTTCTTAAATGGAGGCACATCTGATGTCTCTAGAAGGGTAACTTACGACCCTTTTGATTGGACAGGATATTAGATACTGACAAATTTGTTGGGTGATCACTTTGTTTTGATTACATCTGATAGGAGGACAGTATTGACAACTTCAGAATGATTAATAAGGAATAAATGACTTCAAAGAGGTTGTCCAACTTTTAAACATTAACATTCTTCCAGGTTAATATACGTGAACACCAAGGAGCAGTCCGGAATCGGTGCTAAGGACGTCTAGTCCCAGACAGTCAAACTCCTAGAGAACCTGATAGTTCAAGTTAATTTTCACTGGTACCAGTATAGACACCGATAGGCAATTTTAAAGAGACGGAGAGACTTACACCCGGTACATTAACAATTAATTTATTTTACTCTACCTTGTCAGTTTATTGATTATTTTTGGGGGAAAAATGGAAACACCAGGATTTATGTCAGATGTCCCTCTGGAAACCAGCAAGTAGCACGCTGATTTGCTATATTCTTGTCACGCACATATATATAATAGTTCAGCCATTTCACGTATTAGAATATCACGTTGGCCAAGACAGACAGAATAGTAATGACAGTATTTCATTGTCGGTATCAATGATGTCCAACAATCAGTTCTAGTACAGCTGATTTTATTACCCATTCTCAACATCCGAATGATTTTCTCAAACCAGTCTCTGTACAGTTTTCACTTGTTTAATATTGTAAGACTTCTAGATGAACAATTTAACTTAGGGTTTTCACAGTGAAGTGATTAGGCGTTTATTCCTTGATACCCAAGATAATATCGAAGTTTGTTCCTTGTTGGCTGGTACATCTATACTTCATGTTCTAGCTGATATGTATTAGAAAACACCCTCGCGCTTTGCGTGTTCTTGAAGTAAAATAATGTACTGTCTCCAAGCTTGTTCAGGGTTCGAATGGACCTAAACTTTAGTATTCCCCTTAAATAATTGTTGTTGAATTCGGTACCGGAATGATTACCGTATTTAGTGCCATACAGTTTTTAAGTTATTTGTAATACCGTAATATAATACGCGAGGAAATGATTCTTAGTCAACATAGCCTACTTCTCGTTTCCCATCTGGCAGAATATTGGGAGGTGGCGGACGTGTCATCCCATCTCCATAGGCCATATCGGCTGTGGTTTCAAATTCGTTACCAATTGTCACTGAGTCAAGGAGAGTGTATCACATAGTACGTTTAAAAATCAAAAGACAAAAAAAAATTAATTAAAATCGTCAGGGTCACTTCGAAGAACCCGCCTGTATTTTAGATGGCAGTTGTAAGCACTTTCAATGTGCATATCAAGTACATTAACGGCACCAAACAAATCTCCTTCTACCACTTGTGTAGGTCACTGTGGACCCTGCAGGTCGAACTTCATTCAGTACTTCAGTCACGTCTTCACTGCAAATGGAGTCCACGGAAAACTAAAGGGAGCCGTATCGCCATTGTGGATTACATTCAATTAAACCCTGCCATTTTCTAATAAAGATTTCGTGCTACCTCTACGGATTGATACATTCTCTCAGCTCTGGTGTAGAATTTCTGATGGATAACTTGATATAAGCCTCAAAGTCTTACGAATGAGTTTTTTAACTTATGAATTTATGAACTGACATCGGACAAGACGAGACTTGCCGGATTTCAGATATAAGTAAGAAACCCTCAAGTCTACAAAAAAGGCAAGAAGCCTTTAGGCAACATATTACTGTTATCCATTTCTACAGATCGCTCAAAATATGACGATCGTTGGAAGCCCTGAAACTTTTCTTCGTGTCCAGCGTCCTCATTTACGCCATTCTCCGTAAACTGTATGCAGAAAAGATGACACCTCACCCTACATCCCATGCAGTATCCCGGATGCCAACACCGTGACCTCTTTCAGACTTATAACGTTGATGTATGCTATCTCACACGCTGTCGTGATAATCATGTTTCTATGGGTATCACTTTCCGAAATTAACACTTCGGGTGGCAGTTGCCTTGCCGAAAAAAATATTGCATTAATTCTCACGTGCATGCTCATATTTCATTGTTTAAATATCATTTTTAATTCTATCGAAATACTGTGGAAAGCGAAAATTAATTAAATTAATGCCGCGCCATTACTAACATAGTTTGTAAAGAAGGAAGCCATACCTGCCAGTGTCGACTTAGTTAATGTAACTTAAAAGCTTTTCATGATGTCGAACACTCTAGTTCAGAACATAATATATCAAACTAAAACATACTGTACCCTTTAAATGCTCCTGATCTTGCACGAGTTGGTTATTTTGTGGGTTTAGCCTCGGCGCTGCTCAGATACGATTTCTTCTCTCGTCTCAGGGCGCGGACCGTCCGTCACTTTGTCTTCGTTTGGATACATAAGGTATCCTATCTTTGGGCTAAGCTACGTAATTATTCTACTTAACATGAATTTATTAACAAAAGTAAAATTGAAATTAATTAAAATGGAACTGAATTAAATGAAACTGTGACAGTTAGAAGTATCATGAAAATCGTAAGCAAATAAAATGATATTAAATGTGAAGCTGAAAATTAGAAATAAACTGAAATAAAACACGAATTGAGTAAAAGTTGCATAAAGTGTGAAACAAAACACTAACTTAATTTTACAATTACTGTGTTAGTTTGATTATAGTACACCTAATATTACTCTGAGCATGAGTCAATGAATTTACATTGTTCTCACTAGAAATAATTAGTTAATTTAATTCAATTACAATCGGATTAACTGGATTAACTCAGAATAATATTTAGACTGGAATTACATGAATGAATAATGAATTAAATTTTAAAAAGCTTTGATTTATGCAATTAGATTAGCTTTGCTTGAACTTAATACGCACGATAGTTATTAAACATTTAAATGTGAAATTACAAACTATCTTAATGACGCACATATAACCTTCATGTTCAATAACATCTAAAACGTGTTCGTAAGTACACTGTCCTATCAACCAGGATACTGAGCTCCAGCTTCCTCTAAATGAGTCCATTTTTGGACTCTCATGGCTTAAAACTTCCCTCAGGAATTATTATTCACACAAAACAATACACTTATTAACATTTGCCATGAGTATATTTTGCTTTACAATTCTGATTCAAGAATTTTTCATTGTTGTGACAATTACACATAACTCTGGTGTTCTAAGGCCATTTGCATTGCTTTATCACAAGGTGTTATCAAACTGAGCAAACTCTAGCGACACAAGCGCTTTGTCAGTTTATTAATTAAACCTCGATCACGCATTAATTTCAACACGAATTATACACTCAACTTCAGTACTCAAAACATGTAATCACAAAGAGTCAAATAATCACAATAACATACGCATCTGCACATCTGTTAAAATTATGTTGACATTTTCAAGGTTGTCTACATTTAATCTGCACTAATTTTCAACCAAATCCACATCTATCACTATTCTATCACTGTACATCGCGGGTCAGTTATACACACTATGGGCAACGTTGGCGTAAGGCAACAACAACACAAAACATAACTATCAACACATAACGAAGAATATGCCTTTGCTGACGAGATGTAGTGTTTACAGTGCACTATGTCTTCTGGTATGGGCTATATCAAATTTGTTACTTTCATTGACATGTCTCAGTCTCATCCTTGGCTTTGACAATATGAAAGTGACTGAGGTATGAGTGATGCTAGTAATACCATTCCTTATGCAGCCAGTCCCTGTTATGAATGGTGTGAAAATATCGCTCATAGGGTCAGTTGGTGCATACATTTCAGTGGGCTTGGCAGACTGATATGTAATAGCAACGGCTGGCTCGGTGAGGAAAGCAACGGGAAACTACCTCACTCCTCATTTCCCTAGTACGCCTCTTCAGTGACACCTAGGCTATTTATGACAGCTGTTGGTAGAACTGCAGAGGATCAAACCAGCCTTCGGGCTGACTACCCAACATACATACAACGAAGAATAACATACTTGAAAACACGTGAAATATCCATGAAGACCTATAAATAAAATACATAGAAATACACTCACTAAACTACTGTACAAGCATATAGTATCCACGTCTTGATTTAAACAGTGATTTTTCTTAATGGAGAAATAAAATTGTGATTATTATCATTTACATTTTTCTCAGCAAACCTCGGTGACTATGCAGTTGTTTCATTTACTTCGGCCATTGACCGTGGCGCAGCATATCGTTATCGTGATCAGTTTAATTATTATCAAAATTTGAATTATCATTTTCAATTTCACATACAACAAAGTGTCCGGATATTAATTGAATTTTTTGACCAAACAAAATATATATATAAAAATAAACGGTGTCCTACTCAATTACTAAATACTTTATATCTGCAAAAACACTTAAAACTCATTCTGACCCAAAATAATCAAACAATGTAAAATCATACTCCAAATACTCACTTAAATTTCCCTCGTATTAAAATTGGGCACCAAACTATCATGTTATTGCTTCTGCTACCTTAATGGGCACGTGTTATTATTAAATAGAGCCAAGTAAAACATCATTGTCTTGCCAATGGATATTACGCACATGTTTTGGTGATCATCATATATCGTAAGTACGGTATAACGTAGAGCATTTGTATCTTAGAAAGGTGACATTTACTCTGTCATATCTTCCAATTTTTTGTCCTTTTAAAAATCAACTGTATACTGAGGATTCCCTGTCTCCTTCTCTAATTACTCCACGTAGAATATCGCATTCTTCTCTAGAGCCAAATACATATAAGTTCACCCTTACACACAGGGATACACATTGTAGCTGGGAGTCTTATCATACAACTTGTAAACCGTTAAAATAATCTAGGGACACATATCACTCTTCCGAAACTCCTTGTCAATAATATCACCATAAAGATATTCTAGTGCACAACATCTGCAAATTCTATCCCACATTCACTAATTACATTATCTCACAAATATTTCCTAACATGTTATTTAAACTTCGATCCAATTAATTTATTACTTCCTTAAGTAAACACATCGTATTATCATTAATAAATCCTAAGCATCATTTACCTCGTGGAAATCGTGATTATTGTACGGTTATTCCATCATGTATTATTATTATTATTATTATTATTATTATTATTATTATTATTATTATTATTATTATTTCTTTCTTTCTTAATCTGTTTATTGTCCAGGATTGGCTTTTCCCTCGGACTTAGCGAGGGATCCCACCTCTACCGCCTCAAGGGCAGTGTCCTGGAGCTTCAGACATCGGATCGGGGATACAACTGGGGAGAATGATCAGTACCTCGCCCAGGCGGCCTCAACTGCTATACTGAACAGGGGCCTTGGTGGGGGATGGGAAGATTGGAAGGGATAGACCAGGAAGAGGGAAGGAAGCGGCCGTGGTCTTAAGTTAGGTACCATCCCGGCATTTGCCTGGAGGAGAAGTGGGAAACCACGGAACCACTTCCAGGATGGCTGAGGTAGGAATCGAACCCACCTCTACTCAGTTGACCTCCCGAGGCTGAGTGGACCCGGTTCCAGACCTCGTACCACTTTTCAAATTTCGTGGCAGAGCCCGAAATGGAACCCGGGCCTCCGGGGGTGGCAGCTAAACACACTAACCACTACACCACAGAGGAGGACTATTATTATTATTATTATTATTATTATTATTATTATTATTATTATTATTATTATTATTATTATTATTATTATTATTATTGTCTCAAAATATGTAACGATGTTGAATACCTTACATCACTGTTCAATCATGAAACAAGAAATAAAGCAGGCCTTAAAGAAAATTAAACTCCCACTTAATTAAATATCGGCATAGATCCACACATCATATACATCGAAAATCGAAATAAATATTTGAACAATAAAGAGGCTATTAAAATTTACATTGCAAAAAATACCTAAACAAACAAACACCAATGCTGCAAACTTTAAAAGTAACCCCTTTTCGACCTACTAAATTCATTTTCTGACAAAAAAATGTACCTTAGTGCTTAACGAATCCGAGCCAAAACTACTGGACATAAAGAAATGAAATTTTGCGGATGTATTAAGATGTAGGTGCTCGCTAAGAGAGGAATTTTGGATATTCCGTCGCTAAGGGAGTGAAAAGGGGAGTGAAATTTTAAAATGAGTGTATCTATATCTCAAAACTTTAAAAGTTTGCAGATGTAAAATTTGGTATTTAGAATCTTCCTTAAAAATCAGGAAACACGCATTATTTGCTTTCAGAAAATTCCAATAGGAGGGGTGAAAAAGGGTGAAAAAAAGATTGAATGCCTTTAATCAGGACACCGGTACTTATATCTCAGAAACTGAAGATACTACAAACCTGAAAATTTTTGATCTCTTTTAAAAATAAAAAACACGTATTTTTGTTTTTGTAAAATCCAATTATTGGGAGGGTGAAAAGGGGGGTTAATTTTTAAAATGAGTGCATCCATATCTCATAACTTTTAAAGTATACACATGTAAAAATTGGTATTTAGAATCTTCATTAAAAGAAAAGAAACACGTATTTTTTTTCTCGGAAAATCCTAATAGGAGGGGTGAAAAGGGGTGAAAAATTGGTTAAATGCCTTTAATAAGGCTACTTATATTTCAGAACCTGAAGACATTACAGACCTGAAAATTGGTATTTGGGATCTACTTTAAAAATAAATAGGTATTTTTTAGTTTTTGGAAAAGCCAAATAATGGGGGTGAAAAGGGGGTGAATTTTTAAAAAAAAGTGTATCTACATCTTAAAACTTTAAAAGTTTACAGATATAAAAATTGGTATTTAGAATCTCCTTTAAAAATAAGGGAACACGTATATTTTTGGTTTCTGTAAATCCTAATAGGAGGGGTGTAAAAGGATGAATAATGGGTTGAATGCCTTTAATGAGGATACATATATCTCAGAAGATATTACAGAATTGAAAATTTGTATATAGAATCTGCTCTAAAAATAAAGGAACACGTATTTCATTGTTTTTGGAAAATCCAAATAATGGCAGTCAACAGGAGTGACAAATTGGGGTGAATTTTTTGAAAGACTATATCTACAGAATAACTCAGAAACGTAAAATGTTACAGACGTAAAAAGTAGGTATTTGGAATCTCCTGTAAATGTAAAGAAACATAGGTGATTTGCTTTCGGAAACTCCACTTAAGGGGAACTAGAGGTGAAATTTAAAAAGAAAATTTCTACAGTATATATCAAAAAATTAACATGTTACAGAAGTTAAAAATAGTATTTTTATCTCTATTCAAAATAAAGAAACGTGTATTTTTACTTTTGAGATACCACTTGGGTGTAGGGGGGGGGGGGAAGTGACTAAAAATGGTGTTGAATTCTTTTAATTGGGCTACAGATATCTCAAAAATGAAGATGTTACAGGCGTGAAATTTGATATTTGGAATCTGCTTTAAAAGTAAAGAAACACGTATTCCAGGAGAATCCGATGAAGTGGGGGGGGGGGGGTGAAAGAATTGAAAAATTCATTGACTTAATTGTATGATAATACATACATCCAATAAAAACTAAAGTTGTTACAGACGTGAAAATTGGTATTTGGACCTCCTTTAAAACAAAGAAAAACGCGTTTTGGGGGAAATCATCTTTGGGGGCGGGAGTGAAAAGGAGTTGAATTCCTTTCATGAGGACACATAAATCAAAAACTGAAGAAATTATAGTCGTGATAATTGGTATTTAGAAGATCCTTTACTATTAAAGAAACAAGTAATTTTTGCCGGAAAATTCACTTGGGGGGGGGGGGTAGGATTGTGAAAGAAGTGATAAAAAGTGAATTAATTTACAGGGGATACTTATATCTCAAAACTGAAGGTAATAGACGTGAACATTGGTGTTTGGAATCTCCTTCTTTTAATTTTTTTTTGGGGGGGGGGGCAAATAAACTTAACGGCGGTGGGATGTAAAAGGAGGTGAGACCAATTGATTTTATTGTTCATAATGTACTTATAAGGAGCCTTCGTTGTTCAGGCGGCAGCGCGCCGGCCTCTCACAGCTGGGTTCCGTGGTTCAAATCCCGGTCACTCCATGTGACATTCGTGCTGGACAAAACGGAGGCGGGACAGGTCTTTCTCCGGATACTCCGGTTTTCCCTGTCATCATTCATTCCAGCAACACTGTCCAAAATTTCATTTCATTTGTCATTCATCGATCATTGCCCCAGAGGCGTGTTTCGGCAGCTGGCACAATTCCTATTTCACCTCTAGATGGGGCTTTATTCATTCGATTCCTGACTCTGTCGAATGACTGGAAAAAGGCTGTAGATTTTCGATGTACTTATTCTGATCATAAACCGATCATTTTTAATCTTTCCTGGGTTCGTTTTAAACAGCCATCTTTTCCTTCGGAGAACGTTGTTAGATTACGGTAGACTCTCCTTGCATATAGATAAGAATTTAAACACATTTGAAATAAACGATAGGAATGAGATTGACCGTCAAATTGTTCACCTCTATAATAAGGTCAATAATGCACGGAAGTATGTCATTCGTATCACCAGAAATTCCCCACACTTGCCTACGCGCGACAAGGGTGCTGGTCACATTGTCAACAATGTCAATGGCAGCAGATGTAGTTTACCGCCAAGTAGCGGTCTTGCATCTTGCTGTGTATAATGATAATGATAATAATAATAATAATAATAATAATAATAATAATAATAATAATAATAATAATAATAATAATAATAATAATAATAATAATAATAATAATAATAATAATAATAATAATAATAATGTTCTGGGCCGTTGTCAAATGTGCGGACCGCGCTGGAAACGGCTCCTGGACGGGTAATGATTACGAATGCAGTCCGGCCGCGGGTTCAGTACCGCCAAGGCACCCAAGAAGACACACCGCCGGATCTCCTTAAGGATTTGATCCATATCAAAAATGCTTATAGGAAAAATATGACAAAGATTTAGGGACCCAACTGACTGGGTGGAATACCTGGACCTAGCCCGGAAAGTACGAAATCGATTGCTGGAAAGAAAGATTGAAAAATGGGAGGAAACTTGCCGTAATCTATTAGAAAACGAGCCAGATCACGAATTTTGGAGGATTCTCGCAGAAAACGAGTCAGATCGCGAATTTCGGCGGATTACATATCTAAAACAAAAAGCATTCAATTATAAATTTCAGTATAATACCGTAGCGAAGCACGGGAATCTTGCTAGTCTTGTCCTGACTGACTGACAGACTGATTCATCATCGCGGAGCCAAAACTACTGGACATAAAGAAATGAAATTTTGGGGATATATTCATATTAAGATGTAGGTGCTCGCTAAGAGAGGATTTTTGGATATTCCGTCGCTAAGGGGATGAAAAGGGGGCTGAAGTTTTACAATGAGTGTATCTATATCTCAAAACTTTAAAAGTTTACAGATGTAAACATTGGCATTTAGAATCTTCTTTAAGAATAAGGAAAAAAGTATTTTTTGTTTTCATAAAATCCCAATAGGAGGGGCAAAAAAGGTGAAAAAGGGGTTGAATGCCTTTAATCATGATACCGGTACTTATATCTCAGAAACTGAAGATATTACAGACCTGAAAATTGTTACTTTTGATCCCTTTTAAAAATAAAGAAACACGTATTTTTTGTTTTTGGAAAATCCAATTAATGGGAGGTGAAGAGGGGGTTAATTTTTAAAATGTGTGCATCTATATCTCAAAACTTTTAAAGTTTACAGATGTAAAAATTGGTATTTAGAAGCTTCATTAAAAATAAAGACACACGTATTTTTTTGTTTTCGGAAAATCCAAATAGGTGGGGTGAAAAGGGGTGAAAAATTGGTTGAATGCCTTTAATGAGGATACTTATATCTCAGAAAGTAAAGATATTACAGACCTGGAAACTGGTGTTTGGGATCTCCTTTAAAAATAAAGAAACAAGTATTTTTCGATTTTTGTAAAATACAGTTAATGGGGGTTGAAAAGGGGGTGAATTTTTAAAATGAGTGTATCTATATCTCAAAATATTTCAAGTTTAGAGATGTAAAAATTCTTATTTAGCATCTCCTTTAAAAATAAAGACACACGTATATTTTTGTTTTCGGAAAATCCCAACACGAAGGGTGGAAAAGGGTGAAAAAGTGGTTGAATGCCTTTAATGAGGCTACTTTTATTTCAGAACTTGAAGATATTACAGACCTGAATATTGGTGTTTGGGATCTCCTTTAAGAAGAAAGAAACACGTACTTTTTGTTTTTGGAAAATCCAATTAAGGTGGTTAAACAGGAGTGACAAACTAGGGTGAATTTTTTGAAAGACTATATCTACAGAATATCTGAGAAACGTAAAATGTTACAGACGTAAAAAGTGGGTATTTGGAATCTCCTGTAAATGTAAAGAAACATCGGTGATTTGTTTCTGGAAACTCCACTTAAGGGGAATTAAAAAGGGGTGAAATTTTAAAATGAGAATTTCTTCAGAATATATCAAAGAACATATTACAGAAATGAAAAATTGTACTTTTTACCTCTATTAAAAGTAAAGAAACGTGTATTTTTAGTTTTCGGAAATGCCACTTGGATGGAGGGGGGGGGTAAAAGTGACTGAAAATGGTGTTGAATTCTTTTAATTAGGCTACTGATATCTCAAAAATGAAGATGTTACAGACGTGAAATTTGATATTTGGATCTGCTTTAAAAGTAAAGAAACACGTATTCTCGGAAAATTGAATGAAGTGGCAGGGGAAGAATTGAAAAATTAATTGACTTAATTGTATGAGAATACATACATCTAATAAAAACTAAAGTTGTTATAGACGTGAAAATTGGTATTTGGATCTCCTTTAAAAAAAAAGAAAAACGCGTTTTGGGGGGGGAACATCTTGGGGGCGGGAGTGAAAAGGAATTGAATTCCTTTCATGAGGACACATAAATAAAAACTAAGGAAGTTTGAGTCGTGATAACTGGTATTTAGAAGATCCTTTACTATTAAAGAAAGAAGTATTTTTTGCCTGAGAGTTCACTAAGGGTGGGGAGGAGTGTGAAAGGAAGTGAACAAAGTGAATTATATTTATGGGGATACTTATATCTCAAAACTGAAGGTAATAGACGTGAACATTTGTGTTTGGAATCTCCTTTTAACATAAAGAAACACGCCTTCCTTTAATTTTTTTTGGGGGGGGGGTTAAATAAACTTAACGGCGGTGGGGTGTAAAATGAGGTGAGACCAATTGATTTTACTGTTCTTAATGTACTTATAAGGAGCCTCCGTTGCTCAGGCGGCAGTGCCCCGGCCTCTTACAGCTGAGTTCCGTGGTTCAAATCCCGTTCACTCCATGTGACATTCGTGCCGGATAAAACGGAGGGGGGACAGGTTTTTCTCCGGATACTCCGGTTTTCCCTGTCATCATTCATTCCAGCAACACTGTCCAATATTTCATTTCATTTGTCATTCATCGATCATTGCCCCAGAGGTGTGCTTCGACAGTCGGCACAATTCCTATTGTCGCCGCTAGATGGGGCTTTATTCATTCCATTCCTGACCCTGTCGGATGACTGGAAACAGGCTGTAGATTTTCGATGTACTTATTCTAATCATAAATCGATCATTTTTAATATTTCTTGGGTTCGTTTTCAACAGCCATCTTTTCCTTCGGAGAACGTTCTTAGATTACGGTAGACTCTCCTGGCATATAGATAAGAATTTAAACACATTTGAAAAAAACGATATGAATGAGATTGGCCGTCAAATTGTTCACCTCTATAATAAGGTCAATAATGCACGGAAGTATGTCATTCGTATCGCCCGAAATCCCGCACACTTGCCTACGCGCGACAATGGTGCTGGTCACATTGTCAACAATGACAATGGCAGCAGATGTAATTTACCGCCAAGTAGCGGTCTTGCATCTTGCTGTGGGGTCCAGAACATGGATAATAATAATAATAATAATAATAATAATAATAATAATAATAATAATAATAATAATAATAATAATAATGTTCTGGACCGTCGTGAAATTGTGCTGACCATGCTGGAAACGGGTCCTGGCCTGGTAATGACTACGAATACAGTCCGGCCGCGGGTTCAGTACCGCCAAAGCACCCAAGACGACACCACGCCGGATCTCCTTTAGGATTTGATCCATACCAAAAATGCTTATACGGAGAGATGGCAAAGATTTAGGAACCCAACTGACCGCATGGAATCGATAGCTGGAAGAAAAGATTGAAAAATGTGAGGATCTTTGCCGTAATCTCTCAGAAAACGAGGCAGATCGCGAATTTTGGCGGATTCTCTCCGAAAACGAGTCAGATCGCGAATTTCGGAGGATTATATATTAAACGCTAAGCATTCAATTATAATTATAACTGCTAGTCTATATATATAAAGTAAATTGTCCTGACTGACTGACTGACTGACTGACTGACTGACTGACTGACTGACTGACTGACTGACTGACTGACTGACTCGTCATCACCGAGCCAAAACTACTGGACATAAAGGAATGAAATTTTGTAAGTACATTCATATTACAATGCAGGTGCTCGCAAAGGAAGGATTTTTGGATATTCCGCCTCTAAGGTGGTGAATAGGGGGCTGAATATTTAAATTGAGTTTATCTATATCTCGAAAACTGAACACTTTAAAGGCATGGACCTTGGTATTTGGAATCTCCTGTAAAGATAAAGGAACACGTATTTTTTGTTTGCGGAAAGACCCAATAGGAGGGGTGAAAAGGGTGGAAAACGGATTGAATGCCTTTAATGAGGATACTTATTTCTCAGAAACTGAAGACATTACAGACCTGAAGATATGTATTTGGGATATCCTTTAAAAATAAAGGAACAGGTATTTTTATGTTTTTGGGAAATCCAATTAATGGGGGTTGAAAAGGGGTGTGTATTTTTAAAATGAGTGTATCTATATCTCAAAACCTTAAATGTTTACAGGTGTAAAATTGGCATTCAGAATCTGCTTTAAAAATAAAGGAACAAGTACTTTTTTCTTTTCGGAAAAACCAATAGGAGGGGTGGAAAGGTTGAGAAAGGGGTTGAATGCCTTTAATCAGGATACTTATACTTATATCTCAGATATTACACATCAGAAAATTGGTATCTTGTATCTCACTTAAAAACAAAGAAACGCGTATTTTTTTGTTTTCGATAATCTAATTAATGGGGGTTAAACGGGAACGACAAACTGGGGTGAATTTTTAGAAATATTATAACTACAGTGTATCTCAGAAACGTAAAATGTTACAGACGTGAAAATTGCTATTTGAAATCTCCTGTAAAGGTAAAGAAACATAGGTGATTTGTTTTTGGAAACTCCACTTAAGGGGAACTAAAAAGCGGGTGAAATTTTAAAATGAGCATTTCTACAGTATATCACAAAACGTAATAAGTTACAGAAGTGAAAACTGGTATTTTTATGTCTATTACACATAAAGAAACATGTATTTTTGTTTTCGGGAAAACCACTTGGGTGGGGGAGAATAGTGAATGAAAATGTGGTAGAATTAAGTAGGATACTGATATCTCAAAAACTGAAGATTTTACAGACGTGAAATTTGGTATTTGAAATCTCCTTTAAAATAAAGAAATACGTAGTATTTTTTTCGAAAATCCACTTAAAGTTGGGGAGGGTAATTAAAAAAAGTTGAAATGTTTGTATGAAGATACTATTATCTCTAAAAAGAAAGATTTTGCAGACGTGAACATTGGTGTTTGGAATCTGCTTTAAAAATAAAGAAACACGTATTATCGGAATATCCAATGAAGGGGGGCAGGGCTGAGGTGAAAGAATTGAACAATGAATTGAATTAATTGTATGTGGATACGTACATCTAATAAAAACTAAAGATGTTACAGACGTGAAAATTGGTATTTGAATCTCCTTTAAAAACAAATCATCTTGGGAGACGGGGGTGAAAAGGAGTTGCATTCCTTTTAGGAGGACACATATCTCAAAAACTGAAGATGGTAGAGTCGTGATAATTGGTATTTAGAAGATCCTTTACTATTAAAGAAACAAGTATTTTTTGCCGGAAAGATCACTTCGGGGGGGGGGGAGTGTGAAAGGAAGTGAAAAAAGTGAATTACTTTTATGGAGATACTCATATTTCAAAACTGAAGGTAATAGGCGTGGAATCTCCTTTAAACATAAAGAAACACACCTCTTTATTCTTGGGGGGGGGGGTGAATCAAATTAACGTCAGTGGGGTGAAAAAGTAGTTAAGACCAATTGATTTTACTCTTCATAATGTACTTATTCTGATCATAAACCGATCATTTTTAATCTTTGCTGGGTTCGTTTCCAAGAGCCATATTTTCCTTTGGAAAATTTAAAGTTAGATTACAGTAGATTCTCCTAGTATAGAAATGAAAATTTAAGCACATTTGAAATGAACGATAGGAATGATATTGACCGTGCGATTGTCCACATCTATCATAAGGTCAATAATGCAAGGAATTATATCATTCGTATCGCCAGAAATCCCGCGCACTTGCCTACGCGCGGCAATGGTGCTGGTCAAATTGTAAGTAATGATAATGGCAGCAGATATAATTTACGGCCAAGAAGCACATTTGAAATGAGCGATAGGAATGAGATTGGCCGTCAAATTGTTCACCTCTATAATAAGGTCAATAATGCACGGAAGTATGTCATTCGTATCGCCCGAAATCCCGCACACTTTCCTACGCGCGACAATGGTGCTGGTCACATTGTCAACAATGACAATGGCAGCAGATATAATTTACCGCCAAGTAGCGGTCTTGCATCTTGCTGTGGGGTCCAGAACATCAATAATAGTAATAATAATAATAATAATAATAATAAACTACATTCAACTAATATCACCCACCCTAATAATAATAATGTTCTGGACCGTCATCAAAATGTGCGGACCGCGCTGGAAACGGGTCCTGGCCGGGTAACGACTACGAATGCAGTCCGGTCGCGGGTTCAGTACCGCCAAAGCCCCCAAGACGACACCACGCCGGATCTCCTCTAGGATTTGATCCATATTAAAAATGCTTACAGGAAACGATGGCAAAGATCTAGGGTCCCAACAGAATGGGTGGAATACCTGGACCTAGGCCGGGAAGTACGAAATCGATTGCTGGAAAGGTAGATTGAAAATGGGAGGAACTTTGCCGTAATCTATCAGAAAACGAGTCAGATCGCGAATTTCGGCGGATTATATATAAAACGTTAAGCATTTAATTATAAATTTCAGTATAATACCGTAGCGAAGCTAGTATACATTATAAGATGAAGAAGCAACAGTTCCACTCCCTTCTCCAATGAACAGTTTTGATGACATACATCTCACCCATCCTCCACTCTCCTTCACCCCGTTTCATTACAATTCGCTTTACGGCGCACCAACACAATTTAGTTCTTATGGCGACGATCCAATTCCCCTCACCCACCCATGGAACAAAGTTATTGCCTAGTCCGGCCCCGTGGTGTAGAGGGCAACGCGTCTGTCTGTCACCCGGCGGCCCCGGGTTCGATTCCGGGCCGTGTCAGTGGTTTTTAATTGCAAATGATTAATATCCCTGGCCTAGGGACTGGGTGTTCGTGTAGTCCTTAACGTTTCTTTCCTCACATTCAACACTCTACACTTCCGCAATTTCACTTACAAGCAGGTTCCTATCATACGGTGAAAGTAGTGGCAAAAGATCTATAGATGTCGACGCCTCGAACAAATACCATTAAAAAATCATTTGTTGCCTACATAACATTATTTTACACTTCTTGCATTGGCACTTAATGAATCCCACAAGAGCCTACTCTGCCTTAAATGTATGGAATTCTCTGAATTTACTATGCATCTTGGCGAATTGAAACTCTTTAACAAGTTATTATCTATAGATATAAACATCTTACAAGGCACTCTTTAATTCAATTGTTGACTTTTATTTCATCAAAATCACTAATTTTCATTCAATTCGTTATACAAAAAAATACATTACAAAATGCAGAGGCCGTGCCCGCTCCCATCTCCATTGTACAGAGTCAAAGAGCACACATTCCCATCACCTCACCTACTTCGCCTGCCCTCTCCACCAAACAGCGTTGTTGCCCACAACATTTCTCCTCAAACCCCAGTAGTTCCCGTATGTTCATTCCAGATACAGATCTGGATCCTGACTGGCTGTTGCCGGTCATGTGACAGTCACGTCGAATTGGGTGTGAGCACATTTCTGGCTCCTGATTGGTTTTTTGGTGTATGACGTCACAGCGCGCGCGTGATTTGAAATATGGCCGGTGATTGTTGTGAATGCATGAGAGCGCGGGAACCTAACAAGGCTTGTCAACCTTACAGATGCTAAGAAGTGTGCTGGCTTGACCTTACTTGACTCAAGGCTTACACCTACAAGGGTGTCAACATTCTGGGCTAAGAGAGAATGCGTGGGACATGTTAGCGGTGTAAATGGCAGTGTGGGAGATTTAAAAGCTGGGCGTAGCAGGCTGCGTGTCGAGGCTTAATCTCACAAGTTTGCCAACCGTACAGACTCAAGTGTGATGCTGTAGGCATAACCTTACAAGCTTAACTTCGACTTCGAGCTTAGCCTTACAAGGGCGTCACTCCTACAGACATACTCATTATAATAATTGTTATAATTATAACTATTAATAACATAATTATTGTTACTCTGAAGCTTGGTGTGCTGTAAGAAGTATTGGGTAATGAGACGCGTTTTGCTGTTTCTCTCATTAAATAAGCTTTCCTTTAAGTATTTATTGTTGCTTTTGTTGATATATTAAGAGTGTTGTAACATCGAGGTCATCAGTCTTGTGTAGTTGTATGCATACTAGTGTGAGGAAGGAGGTAAAACCATCTCTCAACTTATTAGCGACATTATATTGCAGTTGTTTTTCTTACTAATCATAAGGATTTTACACCATCTGAAGTTTTCGCATTTGATGAATGCTACGTCTCATGACACCTTACTGTGAAGGGGTAGCGTGTGTTAGAACAGACTATGTGAGAAACGCAAATGTACAAAGAAAGCAAGAGAGTAAATACTAAATCAGATATTTTAGCATGTTAAACAGGCTCTTCTGATTATAAAGAAAGACTTGATTAGCGTACGTGCTAACACCGAGTATTAACCTCTTTCTACTATCGTTTGCTTCTTTTCCTTGGTTCGAATGGGCATACTTTGGACCTCGCTTGTTCAACTGTTGGGCTTTGATCTTCGCCCAGTACTCTTGCATTTTCTGCCGGCGTAACACCTTTCTCTCATTTGTCCTAGGGGTATATTTCTTCCGGGATTTTTCCTGTAATACATGGACTTCTTTCAGGCCATGCCGTATAGACCGTCTATTTTGAAGATCCGGCATTCCTAGTTCTTCAATATCCTTCTCAGTCTCCGTCAGCCAAGTGGTACGAATCTTCTTGTTCTGCCAGATGATGAACAGGCGATGGGTCAGTCTTTTTGGAGGCAGCCTCACTATATGGCCTTCTTTTCCTAGCACAATCAGAGAGCCTCTCTGTATGTTCGTAGAGCTCGGAATGGTGCCGTCTACGGAATTCCTAATCTTCCATTACCGGACCTAAGATCTTCCTGAGAATTCTCTACTCTCTGACGTCCAGTTTTTCCATCAGACCTCTTAGGTTCAATGAAATACACTCCATGGCATACAGAGCTTCTGGTCGTATGAGTGACGTGTAGTGTTTCCGATTCAGATTGCGTGATAGGCATTTCTGGTTATAAGTGTCCTTTGTCAGTCGATAGACCACTTCCAACGTGTTGAGTCTCATGGATAATGCTGCTCTTCTGATAAGCTGGGTTCAATCCATTCGCCGAGATACTTAAATTTCTCAGTCCTCTTGATTTTCGCCGCTCTGGTAGTATCTCCCAGGTAACTTCCTTGATGTTAGGGAAGAACTCTGTTTACTCCAACGACACTTGAAGACCCATTTTGGCTGCCTGTTTTCTGAGGCAAGTGATATGTATTGTTGTTGTATTCAACGAATCGGCAAGCAGTGCCATGTCGTCAGCAAAGGCCAGGCAATCTACATCCAGCACTTCCTTCTTATGATCCAGGCATATCCCACTTGGACACCCAGGTTGGTCAGTTCTTTGCGCCATTCTCTCACAATCTTTTCAAGAATACAGTTAAGTCGGGAAATTCCATCCCCTTGTCTCACCTGTGTTTTTATCTCGAAGCTTTCTGAGACTTCGCCTCTAAACATAACCTTGGAATGGGTATTAGTCAAGGTTTTTAGAATGAGTTGGCGAGTTTTGTTGTCTAATCCCAGTTCCTGGAGAATTGTATTGTTTCCTTATCAACGGAAACGTAGGCCTTTGAAAATCAACACAGGTGAGGACCACCTTGCGGC
The DNA here is from genome assembly GCF_040414725.1 of Anabrus simplex. Lineage (NCBI taxonomy): Eukaryota > Metazoa > Arthropoda > Insecta > Orthoptera > Tettigoniidae > Anabrus > Anabrus simplex. Next base: position 1,112,420,001 of record NC_090266.1, on the reverse strand, counting down.
TTCTCATTTTGGAGTATGCAAGTACAGTTTAAAGGTTGAGACCTGCTCGGCACAGGATCGGTTTATCCTGAAGCTTCTCTGATATTCCCCGATTTGACTGTCCAAGTGACCTTTTGCCCGTGTAAAAATCTTGTATATTACCTGGTCGATAGAAATTCCACGATAGTTGTTTAGGTCTGTATAGGCTTAAACTGCATCAGATGAAGTGATGCAAAGACCTTGTTGCGGTCTACAAAAAGGCTAAGATGCTGTTTATAGTAGCAGCTGCTAGGAGGAAGAGTAGGTCAAATGCTACTAGGTCTAAAAGGATAAGTAGGAGGATGTTATACGTTACTACGTCTATGAGCAATAGGAGACGGAGGAAAAGGAGAAGAGGAAGTCTTGTTTTGAAAAGTTATTACTTAATAATACTCGTATAACGTAATACTATTTCTAAAACCTCTGCTTTGTATATTTTTCTATCTTTCACCTTGCAATGATTTTAGCAGCAGAAGTGTTTACAATTAAGCGAGGATCCTTCCAGTATCTTACGTCTATGTAGGAGAACGGTAGAACTTGTTTTGATGAGGTAGGTGTTTCTGTAGTAACGTTTGTAGGCAAGAATTTAAGTTGCATTGATAAGCAAGTGCTAGTCAGCCTCAAAGACTGCAGATTACAAGGTAACGCATGTTTAACGCGACGAATTTTCTGGGCTGTTACTCTTGGCTTTTTAGACCGGATCCGCTACCCCATCGACGGTTAGCTTCTCCATTGTTCTTACGTAGTCAGAGTAGATCACAAGCATTTTCAGATCTAGATAAAATCCCTAAGCTTTCCGTAGATCTAACCTGAGATCTTCCTAGAAAGAGGAAACCAATTAGTTTTACACCGCAACGACACAGATAGGCCTATGGGGAAGATAGGGTAGGACGAGGCTAGGAATAGGAAAAAAGTGACAGTGGCATAGCCTGAAAATATAAAATTCAAGGCTGACTGTAAGCAAAGGGTTCACGCATACGATACGTTGACTATGCTTCTCCCTAGTGCCTGTAGGTTAACTAACTAGACAGCTATCATTGGATAGCTGAGGGATTTAACATGCAGCAGCACTTTAATGTCCGGAACATTTTGCGGACTGTTATGTCACAGGGTTTAAGATCTGTCGTGATGTAATAGTATATTCAGGTCCAGTGAAGAAAGACATAACAAACCACCTCACTCCACCTACTGTTTATTACCATAGCCCGGGATTCCATGCAAATGCATATCTTTAAATAAGCTATCTACAATTCTCAAAACTTTGCAAATATTCGTTTTAAGAATTAACGATTCCAAATAATCGTTATTTTTCCCTGCATGTTTGCATGTTTTGGTATTTTTAGGAGAAAGTTCATGCATAATGCATATTTTAAAGATTTCGAATCTAATAGCTAATATTTGGACGTTTAACGTATATATATAAAATAACATCTCCTGACTGACTGACTGACTGACTGACTGACTGACTGACTGACTGACTGACTGACTGACTGACTGACTGACTGACTGACTGACTGACTGCCTGACTGACTGACTACTGATGCATCATCGCCGATCCAAAACTACTGGACATAAAAGAATGAAATTTTGAGGATACATTTATATTGGGATGTAGGTGCTTACTAAAGAAGGATTTTTAGTTATTCCGTCGTTAATGGGTGAAAAGGGGGGTTACATTTTTAAATGAGTATATCTATACCTCAAACACTTACAATTTTACAGACGTAAAACTTGGTATTTGGAATCTCCTTTAAAAATAAAGAAACACGTGTTTGTATGTTTTCGCAAAATCCCATTAAGGGGGTGAAAAAGGGGGATAATTGGTTGAATACCTATTATGAGGACAGTTATATCTCAAAAACTGAAGATGATACAGACATGAAAATTGGTATTTGAAATCTGCTTTAAAAATAAAGAAATACGTACTTTTTTGTTTTTGAAAAGTCCAATGAATAGGGGGTGAACGGGAGTGACAAACGGGGTGGATTTTTAAAAATACGTAGGTCGAGTCATAAGTCAGGACAATTATATTTTTTTCTCGTGAACAGGATACAACACAGAAAATCTAAGGTACGCATTTGGAAACGTACGGTATGTACTTGCGTATGATGCCACTAGATGGTGTATGTAAACAACAGTGTGGGTCTAAGCATGCCCCCCAAGTTCAGTGTGTGAGTGAGAGCTTCACAAAATGGAAGGTGCAATGCTCGTGGATTGAAATAGCAGTTCTTCGCGGCAGAAACGCACGCCAAATCCATGCAGAGCTGCGGGAAGTTCAAGCGGGGTAGAGTATCAAATGCCGATTTGCCTCGCTCAGGCATTTGCTGTCTATACTACTCCACCAGGGAATTGTTACCGCTAGACATGGAGCGGGGCTGTTGTGTATACATTACGTCAGCTCGCCACGGTACGGCTGTCGCGGACGGGAGAGGGGCAAGAGGGGGAACGCATGTACAGCCATACAATGAGAACAGTACCACTAACCTGCTTGAAGTTACATTGTACTAGACGATGACGGTCCTGCACACAAAGGATAAATACCAGGTTCTTCATCAGCTGTGTCGGTCCCACTGTTCTCACTATTGTCCGTACCAGGTTCACTTGCAGTATCAGTATCCATATCACTTTGTTCAGTGTTGTCACGACACTCATTTTCATTTGTATTTTCATTATCACTATCGTCACTGTCAAGGCCAACATTTATGATGACATTTTCTATAGCTCCCTCCATTAACCCATCCCGGTACCAATAACTTTCCTCAATTGTACGTACTTTTTCGCAAGCTTTTGCCCAGTCCTGTTGAGTGAATTCACTTAAATAAGTGTTGGTCAGTTCCTTAAGGGTTTTTAAGATAACAGCAGAGACATTTTTAGCAGCAATCTTTTGTTTTAAGAAATTCCTAATAAGTTCAATCGGATGAAGGTCATAATGGTATGGAGGGAGCCTTAGGACAGTAAACCCCTTTTGTTCTAACATTGTATCCACTCTATATGCCGGTTTTGGCTTATTACGTGTTGTAAGTTTCAAAAGTTCATCTCGTCTCCAAGTGGGATCACAATATATGTTACGCTGAGTAAGCCAGTCTACCATTTCAGCCGTACGAGATGCATTAGTGGTGGCTTTATTGACTTGCACAGTATGAGAGGGCGCGTTATCGATAACAGCTATGCTCTCGGGTGGAATATTTGGATTAAGTTTATCTTCTACCCATTTCTGATAATTGCAGCTATTCATTTCATCATGGTTATCTTGTGATTTGGACTTTGAGTCATAAATTAAATCTGCTCCCTCTATGAAACCCATTTTCCCTCCCGCATGGACAACAATAGCTCGTTGTCCTGGACTGTGATTCGTCATAACCCCTGCGACGTCTTCATGTTGCCAACATTTTTTATAGTGTAGTGTGTATGAACCCACGTTTCATCCGTGTACACTATTGGTTTATTTGGACCCGTAGCGTCATTTCTTATAGCTCGTATGTAGTTCGCACGTCTAGCAACAATGTCTGACCTTTCCGCGAGGATAGTTCGTTTATTTTTACACTTCCGGAAATAAAACCCCATTTGTTTTACAATTTTCCGGAAAGTTTCCTTTCCTCCCTTCAACTGTATTTCATGTTTCGCAAATACAAGCAGTTTCCGCAGTGTTTCAAATTCTTTCTTTTGTTTATAATACTCTAGGAATTTTCTACGAAATATCAAAGTCATCTATAGAAATCACTTTCGTTTCAGACCGTTCTTTTCGTGGTGTTGTAACCTTTTGGCCGGTTTGTTTAGCCTTTTCATTGTCTTTCAAAATATTTCTTACGGTTTTTTCGGACTTACCTACCATGTGTGCCCCCCTTAAAATTGCTTTTTGAATAGGTACAATTACTTTGTTCTTATTTTTCTCTTGCTTACAAAACTGCACGACATTATACATCATTTTCTTCTCCGCGGAATGAGTCCATTTACCCCTTTTTCTGTTTCGGCGTTTCCATTATTATTATTATTATTATTATTATTATTATTATTATTATTATTATTATTATTATTATTATTATTATTATTATTATTATTATTATTATTCGTACTATATACTATTTACTATATGTTAAAGTAGATCTACTCCACTGTTCAACGAACAATATAGTCTATTAACTGTTTTCACTTACGTACGTACTTACTTACGAACACGGGTTCACTAATCTACAACGCACAACGCACGACCCAGCATGAATCATTCACTCACACGACATGCGATGAGTTTTCGCTGGCGACAACTGCACTTCTATCCCAGGCGTGTAGCTGGGCGGAGCGCATTAGTTCCGATTTCCGCCAGCGGCAACAATTCGCTGGCTGGGTTATACCATTATAAAACAATGTTTACCAATGGCCTGTGTACTGTCACTTTCCTACGAGAATATCCTGAAGTCAGAATTTGTCTTCAGGCACTATTCAAAAGTACATGCCCTATATTTCCAAATGCATACCTTAGATTTTCCGTGTTGTCTCCTGTTCGCGAGAAAAAAATAGTTGCCATGACTTATGACTCGACCCTCGTATATCTAGGCCTACAATATATATCGAGACACTTAACATGTTACAGACTTGAAAACTGGTACTTGTAATCTCCTGTAAAAGTAAAGGAACATAGATAATTTGTTTTCGGAAAATCCACTTAAGGAAAACTGTAAAACGGGGGGAAATTTTTAAAATGGGCATATCTACAGAACATCTAAAAAACTTAACATGTTACAGATGTGAAAATAGGTATTTTCAATCTTTCAAAAATAAAGCAACATATTTTTTGTTTTCGGAATAAACCACACAAGGGGGGGGGGGGGGCGTGTAAAAGTACTGAAAAGCGAGTTGAAAATTTGTATCAGTATAGTGACATCTCAAAATTGAAGATGTTACAGATATGAGAATTTGTATTTGGAATCTTGTTTCAAAGTATAGAAAATACATATTTTTTAATGACAGTAAGTAGATAATATGGACAGTTGTGCGGCCTCCACCTCCGCCGAGCTCCGGGCTCCCAGGGGCACGATCCTCCTCCCGGGGGCCTTCCCAGGGGCCCGCTCCTCCTCCCGCGGGAAATTCAAATTGGTAAACAAAGTCACGTGCTTTTTGACAGCTATTATCTACAACAACGCATCGTTAACCTCACTGCTGCCAACTTAACGGGCCTAAACCTCAGTGCTGCAAACTTAACCTCACTAGCGCGAGATTTGAATCGGTAAACAAATCCACGTGCTTTTTTGACAGCCACGTGCTTTTTTGACAGCTGTCATCCGCCATCTTTAATCAACAGAGCACCGTGCTGCCATCTTGCGAGCAAATTCGTCAGCTGTCATCCGCCATCTTTAATCAACAGAACACCGTGCTGCCCTCTTTATTACTACTACCTTAAGCACGCAGTAGAGGGCAATTTGAAAAGTTCCGTTGCCTGTCATCCGCCATCTTTAATCAAAAAAGCACCGTGCTGCACTGTTTAGCTACTTACCTTTGAAATGTGGTAGCGGCAATTTAAAAAATTGCACGTGCTCTTGTTTGGAAACAAATCCACGTGCTTTTTTGATAGCTGTCATCCACCATCTTTAATCAAGAGAGCACAGTGCTGCCCCCTTTAGCTACATACCTTTCAAATGTGGTGGCGGACAATTTGAAAAATTCTATTTTAAAGCAGCCATCCTTAATCAACAAGCAACGTGCTGCCATCATTATCGTAGTAGCGGGCAATTTGAAAAATTCTGTATGCTTTTCTAACAGCTGTCATCCGCCATCTTTAATCAAGAGAGCACCGTGCTGCCCTCTTTAGCTACATACCTTTGAAATGTGGTGGCGGACAATTTGAAAAATTCTATTTAACAGAAGCCATCCTTAATCAACAGAGCATCGTCCTGCCATCTTTATCGCAGTAGCGGGCAATTTGAAAATTTCTATATGCTTTTCTAACAGCTGTCATCCGCCATCTTTAATTAACAGAGCACCGTGCTGCCATCTTTAGCTACATATCTTTGAAATGTGGTGGCGACAATTTAAAATTGTATCCAGCAGCCATCTTTAATAAACAGAGCACCGTGCTGCTATCTTTATAGTGGTAGCGGGAAAACAGCAGCCATCTTTAATCTACAGAGCACCGTGCTGCCCTCTTTAGCTACATACCTTTGAGGACGGCAATTTGAATTGACAAGCTGCCATCTTTAATCAACAGAGCATCGTGCTGCCCTCTTTAGCTACTTACCTTTGAAATGTGGTGGCGGCAATTTTAAACAATTCTATTTGACATGCTGCCATCTTTAATAAACAGAGCACCGTGCTGCTATCTTTATCGTAGTAGTGGGTAGTTACTACGTAACAGCTGTTATCCGCCATCTTGCATCGCTAACCTTAGTGCTGCCCTCTTTAGCTACTTACCTTTAACATGTGGTGGTAGACTATTTGAAAAATTCTATTTGATAAGCTGTTATCCGCCATCTTGCATCGCAAACCTCAGTGCTGCACATTTTAGCTACTTACCTTTGAAATGTGGTGCCGGGCAATCTGAAAAGTTCTATTTGACAGCAGCCATCTTTAATCAATAGAGCATCGTGCTGATATCTTTAGCTACATGCCTTTGAAATGTTGGGGCGGGCAATTCCACGTGAAAGCTGTCATCCGCCATCTTGCATCGCTAACCTTAGTGCTGCCATCTTTTCGACACTGCTGGAATTAAAAATCCACGTGATTTTTTAAGAGCTCTCATCCTCCATCTTGCATCGCAAACCTCAGTGCTGCCCTCTTTAGTTACTTACCTTCGCAATGTGGTGGCGGATAATTTGAAAACGTCTGTTTGACAAGCTGCCATCTTTTATCAACACAGCACCGTGCTGTCATCTTTAGCTACCGCAATCTTACATCGCTTACCTTGGTGCTGCACTCTTTAGCTACTTACCTTTGAAATGTGGTGGCGGACAATTTAAAAAATTCTACGTGCTTTTCTTACAGCGGACATCTTTATTCAACAGAGTACCGTGCAGCTATCTTTATGGCTACTACATCGCTAATTAGCACTTAAAGGCTACTACACAAGATGGTGGTGGCTGTTATAGTCTCTTCCTGTGTTAAGGCATAGCTTTTACGAACAAGTTTAAACATGCATCGGGATAGCTAGAGTAAGCACTTGCTGAAGTGATGACGTCATTGTGCACGTTTAGACTTGATCGTTTTCTTAAGACTAAGTAGGTGTAAGGAATGAAATAAGTACAACGTTTTGAATGCGATCAAATATTTATTTACAATGCACTACAACAGTGTTCATTTTGCTGATGACAAGGTTGGCATGCTTCTTAACAACGTTTTGCAGCATGCTTCTGAAATGCCGTCTACAACATTCAAATTAAACAAAACATTTAGAAATATATTATACTAAGTATGTTATACATTAATGAGAAGGTTATACACTTCTTACCTTGTTGTTGTACCTTTTCTGAATCATCATCATCATGAGGTACTAGAAAAAGTTCATTCATACACTGTGTACAGTGTTCAATCCTCGGATTTTGTCCATCCCAATCATCATCACCATTTTCTCCTCGATGCTTGTAATGTCGTTGACAAGTTCTGCATAAAGCTACTTCGATCGACATCTTACTGTGTACTGGAAGGATATCCCAAAAATTATGTACGTAAGAGGCAGCGTACGTAAATAAATATCCTGGTGGTAAGTATTTAATAAGATGTTTCGGCATCGACGTTCTATGTTTATAGAACATCTTAATAGCCTCCATTTAATCGTGTAAGATAAATAAGATGTTGCGTATGAGCATGCAAACAGCACGCACTTTTACAGTTTTGTTCCATAACGTACGATGTCGAAGCACACACTAATGTTAATGATAAAGAGCTATCCTTATTTATAGTATCGTAACAATATTCGTTAGCGGATGGTAAGTAACATCACTTATATGAATAATAAGTCAATAGGCTGCTGTGTTAGCAGGAATGTTTTCAGATGTTTCAAGTTCTAAACGAATATAAACTGGAGACTCTTTTATAGATTCTTTATGATAAGAGCAGTCTATTACTACAAGCGGTGCTTTATTTTTAAATTCTTGAGGTGTAAATAGCGGATGATCTTCTTTGTGATAAGCCGATGATTGAAATTTACAAAACATGTCATAGAGCATCCCAAACTTATTTTTCTCAAAGTTAATGTCTATGTTTTCGTAGCGATACGTAATTCCGTTGAGATGTAGTCTAACGTGTCTTAATTTACAGTGATCAAACAGTGAGCTATCTTTCTTCGTGATTGAATTTACGATTAGTTTGAAATCCAAAAAATAATATACAATTGCTTCTCAGGAAAGCGTGATGTTTTAACAGCCTAGATATGCTTGCTTGTACGTGGTAACACAGGATATTCGTGCAGTTCCCAACTTCGAAAACGTATAGGTAATGGTGTATCATTTCCTGCAATCTTGAGCAATCGACGTTTTTTACGACCAGATAAGGTTACATGTGGAATCCTCCACAGTATACGATGAAGTGTAATTTTCGATTCTACTGGTGTTTCAACTGCTCTAAGAGAAGTGTAATCACTTCGATCACGGATTAGAATAAGCTCTTGTTTTGCGTTGATTATAATACGTGTAAAGTCTTCTGCGAAGCCAAAAATATGTTTTAGTGATAACATACCCGTAAAAGTTCCATCCTCATTAATCATCCAGTTGTTAGTAGCTTTTGGCACCATCCTGCCATCCGCAAAAGATTACTTTCTTCATCACAGAAATAAGGGTAGAGTTTCATTGCACTTGTAATACCAACATTCTTCGTCCGATCTATTTGAACATTATTTACTTCATATCGCGCTTCAGAAATGAGAAAAGCTAGAGCATGGTTGTTTAGTTGTGATGTGCTTGGTCCACTTCCATCCGACTTTTCTAGTCGTCCTTCAATATAGAGGGAGCTTTCGTGTGGTAAGGTGTATACATCTTGCTGATTAATAATAAAATGAATGCCATCATTGCTATTTAATCCAAACGTAAAAAGTTGATAGGAATGAAGCACACTTCGTACTACACCTTCACGAGTTTCTACTGAATTCGTAACGTCTAGCATTTCTTCCATTCTGTTGTAGTAGCGTATATCCTAAATTTTGGAGTATCTGCTTATGGGTATCCGTTAACTCGATGAGTCTCTGAACACATGTATTATGTCTTCGGAATGTACACCGTGTTTTATAGATGTTTTTCATACTGGTTTGAGATGTAGTTTGTAAGCTACGTACGCGTGCCGATCTAAATGAATAAGCTGAATATGTTTATTTACAAGTCTAAGAGTAATGTTGCTAATGTGTTTTACAGACACAGGATGATAAAGAACTACTGCTGGTTTCTCACAAATGGTATATCCACGTTCCTCTGCAACAATTAAGTCGTGCAGGACGTAGAAGGTTGTAGATTACTATTCAAGTCTGTAATAATATTACAAGTAATGTTCACATGATAATCATCGAAGAGTGTTATAGGTTGATCAGACTCGTAACGTACGTTCGGTAGGAGCTCCCTCGATGAGAATCCAAGCAATGGTCCAATCGAATCAGGTTGTGATTTGAAGTCAATCTTAAATAATGATTCAATAACACATTTATGTGTAATGTTGCTTATAGCGATTGAGAACTTGTAATTATGATTACTAAAACTATCTTCTCCAAACTGATCCATTAACGTACTTTCAATATAGTCATGAATATCTTCTACTGAATAACCACCTGAGGGTAGTGTTAGCACATACTCATCGTAATAGAACTTGTTTACACCATCACGCACATTATAGATTTCATTGTAGCTTTCAAACGATACTAGTCCTAGACTATGCGGCTGATAGCCAAGTTCGATTGGCGGATTAAAATAGACGGTTTTTCAGGTCCTTCTCCACGTACAGCAAACGTTCTTTCACTGTTCTTCATCACGTGGACACTAATGCTCTTTCTCTACTGTCTGGGTTTGATATAAGAACATAAGACATAATCGTCCGCACATGCGTGTATTAAAGTTTTACACACGGTTTTAATTGTAAACAATGTCTGCACTGCTTCCGAAATAAGGTATGAGCTCAAAAGGAGGAGGTAAGTCTCCATAGCTATCAAAATACCATACTTTAGATTTACATTTTACATAAGCAACGTAATGAGTTCCAGGTCCACGACTGTTGTCCAAATTAATCACGGCACTTTCACGTTCACGTGGGCGCGCTTGTAGTTGATCGTGCATATACACACCTCGAAAATAATGAATTCCTAGTTGTTTAGCGCACGTAAATATTACGTCATGCGTTAGAGCTCGATGTGGCAGTGCATTCAGTAGACGGTTTTTGGAGAAATGTAGATACCATGCCATTTCTTGTATAGCGCTAGCTTCATGTGCACACCTTTGCCTCGTAATGCAATTGCCTCCATCGTCTTGTTATGACGTTCACTCTCTTTCAACTGTTGTTTCGTTTCTTCTACAGCTTTAACAGTTCTCGCTACAGCACAAGCACCACCTAGCAATGACCCTAAATCTGCTAGGCCAGCAAACAGCGCAGGAAGAAATCCTCCTCGTTTTGGTACAGGAAAAATTCGTGCACGTTTACTAAATATTGCTCTGCACTTTGGAGAAATTCTCGCTCTTGCTGCGCGTGATGCCTTAGTAATAGCTACACGAGGATTGTATTCCCCTCGAATAGCTTTTTGCGCAGGCTTTATAACATCTTTCCATACAACATTTTTTGCTTTCTTCTTCTTCATGTCGTTTGGATATCGTTGTTTCACTATGTTGTACACGACTTTACTAGTCAAGAGAAACTCATAAACTAACCGTTACCTCTTGTTTCCTTTAATATATATACAATACAACTACAAGAAAACGTCATGGAACGTTGTTTTCTTTTACTGTTTGATGTATTATATCAGGACCATCGGGATGCGGGAAAAGAAATCCTTTAATTACACTTATTACTTCTCTAAATGGTATACGCTTCGAGAATATTTACGTTTTTCCAAAGTCACTCTATTAACCGCTATATACTATTCTACAAACTGTAATGCACGATCTATTTAAAGATGGAATAAGATATGTTAAATTTAATTCGCATGAGCAAGTACCATCACCAGACGATGTGCTTCCTAATTCTCTAATGATCTTTGATGATGTCGCAACAGAACAGCAAAACGTTATTCGTGCATTCTTTAGTATGGGACGGCATAAATATGTTGATTGCATCTATTTGTGTCAAATCTATTCTCGTGAGCCTAAGCAGTTGATACGCGACACGCAAATGTTATTGTGCTTTTTCGGCAAGATGAGCGCAATATGCGACATGTGTATAACGATCATGTTAACACTGATATGACATTCGATGACTATAAACGTATGTGTGCTAAATGTTGGTCATTACACCGTTACAGCTTTTTAGTTATTGATAAAGAAAGTGATGATCAACATGGACGATATCGCATGGGTTTCGATCATTTTATATGCATTAACACAGAATTATAGTAACTACTTGATTAAAAACCATCGTCATGTTAACATCTAGCAAGGAGATTACAAAACATATCATCCAAGCTCGAAACAACATTCGACGGAAATTTAAAAAGCTTAAACGTATTCAAGCAGACACGGATTTATTTTTAAAAGCACAACTAAGTACACCACTCAAAGAAATTTTTAATTCTACTTCATTACCGCAGTCTACTTCAAGTTTTGTTTCTATGCAAACATCATATAATAAAGAGAAGCATGAAAAAGAAGAAAAGCATGAACAAGAAAAGGAAGAGAAGAAGCAGGATGAAGATCAAGAAGAGAAGAGGAAGATAAGGAAGAAGAAGAAGAACTTAATGATACATCACTATCTAAGCGTCTTGAGTTTTTAACTACAGATGTTATTGCTGAACCACCTACTACATCGACGCAAAATCTACCATCTTTGTCTGAGGTTATGATAATACCAGAGTATCGTAATCAGTTTAGAACTTTTATTCAAGATACCTATGGATCTCTCTTTGCACCTTATATAGAAAGCATTTTACAGGACAAACTGACACTACCTACGGTATTCGTTATGAAGACGACTGTTTCTCGATAGGAAATTCAAACGTTAAGATTAATAACAACAAACTCATTGTAAAAGGTGTTACCTATAAACCTACGAAAGTATTCTTAGAACTTATTTTCTCACGAATACCTGACAAGGATATAATTTTCAATATGATCTTAAAAAATATACAGCAATACTTTTTGCTACTGACGCAACACGACGTAATTACAAGAGAACAGAAGCTGTAAATGCAAATAAGAGTTACAAGTATCGTGAATTAATTTCTAAGCTGTTTCCGATTGCACGCAGTCTTGATGTTATCTACAAGCCTTTGTTGCCGTATGTGGATGTAAGATACTGGAATGACCCAAACTTACTCGTTGAACGATTACAACTTTTAAGAGCATCGCAAGAGGCTGGTCACACAGGTCACGAGTCAGAAATTTTAGAAATAGAAAGAGTATTACGTTATGCCGGTATTATTTTGTAATGGCACGTCAAGAGGAGACCTCACCTGTGAAGGTAAACATCGCACATGAGTTACATAAACCAGCACGTCGCACCTACTGTCGCAGACACGTTATTACACGAGTAAAAGACGATCTCTGGCAAGCATACTTAATAGAAATGATTCAATATGCCTGTAGTAATAAGGGGTATAAGTATCTACTTACTGTTATCGATGTGTACTCGAAGTTTGCTTTTGCACAACCCGTGCGTTCTAAAACAGCAGCTCAAGTTAAAGAAGCATTTAAACATATTATTGAAGAATCGAAACGCTGCCCAAGGCTTCTTCAAACTGATCAAAGTAAAGAGTTTTACAACAAGGATTTTTCATCTTACCTCAAGTTACTTGGCATTCAACACTACTCTACGTTCAGCAATCTCAAGGCAAGTGTTGTAGAACGCTTTAGTCGTACACTCAAAACAATGATGTGGCGAGAATTTACAGCACAAGGTTCATATCGTTGGACTGATCTGCTACCTAGACTTTTATCTACCTACAACGGTACACCTCATCGCACTATGGGAACAAAGCCACGCCTTGTTACAAGGAATACACCTCGTATAGATGCTATTCATCTTGTAAATAAAACAGCTGATCCACGTCGTCATCGCTTTAAAGAAGGTGATTTTGTTCGCATCAGCAAACACAAGTCTATCTTTGCAAAAGGATACACACCTAACTGGAGCACTGAAATTTTTCAAATCAGAAGTGTTAAGCTTACTAATCCAGTTACGTATTTACTTCACGATCGCAGAGGACAGTCTATTGCAGGAGGATTCTACATCGAAGAACTAAAGAAAACAAAATATCCTGATCACTATTTAGTTGAACGTATTATTCGACGTCGTGGGAATAAATTGTATGTTAAATGGCTTGGTTTTAATAACGGCTTTAATTCATGGATAAATAAAGAGGGTGTACTTTAAATCTTATGAGTGTTTTTTAATCCTCTACCTCTCATTTCTTCTAAGTCACTAGGACATGATGTAGGATTAAACAACACCTGTAATATGTTTTGACAATTCATATTTATTTTAGGATATATATACATTTTTATCCTTTGTTTATTTTACGGCCTTTTTCACGCAGTTTTCGTTTTATTGCACCAACAACAACAAGTGCTGCTACCTTCTGAGCAGCTGAAGCACTAGGTAATAACACACACACAGTATAACTTTACGAAGCAGATTTTACAGCTACACGTCTTAGTTTGGGATTGTTTTTTCGACATACTCTTTGCAGGAAGCATGTAGCTACGTGTCAGGCGAATGTGTTCTAGGGCCGCAGGGAAGATGAAGCTCGAAGAAAAGAAGATCAATCACTTTATTGATGAGCCCATGACCAACATGCTTACTCATCTTTTTCCCAGCACGTTTCTTCACCTTTTCCTTGTTTACTCTCTTCGCAGCCATGATAAGTGTTTATAAGCGAAGACAACTCGTTAGTTTTAGGTCCGTGGTACAGTTTAATTAGTTGACATGTACGGCACTGCATCACAGAAGGTCTTCTACCTAAACTCACGTGTTCATGATGTAAAACACATGTTTGAAGCTCTGACAAAACAGGATCTTGAGTTCGCTCACGAGGCACCTTATCCCAAATCTTCTTTACAGCATTCGCAGCTACATTAACCAAAAATGCCTTTGGTAATGCATTTAACTCTTCTTCAGTAAAAGTGTTTAGTATCTTCTTACATGCATAAAACTTTACGATTTCCTTTTCAACTGCGTTACACTTAGTATCAGTTAGAAATGGCATGATGTCTTTACAAATGTTTCTTTTACACTAAGGTTATTTCGACACTGCAGTTTACATACGTTGTTCACTTCACGGCATGCACTGCAACACAACCAATCAAAGAGCATGCATACATGTTGTAAAGACTGTTTACTTGTTTCTCTACTATGATCTTTCGGAAGAGTTTTACATGATGGACACCCTAATTCATGCATGTCGATAATTTAACATGATGATGGTAGATACTCACGTAACCATTCTTTCTTTACACAAACCCTTAAAAGAACAAGATCTGCTCTTGACAAATGTGCATTCATCATTAAAGATAAAAAACGACAAGGTATTCCTTTTTTCTTCCCACTTCCCACCTAAACTGTTTTCGATCCATTGAATCTGCTTTTTATCTTCATCTGTTTGCAAACAGTAAGGGAAAGGTGGGCTAATTACTAAACTAACAAGTTTTGTTGACCACAACACACTGCAATCTAACCAGCCACCTCATTAAACACAAATTTGTTGCCGTTTACGTTAAAGCCTTGTACATCAACTATTAATGTTTTCGTCATGTTTGCGCTCCACTCTCTATCAATGTATCCCGAAGATTAAAGCTTTTAGTCAACGAACAGTTTTAAACATGCACACCTATAATAACGTCATCGCTGAAGCACATGCACATGCACACTCTTGCTTTTATGATGCATACTTATTGCATTCCTTACACCTACTTACTCTTAAGAAAACGATCAAGTCTAAACATGCACAATGACGTCATCACTGCAGCACGTGCTTACTCTAGCTATCCGGATTCATGTTTAAACTTGTTCCATAGAGCTATGCCTTAACAGAAGAAGAGGCTATAACAGCCACCGCCATCTTGTGTAGTAGCCTCTAAGTGATAATTAGCGATGTAGTAGCCGTAAAGAGGGCAGCATGGTACTCTGTTGAATAAAGATGGCTGCTGTCAAAAAAGCACGTAAATGTTTTTAAATTGTTCGCCACCACATTTCAAAGGTAAGTAGCTAAAACGTGCAGCACCGAGGTAAGCGATGTAAGATAGCGGTAGCTAAAGATGACAGCACGGTGCTGTGTTGATTAAAGATGGCAGCTTGTCAAATAGAATTTTTCAAATTATCCGCCACCAAATTTCGAAGATTAAGTAACTAAAGAGGGCAGCACTGAGGTTTGCGATGCAAGATGGAGGATGACAGCTCTTAAAAAATCACGTGGATTTTAAATTACCAGCAGCGTCGTAAAGAGGGGAGCACTAAGGTTAGCGATGCAAGATGGCGGATGACAGCTGTCACGTGGATTTGCCAGCCACCACATTTCAAAGGTATGTAGCTAAAGATAGCAGCACGATGCTCTATTGATTAAAGATGGTTGCTGTCAAATAGAATTGTTCAAATTGTTCGCCACCACATTTCAAATGTAAGTAGCTAAAATGTGCAGCACTGAGGTTTGCGATGCAAGATGGCGGATAACAGCTTATCAAATAGAATTTTTCAAATAGTCTACCACCACATGTTAAAGGTAAGTAGCTAAAGAGGGCAGCACTAAGGTTAGCGATGCAAGATGGCGGATAACAGCTGTTACGTAGTAACTACCCACTACTACGATAAAGATAGCAGCACGGTGCTCTGTTTATTAAAGATGGCAGCATGTCAAATAGAATTGTTTAAAATTGCCGCCACCACATTTCAAAGGTAAGTAGCTAAAGAGGGCAGCACGATGCTCTGTTGATTAAAGATGGCAGCTTGTCAATTCAAATTGCCGTCCTCAAAGGTATGTAGCTAAAGAGGGCAGCACGGTGCTCTGTAGATTAAAGATGGCTGCTGTTTTCCCGCTACCACTATAAAGATAGCAGCACGGTGCTCTGTTTATTAAAGATGGCTGCTGGATACAATTTTAAATTGCCGCCACCACATTTCAAAAATATGTAGCTAAAGATGGCAGCACGGTGCTCTGTTAATTAAAGATGGCGGATTACAGCTGTTAGAAAAGCATATAGAATTTTTCAAATTGCCCGCTACTGCGATAAAGATAGCAGCACGATGGTCTGTTGATTAAAGATGGCTGCTGTCAAAAAGAATTTTTCAAATTGTCCGCCACCATATATAAAATGGTATGTAGCTAAACAGGGCAGCACGGTGCCTTGCTGATTAAAGATGGCGGATGACAGCTGTCAAAAAATCACGTGGGTTTGTTTCCATACTAGAGCACGTGGAATTTTTGAAATTGCCGCCACCACATTTCAAAGGTATGTAGCTAAAGGGTGCTGCACTGAGATTTGTGATGCAAGATGGCGGATGACAGCTGTCAAAAAAGCACGTCAGTTTGTTTCCAAACAAGAGCACGTGGAATTTTTCAAATTGCCGCCACCACATTTCAAAGATACGTAGCTAAAGAGGGCAGCACGGTACTCTCTTGATTAAAGATGGCTGCTGTCACGTGGAAATGCCTGCCACCATATTTCCAAGGTATGTAGCTAAAGAGTGCAGCACGGTGCTCTGTCGATTAAAGATGGCTGCTGTCAAAAAGCATTTTTCAAATTATCCGCCACCACATTTCAAAGATATATAGTTAAAGAGGAAAGCATGGTGCTCTGCTGATTAATGAATGCGGATGACAGCTGTCAAAAAAGCACGTGGAATTGTTTACCGATTCAAATCTTGCGCTACTAAGGTTAAGTTGGTAGCACTGAGTTTTAAGCCCGTCAAGATTGCAGCACTGAGGTTAGCGATGCGTTGTTGTCGATGATAGGTGTCAAAAAGCACGTGGATTTTTTTTTCCGATTCAAATCTCGCGCTAGTGAGGTTAAGTTGGCAGCACTGAGGTTTAGGCCCGTTAAGATGGCAGCAGTGAGGTTAGCGATGCGTTGTTTTCGATGATAGCTGTCAAAAAGCACGTGGCTTTGTTTACCAATTCAAATTTCAAGCGGGAGGAGGAGCGGGCCCCTGGGAAGGCCCCCGGGAGGAGGTGGAGGAGTGGGCCCCTGGGAAGGCCCCCCGGGAGGAGGAGGAGGAGCGGGCCCCTGAGAGCCCGGCGGAGGCGGAAGCGACAGAACCATCCATATTATCTACTATAATAATAATAATAATAATAATAATAATAATAATAATAATAATAATAATAATAATAATAATAATAATAATAATAATAATAATAATAATAATAATAAACTCGAACAGGGCACGGACGCACACAACAGGAGGTAGTCGTCACCGACGCCAAGACATCATCCCATAAAAGTAGTCAAAGCCACCAACAATTAAAAACGTGCCCATCAGGTAAGATAAGATAAGATAAGATGACACATTACGTAATAATATACAAAGACAATGTCTAGTATGTGACCAGGGAACGTTAACAGAATGCTATATATAAAATATGATGTCGACCAGCAAATTTTAAATTTTTCACATTCTCGATGTTTTTAAAAATCATAATAATTATTATAATTACTCTCATGGTTGAGATTATGAAATTACATTTTCTTTTGATTAAACAGATCGCCAAAAGCTTAGATAATATTGAATGGAGGGGGCTGTGGATAAGGCCAGATGCATACATGAGGTGTCGTTTAATTCAAGTCCAGAAAAACGCAAATACCGATCCCATAACAAATATTCAGGCAGCAAACGCAACAACAACACAGTTAGAAAGCGAAATCAAACAACGAAGAAAATAAAAAGGAAAATACACAACAAAATGTAATAATAATAATAATAATAATAATAATAATAATAATAATAATAATAATAAAATCGAAGAGTGAGTTGACAATACAGGACGAACGATAAGATAATAAATTTAAACAAACAGAACAACGCACATCCTCATGGACGCATAACTAGCCATTCCAAATAGAATAGTAATTTTAGTCCTTTACAAGAAAATTTAATTTACAGAAGCGTACACAGTTCAAAATTGAAAGTGAGGAACCTGCCACAAGTAAGGGGAAGCAATGCCAGGTCTCAGCTAAGGTCTCCGTGGTCGCCAACCCATGCTCCAAAGTTCAGATCCCATGGATCCCCTTTTAGTCGCTTCTTACGACAGGCAGGGGATACCGTGTGTGTTATTCTACCGCCCCTCCCACAGGGGGATCAGTTATTGAGAGACGAAGTGAATATATTTCTGGCATCCTACGTGACAACCAAAGTTAGTACTTACGGTAGAGGTCCTATAATCCAATTAACCAGTATACACTGACGTAAGGTGGAAGCCCCCACGTCGATCGCTGTAATTATTAGGAAGAAGGTGTCCCAGTTACACATTGCTATAATCTGAACCGTAACTTGTGCATTACTCATTGACGGCTCATTTTGTGTATGTTAGACGAACAAATCAAAACTTGTATCACACTTCTGTGACGCCGCGTTACTGAGATAGCACCTTACAAAGCTTGGTTTTGCTCTAAATCCTCTTCCATTGTTATCCCGTAAATCTCACTCGTCGCACGTCTTTGTTATCGCAGCAGGCAATCGTTACCAGTAATCGGACAAGTAGCTGCGGCAGCTTGAGATAGGCTTAACAAAGTGATCCGTTCAAATACTGATTTTGAATTCGTCAAGCTTATAAAAGACGTATTGGGTTGAAAATACAAAAGACGTGCAATTTGCCCTCACTTTGTCCCAAATGCCTGCACTTAAGTATGCACCTGTCACGTCTTGTGACGTAGATTGCTTAAGAATGTGCTGACAGATAAACAGATGAGCTTACATCAAGACAATTTGGAGAAATCACTGTAGTTGTACAATGCTTAAAAAGGAACTGAATTTTGATAGTGCATATTTTCCGGTTTATTGTGCATATTTTGAGATTTTATAGTGCATGGAAATCCGGGCTCTACATATTACGCATTATTTTGATGTCGCTGTTAGTTTTTGCTTTTTCACTATAATTACGTAACCTTTAGTAGTGTTAATGTCTGATACATTTTACGGACTGACTTACAGACTGACGTAGTCTCCAGAAATGCCCTTGTGCAGATCATTCGGATTGTCACCTGTAGGTGATCTCCTTCTCCTCCTCCTCGAATCCTCCTAGCCATTATTCTTCGCTTTCCAGACCGGGATCGCTATCTCACCGTCAGATAGGTCCTCAGTTGTAATCACGTAGGCTGAGTACCTAGTGATCACTGCGGTGTGGTTTGGCTTTTGTCACTGCTGACCAGCAATCTTACGCTGAAAATGTTTTTCCACGAACGGGACACGAATCAGCAAACCAAGGTTAGACTGGTGAGAGCCACCAAATATCACGCCATTACGCCATGTGATGAAGAGTATGAAACAACTGACAGAAGACGTTGTCGGGTCATCAGTCCACAGACTGCTCTTGATGCAGCTGGCCATGCCACCCTATGCCGTACTAAGCTGTTCCTTTCTACGTTACTACTACATCCATATATCCACTCTAATATGTTTGTCATATTCGTACATTGGTCTACCCCCACCGTTCTTACCACCTACTTTTCCTCCAAAATCTAGCTGAACAACTCGTGGGTGTCTTAAGATGTGTATTATCATTCTATCTCTTCTTTTGGGCAAACTTGACGAAATGGTTCTCCTTTCGCCAATTCGATTCAGCATCTCTTCATTCGTGAGTCGATATTTTGATCTACTCATTTCACTTTCAACATTCCTCTGTGGGACCACATTTCAAAAGCTTCTACTTTCGTTCTTTCTGAGCTAGTTATTTTCCATGTATCACTTCCATACAATGCCACGCTCCAGATAAAGGCTTCAGAAAGAGATTTCTACCACGTGTATGCACAAGTCTTTTCCGGTTTCACTAAGAGATGGCATCAGCGAACAGCACGCAGCGTATAAATTTGACACATACGTCAGTTTGTTCGGCTGACATTAACCTACCAACACACACAAGCTGAGTCCGCCAAACACTAGCACCTGTGTTGTATCGTTCAGTGATCATGTCGACGTTTGTGCGTGAAAAAGAACATTTGCGGCACGCATTGCTTTTCCTAATTAATCAAAAGGAAAAGGCTGTGGAAAGTCATCGTTTGCTGGTAGAAACACGGTGAACACGCCCCACCGATTAGGACATGTGAGACATGGTTTCGACAGTTTAAACGTGGTGACTTCAATGTGAAAGACAGTGCGCGCTCTGGTAGCGGTATTGTGTTTTATGAACTCTTGAAGCCCGGGGAAACCGTTAATGTACAACACTATCGCCAACAAATGATTAATTTAAATCACGCACTGAACAAAAGACGACCGGAATGGGCCAGAAGACATGGCAAAATTGATTTTGTTACACGACAATGCTCCGTCTCACACAGCGAAACCAGTGAAGGACACCTTGAAATCGCTCGGATGGGACATCCTTCCGCACCCGCCGTACTCGCCTGACCTGGCGCCATCTGACTATCACCTCTTCGCATCAATTGGGCACGCGCTTGCAGAGCAGCACTTCAGCAATTTGGAGGAAGTTGGAAAATTGTTTGCCGCAAAAGACAAGCAGTTCCTCTGGCATGATATTCATAACTTACCTGAAAGATGGGCGAAGTGTGTAGATGGCGATGGCCAATGTTTTGAATAAACAAGAAATGAATTTCCCCTTGAAAATTATGTTTTCTTTACCACAAAATTGGCCGAAACTTATGCATGCACCTGGTAATTCCTATATCAAAGTTCGAAGTGAGCATTTTTTTAAATAATGACCTTCCTTACTTGTGCTAGTCTGTATTTTATGCCCTGCTTACTTCTTCCATATTCTACTACCCGAGTAATACTATTCATTTACTTCACTTAAGACTTCATTTCCAAACCGAATACTCGTATTTCTTGCATTACCTGAATTCACAATTAGTTTTGCTCTGGATTTATTTATTTTCATCTTGCTCTCCTTCTCTAAGGCTCAGTCCATACCACTCAGATCATCTGCAGACTCAGGTAAAATAACGATATGATTGGCAAATCTCAGAGTTTTGATTTTCTTTCCAAATTCCTCTTGATTTCCTTTGCCACCTGTTCTATGTTAACACTGAAAAAGAGAGGCCGAAAACTGCACCCTTGCCTCAATACTTTCTGTCGTCCTGCTCTTTTATAGCCTCGATTCTCATCACTGGAGACTGATTTATGAACAGATTTTAGATAATAATTCTTTCTCTGCATCTGATCCCGTTCACCTTCAGAATCTCAAAACAGCCTGCTGCAATCTGCAAATCAAATTCATATTCTTGATCTACGAATGCCTTGTGCGTGGGTTTGTCCTTAATTCTATCCTATGTAAATTCAAGATTGCTTCACATGAAGCCAAAATGATCTTCTTACAACTATGTTCACCTTCTTTTTCTATTATTCTGTAAATAATGTGTGGTAAAATTGTGCAAAAGTGAGATTCCAAGCTAATGGCGCGGTAGTGCCGGAAAATATCGGAAATGTACTAGCATTCTATTGTACCCAAGCTAAGGTGTCCAGTTCTCTCGGTGTAACAGTTTCAGGACTCTGAAAGATCGCAAAATTATTGTAATTTATTGAATTCCTTTTCGCATCATAACTCAAATACGAAGGCTTATTTTGTAAATCATGATGCAAATTTGCTCCGAACGGATTATGTAAAATGTATTTTATTATTTAAGTATTTTTTTGCATGTTGTTTTCATTTTATTTTTATTTTGGCAATATTTTCTTTATAATATTCAGGAAGTGCTGTTAAATGTTACATCATTCCATGAAGAAATTGGAATATTGAAGACAGATGGATGATTATAAATCTGTATAGGATTGGCCAGAAGTCATCATCGGAAATGTTTAATGTTAATGTATTGAAATAAGAAGTGAGATGAAAGGTAACAATTGTATTTACAAGACAAACATATATGGAAGGATGGAAGAAGACAGAAATGAATATTTTACATATTTCAAACTCTCTTGGTATGCTGACCATCATTCTCGGCGCAGAGCTGGATTCGCTGCCATGTGCGTCTGCTTACTCAGCGCAGCGTTTCGGAAATGATCATTCTCAGGGCACCGGTAATCTCTTCTTTCAACTCTTCAACGGAATCCATACGAGTTGCGGAAATATTTACTTTAAGAAGAACCACAACCAATTATCGTACGTTGTATTAAGTCCGGCCTTCTGGACGGCCATGTAAGAGGCCCTCCACGTGAAATCTATAACGAAAACTGATTGTTCAACCAGTCTTGAGCAGGAGTCAAGTGGTATCTATGGACACCATCCTGTTGCATAACTACGTCGTCAGCAGGCCAACTTTGTCGAGTTCAGGTAACAGCCAGTGAGACAACTTATGATAGTACGATTCCTCTGTTACAGACCTCCGACGAAATACGGCCCGATGATGTCACTGGTAACATTAGTTCATAGCATAACATGAGGACGGTGTTGCTTAATTTCTTCATAATAATGAGGGTTGCATTTCGCCCAGATATTAACATTTCGAGACCGGGACCTAACCTCACGGCGAACCGCTGATGTTGGAATAGCTGCAACTGTTCGCACGGATCACGTCGCGTACTCGTATCGTGATCACTTAATTCATTGATGCTGCCGGGTCGAAAAGATCGGTAACCTTCATGGAGGTTCTGGCAATATCCACCTCTCCTTGTCCACCCTTGCTAGTGAACGAAGCAATAATGCTTGTAAGCGTTCAGCGACTTCATTATCGTTATCATAGACCTATTTCTTGGATCTTCCACTGTGTCGTGCATTCAACACAGACCGAGCTGCAATGGTCTCTCTTCCCAGTTTCCGAAGATTAGCCTCCGTTGGGGCTTCTTTATTGAAGCGATTAAAAACGTTTTCCCAAATTTCATCATTTGCCTCACTCGTTCGTTCCTTTTCATGCACCCGTACTCTAAGAAGACGTTCTTCAATTGTGAAGCTGCTTGTATCCTGCATTATAACATAAATGTTTACAAATGCATCACCAGAACCACAAGGAAAACAGAAAATGATCACATGCAGTATTTTCATGGAGTGACACATAGCAACTATCGCCTGCACTGTTGTAATTCGAGTGACCTCTATCAGAATACAGACGTACTACGGGCAGGGATGAATGTTATTCTCACCCTAGAATACATTTCCAGATCCATGTAACGTCGAAACTATATGTTAAGTTATTTGAAATAGTTTCCGATGGTGACGTCTGGCCCATCCTCTAAAAACTTGTAAACGCAACAATTGTTAACCCAGGATTTATATCTCCCTTGAAGTTCAATGTGAATAGTGAGCGTAGTAACTAGTTTCCACAGGGCCTCGGGCTGGATTTCCGGGCTGGTCGGAGATTTTTACCTTAAATGGTTAATTCCCTTATTCAGGGGATTGGGTGGTGTTGCTCTCCCCGACACCCCTGTAACTCATACACCAAACAGGGCACTATTCTACACCATAATAACACGCAGCAGCTGCCTAGGATATAACCAGTGGGCACACGAAATTATTATTATTATTATTATTATTATTATTATTATTATTATTATTATTATTATTATTATTATTATTATTATTATTATTATTATTATATCAATGTACCCCTTATTACGTGAAGCCGAACACAGAACTCACCAGCAAGAACTGTTTCACACTCGTATAGGCTGTGCAGTGCTGTTAGTAATAACCAGAGCCTGTGTTTCCGTACCTCCTGTACACAAATTTCCCTCCAGTTTCAAAATTAGCAGAAATATTGCACAGCTAAACAGAAATGTTTATCATCCCTAGCATGTAACGTAATGTATGCTCTGTAGATAATTAACCATCACGTTGTCTGAATTCTTAGTTAGATGGTTGGTTAATTAGTTAGTTAATTAAGATATCTGATGGTGTTTAAGGAAAGTACGTTAATGTAATTTAATGTGGTGTCATTCTGTAGAGTTGAATTAACTTAATCCAATTTTAATTTTAGTTACTTGTATTATGCTGGGTTTTATGCAACGCGCTGCATTTGGTACAATCCTGGAACACTTCGGTCCCTCTGCCTAATCCAGAGTGGTATAGCGAGATGTGTGGTTACGGGCTAGAACACAGCAGGAATCGTAAGCGCCTCTATTGATTCATTATAGAACCCCGAATGAAGCCGTAAATTGAGCACAGGTGCAAAGAACACGTATCTCACAACAGGAGGCGCACACAGACCGGGGATAGGTATTTTATAGGCTGGGAGCTAGCCTCGCAATAGCTGACTTGGTAGGGGCACGGTCCAAGTCTGATGGTACGGAGGTTCGAATCGCACAACATTAATATACCGTATACATTTCTTTCGCCGTCAATTGCCTTAAATATGACAAGATTGCAGAGCTATTAATTTTCACAGACTGATGTAATATGGACCTTGGTTGGACGAGTCTAGAAAACATGTGACAGGTTATCGGTTACCTACGTCGTTCAATGCAGCACCTGCTCGACCTGATGACTTCCGTCGACGAAACAGAGCTGCGCATGATGTTGTAAGGACCGTCTAGCACGTTGCAACATCTCTGCGGTGATCAAGAATGGCCGGCTTCCCAGCATACACCAGTTATACTACATGGCACGGTTTTACAATAGGCTCGTAAGATGGGGACAGAAAATAACGGAGAACAACACATGTAACAATTTTAAATGAATAGAAACTTAATAAAATGAAAGGTAGGTGTTGAGATATTACAATAATAATGAAAATCTAGTGAAAAACGAACTTGTGAAATAGAAAAACTTCGTGAATAAGACCTTGTGAATAAGAAAATATTACAGAATGAGGAATATTTGGTAATAAACAAAATCAGGAAAAATTAGTCAACTTCAAAGAAAATACCGGAATTAAAACAAGTTAGACTGTTACTGAAAATAAACAATGAATGAGCTGAATATCACTCTCTTAGAATAAAATAAGGTTTCCGAACGGTGCTGGCGTTCTGTTTCCTGTTAAATTACACTTACTAAAACATAAATTCTAGATTTAGTACTTTCATTGACTAATAATAAGTGTAGAGCTTGCGGACACATTACCTTGAAAATCCACAGCCTGTTTCCAGTCATTTGACCCGGTCAGGAATGGAATGAATGACGCCCCGATCTAGCGGTGAGGATAGGTAAAATGCCGTCTGCCGAAGCCTGTCGCACTCCTCTGGGGCAATGATTAATGACTGACAGATGAAATGATATTGGAGAGTGTTGCTGGAATGAAAAATGACAGAGAAAAGCGGAGTACCCGGAGAAAAACCTGTCCCCCCTCCGCTTTGTCCAGCACAAATCTCACATTGATTGACCGGGATTTGAACCAGGTATCCTGCGGTGAGAGGTCGGGGCGCTGTCGCCTGAGCCTCGGAGGCTCCTACACATTACCTTCTATAATAAAATTCCACCAGAACATTGACGTGTGAATTAACCTAATAAAATATTCTATTAAACCGGAGGGGAACTCAAATACAAATTTAAAATGAACAACATTAAATGAAATGCATTACAGTGACTAGTGTTTCTCATCCTCAACACTAAGAAATAAAATGTAATGCCACTGGAAGACGGCAACGTCACAAGATAATAGGGTGCTTCCTATCAAACACTCACACTTCCGGAAAGCAAAACACTAAATAATAAATTGTTGGCGTTATCGTATCTATATTAAGCAAAAGCAACAACGCAACAACAGGACTGTAGACGTAATAAAAGAAATAGGACGACAAAAGAACAAAACAATGAACTTGACGCAAACTGGCAAGGCATAATTTAGCGAGGGAAAATGCAGATCGAATATATGACGAACGTTCTCTTTTTTCTACTTGCTTTACGTCGCACCGATACAGATAGGTCTTATGGTGATGATGGGATAGGAAAAGCCTAGGAGTGGGAAGAAAGCGGCCGTGACCTTAATTAAGGTACAGCCTGGTGTGGAAATGAGAAAGCACGGTAAACCATTTTCAGGGCTGCCGAGAGTGGGGTTCGAACCAACTATGTCCCGGATGAAAGCTCACAGCTGCGCTCCCCTAACCGCACGGCCAACACGCCCGGTATGTCAACTTGAAAATTTCAATAAAATGTAACGTAGCGATTAATCTTACACACAACCAAGTACGGTTCTTCTTTCACCTAATGTACACTGTAACGTGTACAACAATGGTCTTGTTAGGCCCCATGCAATGACAACGTAACACTTCGTAACAAGCATTATAATTGAAAGTTACACCATAAGAAAATAGTAATCAACAAGAAACGGTACCCTGGCCATAAAATAAATTACCCCAACAACGTAAAGTAAGTAAAAAAGACTAAGTACCAACATAAAATAACATTTAACATCTGGTATATTAATTATCAACTCCATACCCAAGAACAGCATACACACATGCTCGACAACATTAAAAATAACTTAAGGGGTAATATGACCATACATACGACATAAAAGAAGAAACGAAAATGACATCAGATATGTCCTGTTCACCAAGGTATTACCGAGTCATTTCATGGATTACTCAAATATTTTACAAAAACACTTTCATGATATTTTTAGTCAGCAATATTAAAAACTACTTTAATTAACTATTTTAGGCAGGAACATTACAAAATATCAGTGTCCTCTGAGATATAATGATTAACGGTACGGCATATTTTCACACGATAAAATGTAGCGAAATTACAGTTGGAGATTTTAAAATGAAGGATCAAACACAATTCCAGTCATGGCGAAATTGTTATTAATTTAGATGCAGAAAAATTCTAGGATGATATATACTTACAGCAGTAGTGTAGTTGTAGAATAATCCAAATATGCCTTCTCCCATACATAGCTTGTAGATTACCACTTGAGGTAAGACGTCACATTTCATTCACTAGAAGGAAGATTCTTTTAAAAAATTTACATCACCACCACATTTTAAATTAAGAAGAATGGTGCATAGCACTGAGTCTTTACCATTCACTAAGAATTTCAATATGCAACTTGGCCCGGAAGTGGCCATTAATGCGCTACAGCCTCACAATTCCACAGTCACAGCTTAAGATCAAACACTTGCTCAGAGAAAACTACGACATCATTCAAGCGGACTATTAGTATCAAATACGCCACTTAGGGATTGACAACCAAGCAATGAGTAACGAATAACATGTCCACAGTACATCTTGCATTATTACGGTACAAGTTTGAAAAAGAGTTGACACTTGGCGCTAATGACGTACTTAATAATAATTACTGTTCCGGGGATTCCGTGGAACGCAGAGGTGTAAGAAGGTGCCGAGGTGAATAGGTGGACAGGGAAATGACCAGAACATTAGATAAAGCACTAAATTTTGAAATGTTATTTCCTTCCCATTATTTGATTTTAAAATTTGGTAAGTAGAATATCTGACAAGCAACAAGATATAACAGTTAATGAGCTCCAACAACAAGAATGAATTAAAGTCAAAAATCAAGTGCAAGTATTGGATAGAATTATCAGCAATATAATATATACGGAATGAGCATTTTAGCTCTGAAGGTACACTATTTTACAAGAGCATATTTGCTTCACTCACTTACATGCTAGGAAACTTAGCTCCGGAAGCTACTCTAGTCCAGCCTCTAAGCGGCAAAAGCTTCTTACAAAATTATTTCTTACAACTTTCAAAAACAGTACTTGCAGTCACTTCTGCTCAACAGTTTGTTACACACTCGTTTATCAATAATTACACGTTAAACCGGGGCAATGAGTGCCCATACTAAATGGCACTAATGTAAAATTTAAAGGTTTAAGACGATCGGCCATGAACAAAAGGCTAGGAGGTGAAACACTTGCACTCCTTTTAGAAAAACAATAACAATCCTAAATGCGCTTATAGCCCTAAGTTGCAGAGCTTAAGCCTATACTACAGAGGGGTGACTAAATGAAAAATATTAAAGTACCGAGGGAGAGTGAAGAATTTAAAGGTTTTGAAAACTTTACTCACACCATACCAAGTTGAATGGGAATCAATAGAGGGTGAACACTCTTTGTTCCGTTAACTTACATGTTTCCCAGCGGGGATTTCACAAGAGTTCTCAGACTTGCCGAAAATGTACATTTAAATAGTGACTTTAGAACTGTACATTAATAAAAGAAGTCTGAAACCTTCCCTTCAAGTTATCTACCTGGAGCTATCACATGTTAAGAAATGACTGCCATTACCTTGAGTGGGTGGGCCTTCCGACGAAGGCAGGCTGAACCTGCCTCCTTATTATACCGCACACACACACACTAGACCGAAGCGATGAAGATGACAATACCGCCCTAAAGCGCCAAGCATTTGTAGCATCTCAGACGGGAAGTTCCAGAACTCTCTTGAGAGCTTCAGAATGCCTGTACACACCCCCAATTTTAATTGCCTAGAGCAATACTCACACAGTTCCTGACTGGTTATTAACTTAAGGAAGAAGGAAGCCGTAGGAGTGTTGAGAAAAAGGCTATCTACAAAACTTAAGGTTTACAACATTGAAAATTTAAAATTCCCTTAAAAATTAAATGTCCTTAATCCCGCCAGAGGGGCACATAGGCCGACAGTAGAGACATCTAAGGGTTAAAGTTCTAAGTATTTTGAGTTACATTAGTTCCGGATTCACCACACAGATCACCTTCTAGAAGGCGAACAGTTCAATTGGAGGGAGATGGAGTACCTCCGGTACAATAATAATAATAATAATAGTAATAATAATAATAATAATAATAATAATAATAATAATAATAATGCTATTTGTTTTACGTCCCACTAACTACTATTTTTACGGTTTTTGGAGACGCCGAGGTGCCGGAATTTAGTCCCGCAGGAGCTCTTGTACGTGCCAGTAAATCTACCGTAACGAGGCTGGCGTATTTGAGCACCTTCAAATACCACCGGACTGAGCCAGGATCGAACCTGCCACGTTGGGATCAGAAGGCCAGCGCCTCAATCGTCTGAACCACTCAGCCCGGCGATACATTTATGGTAATAAGGTTATACAGATAGGCTGTCAAATCATGACAGTTCACGTATATCCCTTAAGAGTGATTGGAAGCACAACCAGTCAAAGTTTACGTGTAGATGGTGAAGTGAAAATGATACACAGTCAATGATCAACGACAGAAGGTATGGTGGCACGGAAACGATGAAGACAGTGTGGCCATCCCTATATTCAAGTTGCCGCAGAGATGTAGTAATTCCCCAAAGGGGTTAGATGGGTTCACCGACAAAGAAATAAATGTCAAGGAGCAAAATAGTTGTGATTTCGTTTCGAAGAATTCATAAATGCAGCACTGATGCTGGAAATATGCGCGCAGCTGCAACAATCAACCAAGAACGGGAGCAAAATGCCAAAACACATGTAACTAGTAATACGTAGATATCATTCACCAGATCTGTGAGCCAAACGGACAGTGTTCCATGATCAATGATGAAATAAGTTACAATATTTTTACAATAAGGTATAGCTTAAAATAACTATCATAATATAGTTAATTACCGTTAAAATAAAGTACAACATGAACTTATATTTCCGTTAACCAATACATTGTTTTATTCTCTTGGCGCAAACAATTTAATGTAGTTTACAGTACGCTCAAACTGTCGTCAAAAGGAATTCTCATTACCTTACGTACGCTCACGGTCATAAAAACAGAACACCTTGAAAGACTAGAGATAGGAAGTTCATATTCACAGGACATGTTCATTAGTATGTTCTGCAGGAACGATTAACATTTTAGTCACCTAGGTTCAGCATGTGTCCTGTTGCCTAGTACGCACTGGGTCCTCCATGGGCACTGATAACTTGTTCCATGCGTGATGATATTGACGTGTACGAGGCGCGAAAGGCGTCCTGGGCTATAGTCATCCAAGCTTCATTCACCTGGTTCCACAGTTCATCTCTGGTGTTTGACACTGGGTCACAGCGCCGCACCCGTCTTTTCACCATATCCCGCGCATTTTCGATTGGCGAAAATTCCGGTGATTGGGAGGGCCAGGGCAATAGTCTGACATCCTGTGACAACAAGAAGGCAAGTGTTCGTGCGGCAACATCTGGTCGCGCATTGTGCTGCTGAATTATGGCGTCTGGGGTGTCATGCAGAAAGGGTATGGCTACGGGTCGGAGGATGTCATTCACGTAGGTCAAACTGGTCACAGTGCCCTGGACACGCATCAACTGTGATCTGTGGTTGTACCCAATAGCACCCCACACCGTAAGGCCTTGAGCTGGCGCTGTATGTCTTGTGCGAATGCAGTCATTGTGTTGCCTCTCGTGTGTCTGCGGTAAACCAATATGCGGCCATCATTTTCAAGGAAACAGAACCCGGATTCGTCCGAAGACACTATCTGCTGCCATTCCTATCCCCAGTGACGTACCATACACCATTGCATTCTAGCATGTTTATGCACATTAGTCAAAGGTAAGCGGAGAAATGGACGACGCGCCGGTAACCCAGACCTTAATAAACCGCGACGGACTGTCACTCCGGATAGTGTACGATGTGTTACACTGTTTCACCTTTGCGCCAGAGTCGAGGAGGACGCAGATCGGTCCTGCAATGCCATTCCGATGAGGTGTCGATCTTCTCGAGCGGTGGTCTTGGTGGTGCGACCAGACCCATCTCGTCGTCTCTGCGGATTCTATGAATCATTCTGTAGACACCCGTTGCACTGCCGACACACTTCGTCCCACACGAGCAGTAATTTCCCGGATGGATGCATCACGCTCTCTCATGCCAATAATGCGCCCTCTTTCAAACTCACTAATTTGACGGTGCGGTTCTCGCATACGTCTGCGAGGCATCCTGCACGTCTTCTCATATCACATTAATCCATTACCTTCAGTTTATAGTGACAACGAGAGCCGCAGGCACATTTTACCAGTCGGTGGTGGTGCGCCGAGATATCGATATGGACCTTGAACATGAGGGTCGTCATGTTTCAGATGCCTATTATTCCTTCAGAACATACTAATGCACATGTCCTGTGAATACGAACGTCCTATCTCTAGTCTTTCAAGGTGCCCTGGTTTATATGAACATGAGTGTGGTTTTAACCTTGCTGAGGTGAACTCTTTTTATTCCTTTAGCGACGGGGTTACTAACAAGCAAGGTAACAGGGATGAGAAATTGCAACACAATGCACGGACCGTTAAATAAAGGAGCTAACTTCGATGAAAATTTATTAGCCTTATCGGTACAAAGATGAGCCTTTAAAAATACTTGGTTGCCCACAGGTAATATAGAGGGATTGCAACACGTATTCGATTTATTTTACACATTCTCATGCTCGGTCACATGCCTGGTGCACATCGTGAGCACTCAAAAATCACAGAGAATGTTTCAATAATCAGTCAAATCAAGGCAAGAGATGTATGAAAAGAAGAACACGAACAATACCGGAGACTGACAGTACATTACATTGAGCATGACATGGGACCATTAACGTGCAGCAAACATCCAAAATCAGAAGTGGGAAAACAGGTAAAAGTGAGGAACTCATTCATGCAAAAATGCACAATTTAATTCCACGACCAGAACAAGAAGTCACGACGCAATCTACAGCAAATCACTCAGAAGAAGAAATGGCGAATGTCAGACACAGTAGGAAACGACGCACACAAATTTACAGAACCATAATAATCAAATTTGGGGAAACCTCGAATAGAACAACAATCAAGAAGTGTATTACTGGGACCAGATGATAACAAAGAGAATAATGTGCAGTTCAGGGATAAGTAAACATGTTGACCAATACATACGGACCAGCAATTATCTACTACCATTTCGCCTCATGACCTCAACTCTACCACAGAGCGAGGCGCTCCCATTATATTTCAAACACACAGCAGACGCTACTAACACGTTAACCCCCATGACCCCAACTCGACCGCAGAGGGAGGCGCTACAATAATACAATGTTAGCTGAGTACCGTTAGGTCATTTATTTCAAACAAAGCCCTGATTTCGTATGGATTCTGTGATACGTAATAAATAACCGAGACCCATGCTATTGGGTGAAAATGTTATATGCCATTCGTTCGTTTTGTCTCGATGAGAGACCGAGAAAAGTTGGCATTTAATACCTTGGCTCTTGAAAAGTGGTACATCAAGCAGATATTAAAAACAGCATTCGCACCATGCCAAAAGTTGGGAACTACCTGTGAGGATTGAATGTCAGACAATAAGTAGAAAACTGAAGAGGTGATCACTTGATGTATTTAATATGCGTAGTCTGTCAGGATTAGGTGAAATAGTATGAAAATATAGCAAGGTCAATGCTGAAGTGAGCTCTTACATCACGCACTTTCCAGAACGACTTTGTTGTATAGGAGTGATAACGTCGGTGGTATCAGGACATCGTATTCATTAACTGCATGTAATAAAGAAGAAAGTATCGAATAAGTGCAAACAATGGCAGGAAGCCATACATATGCTCCGTATTGAGGTGAATTCGGAAGGATAAACTATCTAGGAGTAGAATGTACTCGGCTATGGAGGGCAAGAGGGAAACAAGATGATAGTTTGGGTTATTCTGATAACATTAGAATTAGGTCGAAGAAATTAGGTTTATGGTTTTCGAAGGAGTCGATGTCCCGCACACTTTCTTTAACACGACAAGCCGCGCTATAACCCACAACTCGAGCTTAGCACGCCAGCGCTCCAGCATGGAACTAAGCTAGGCCCCAGTTCTTATAAAGCGCTTAGTTCATTGACAGAGGCTGGCAGACACTGGAGGGCACAACAGTTTTTAATGTATGTACTCGTATATATACACGTATGTATCCATGAAAAATATGTATAGTTTATCGTAAAATTATACCGTGGAATATCTGTGTTCTGCAGGCCATGAAGATAAAAATGTGTTTGTTTACATTAGTACCTCATGTTATCGGCACATGTGCTGAGTGCTGCATTGGCTGCTATCAGCGACCATCTGCCTTCATGTAAATTAACTATTGATATTGGTTTCACCAAGTTCCATTACACGTTACAACCATGCTCGTGATCTGGATGAGAGGATTATTTACGAGGGCTACAGATATGAATGTAAAGTCATATGTTTCATTCACTTCACATTTCTGAGCATCTCAATCTTCGAACACCATGTACTTATTTATTCATTTATTTATGTATGTATGTATTTATTACCGTACGCTTAATAAAATTATATCATAGATTGTATACGTAAGTTTATTTAACCATTGCAACAAATTACACACCACATTTTATCACTCCAGCTATATTTTATTGTTTTTATGTACAGTACAGTAATTTTTGGAGTAATTATCAATATACTCTTTTTGACCTCCAAGTGGCTGATATGTTGAATTAAATTACAATTTATGTAATTATTGTACGTTTTATCAAAGACTTTAAGGAAGGTGTTGTAAATACGCTGCAGATATAACAGCGCCGTGAAGTGTACATGGTGATGCGAGAATAGCATTTTCAAGTTCCTCTGCGCGCAGCTGTGGACACGTGTCAGTACGACGTCTGCCCACCCTGAGCTGAAATATATTGCTTTATCCTGGGCAGAATGGAGTCGATAGAACCTTGCATCACGTCCTACACAACTGTAGCCCATGTTTGCTACACAGTGAGTGTGAGCTCATCCATTGTTCACAGTGCTTGATGGGAGCTGCGCAGACGTCCACGCATCCCGTCCAACTAAACTTTCTGATGACATGGTGGCCCACAATTAAAATCATAATATCTTGCAGAACTTCCCAAGATATGCCTCCAGTGTGAACCCTGCCATCTCTAAGGGTCCCCATCACTGGACTGATAACACTGTCCACATATTATCGTGCATTCAAGGTTCCATCAACATTTAAATGGCTTCTAATTTTGACCCCGAGTACCTGTCGACAATGTGAAAGGTGCAGCTTCGCTCGTCGGTACGCCGTCGAACACGAGTGCAACGTTAATTGCAGCGAGAAGAAAAGCGTACTTCATCGCCGAAACTGACACCATTCCCGCCAACCGGACAACCCAACACTTGCATGTTGTCGGTCAGTGGAAGATGCGAATGATGCTGCAATCCTTTGGATTGGTCCTGTCCCACGTCTCCTTCACTTGACCACTGCTGCCTCACACGTTGTACTACGATGCACTAAGACCAACATTTGCTGCCACAGCCAGCACAGACCAATTATTCTGACCCTTGCAACCCATGACAGTTGTCATATCCGTCTTTGAGGCAGTTCTCCTCAGTGTACCTCGCAAAACACACGTCAACTAAGCTCTACTTGAGTTCGTTCGTCCGTCCGTGGTTAATGAGGTAGGTAAGTACATTGACCTACAACTGGTATCGCTTACGTACCTAACCGGCATCATTCTATGTGTCAGGTATCAAATTAACTGATCTATTATCAACTTGAATGATCCTTTCCATTATATTGCAATTTCCACCTTCACTTGTGTATGTAAATGCATGGATCTTTTAAATATAATATTCTACTTTCCACTTTCAAACAAGTCTTGATTAGTTCATAAATCTGTATCGCTACAGATTGCTTCCTTTTTGTTTGAGTCAGATATTCATATTGAACCCATGACCTTTGTGCCCTAAGAATTTTAAGTATGAAAAGTTACTACATTTCTGAACATTTCATGACATCAAGGGAGTGACGCGTGGCAAGGAGGTAGCTACTTTTCGTCCCACGCTGGGATACGTGACGTCATCCGCACGTGTCGGCAGTGGAAGGATACAGAAGAAAGTTTGAGACTGCTAAGCCATTTCTGGTGATTATTTCAGAAGGGCGCGTGTGTATAGCGTCCCCACGCGAAGTCGACAGAAAAGTAGTGCGTATCAAATGAGGTCATCTAACCAGTTAAATTAAGGTGCATAAATTTTAAATGTCCAGGAACACTGCCATGTAGCAAGTATGTGGTTACATTCAAAACTCTTTTAAATACGGTTCATTTAAGTCAGAAAAGTTACGCAAACTTTCTTGGCGGCAAAGGGAAAACGCCTGGAGAGAGGGGGTACTGTCTATAAATATAGAATGGACGCCATGTTGAAACCCCCTGCATGTTGTATCGTGAGGCTGAAGACAGAGGGTTGAACTGCTCTGTAAATCGATCGACAAAAGTAGACTAAGTCCAACCAACAGATTTTTGCCGATGTGGCTGGGGGTCTTGACTCCATGTGGCCAAGATAGAGGAAGAAGTCATCCGGGAATAACGTGTGTGTTATCAGATACTGTAAATTTGTTTAATAGAGATTGTAATGTACATTTGAGTCCACGAACTTAGAGTATAATGAGTAAGGTTAGCCAATTGCAGGGTTGTCCAAAGTATAGAGTAATGGTAATGATGATTGTTTTGTTTGTGAGGGGCGCACAAAGCTTCACGGAAATTTTATGACAAGACATGACATCGTAATTGGTTTACATTGTACGGCGAGTTACTTATGGTTTTGCACTTAATTATCAGGGTTATCCAAGTAGTAATAATGGTTAGTATTAGATTAAATTAAAGTGTGATATCACGAAACAAGATGAATACTGGAAATAAGCGATGTAAATTTTTTACAGCTACCGACGATATCCATCCAACATGATTAAAAATGAATTACGTCAAGATATTAAGTAGGGACTTGTGAAAGAAACCATTCGTCCGCGGGGATAGAATTTGTTGTTCATTAAGATTTCATTAAATCATTTATATTTATTTAATAATTAAATTCAGTGGAAACGTATTTTGAAATAACTTTAAATCAAGCGAATGACTTGAAGATGCATTCTGGAAATCTTAGTTCATTTTTCAGGGGAATATGTAAATGTTAACGTAACGATTAAGGGCACATATCCAAAGGTAATGGATTTTACTGCCACAAGGTATTGTGAGTATTATTGTTGTTGCATTATTTGACTTTGATTGATGGAGCAGTAAATGTGCTGGGGTTAGTAAAAGTGGAAACTTTGGTGATCAACCATGTAACTTAATCGTGTTTAGCCTTCAGCTTAGAAACTTGGATGGTCAGGGGTTCATCAACCTCAGTGACTTAGAGTAGGGCCACATATCACCGTAGCATCATTTTCTTGCGTCATCATCCACAATGACTTTAATGAAACTTCGTTTAGATATCGGTCCATGACATAGTTGCAGGTCACATCGATTCAATTAAAGGCCCATGCCGTATAACCACTGTGTGGCACACACCGATTGGACTGTATTAATTATACCCAGAGTTCAGAGTTCGTGTTACGAGGACTGGACCATAAAGAATCACTATGATGGTACATGTAGTCTCACATGGAAACCGAATCTAAGGATTTCCAGACTTACTTTTCTTTAATTAATAATTGAGACAATGGTTTCTAATAAGGAGGCCCATCAGGCAGTTATGTCAAAGGCTCACACCAGTGTTCTGACCTTCTGTGTAAAATGCTAGTGGTGTCCAGTGGACACGATTGGATCCCAATGATACCGATGATAAATGATTAACTTTTCAGAGATTACTTGAATAAATATTTTTAAATAGACCTTTCATTCGAGTAGATAGATTAGAATTACTGAACCCTACCTTTACCTCAGCAAGTGACGAAGAACCCGATACGACCCAAGAGACAGATCTCATGAAATGTTGCTGATAGGTAAGGAAGGTAGGTATCCTTTATAGTGGACCAAAAGGGTTCAATATAAAACACCCGCACCTCAGAATTTTCTTCGCAAATGAACGTTCTACAGGCTACGCATTGCTGATTGGCTTCGCCATCATTGACTCTAGGACAACACTAATACCTCTTCTTTACAATTTGACTTCTCTCCTCATTCTGCTTTCTGGTAAGCATCTCGCTTCATCCCACGTTTCTGCTTGCAATCCAAGGTTCAGTACACAACTAAATCATAAACTGCTAAAGGGTTTCTTTCAAAATTAAAAATAATGATAATAAAAATTTCGTGTGGCTATTTCTAGCCGAGTGCAGCCCTTGTAAGGCAGACCCTCTGCCGTTTGTAGGACACTGCGTGTTATTGTGGTGGAGGATAGTGTTATGTGTGGTGTGTGAGTTGCAGGGATGTTGGGGACAGCACGAACACCCAGCCCCCGGGACACTGGAATTAACCAACGAAGGTTCAAATCCCCGACTCGGCCGGGAATCGAACCCGGTACCCGCTGAACCGAAGGCCAGTACGCTGACCATTCAGCCAACGAATCGGACAAAAACTTAACAACAAGGAATGACAGTTTCAATAACACAAGAACTTTGTCCCCAACTGTCAGTATAATGATGAATGGTAGAAATTAATGGGGAACAACGCCAATAAAAAATTAAAAGTAACTGTACAGATATGTTAATATATAGCCCCGATTGAAAGTTATGAGTATTATCACAGAAAAGAGACTCGGGGAGACCGTGATCAGTTTTGGCAAAAATGGACTTCTGTGTCTGTAAGTTCGAACATTCCTTTAAAATATATTGCTTTATTTTTCCCAAAACCCGTCTCTAAGTCCCAAAAGTCTATTTTTATGTCCACTCGAACCTTTTAAAATTTTCGTCAACTCAAGTGGACAGTTTATCAAAAATTTAATGGAGCAATAGAAACTGGAGAAGAGTAGCACTCTTTGTCTGAGAGTATCTGTTTTTTATTAAGCCTAAATTATTCATCATCTCACTTTCTTCGTGTGTTCTTCTTCTTCTTCTCCTTGCAGGCTTACAGAATCGTGGAACAGAATACAAAAAGGGTGTTTGTTGGATATGATACATCAGTATCGAGGATATATGAACTAGTGCTGGGATTTAACGAACGGAAAATTAAAGTAATTGGGAGACTGTATATTGATCCGCGAGTGCATGTGTTTAAGTGTTGCAGAAAACTGAACGACTTCCTGCTACGAAAAGCTGAAAACAAGTTTAACTCATTGAATAAATGCTACGAATGCACACGAATATTGTAAATAGAATGTCTGGGGAACTAAATATGTATGGGGTTTGCAATTGCGATTTCTTAAAGAATTAGAATGAATGGGGTCGAGGAAGTTCCCATGTAGGTACTCTGGATAAAATACGATTACTGTCTGAATCTAAAGTAGGATTAAGTAACAGTCTGCATATATATATCTATAGGTACAGAAATAATATGATTCGAATCCACAATTTACATTGATGCGAAAACTTATCTCGTACTGTAGATTCTGCCAATTACATTTTTCTTCGTTCCGAAAAAAGAATCTGCAAAAAATCAAAGAATAAAACCGAATTATAATGTTAGCAACTGATCAAAAGTTACGAATCTAAGAGTAGGGTTTGTGTGGGGACAAACTAATTGATTATCAGTCCAACGTATTTAGACTTATCTCATACCTGAGAATGGCTATGCTTATAGAGTTTCGGATCCAATCATCTCACTTTCTTCGTGTCTCCTTCTTATTCTTCTTGCAGACTTACAGAATCGTGGTTAGAAGTACTTGTCTTTTATCCCTCCATGTGGCGATTCAAGCTAAAATGCGTGTCTAAATTGTACGGTGAATGTACCGATGAATGCCAACGTGTGACAACACTGCGTGCATGCACAAGTGAATAGAGATACGTCACGAGGAGCACCACAAAGAGTTCAGCATGCGGAGTTGAAGAAGATTAATTTGCTACGTTCAGTTGAACATAGTGTGTGCGAAGACTCGTGTCATAGAGCATTGGAACAACGCACAAAATATCGCGCTTTGTTATACATTGGGGAATGTGGTGACGGAAACAGATGTGATGTCGGTGAAAATGTTCGTAACAAAATCCGTAAGCATGAAATGTGTTTACGATTGTTTCAAAGTGCAGAAGACAACAAGAAAGTGCGACGGACGCTGGCACAAAATTGGCGACTGTGTCTGTGAAGGAATTCCTTTTACTAGTTGCTTTACGTCGAACCGACACAGATAGTCTTATTGCGACGATGGGATAGGGAAAGGCTGGGAGTGGTTAGGAAGTGACCGTGGCCTTAATTAAGGTAGAGCCATAGCACTTCCCGGGTCTGAAAATGGGAAACAACGGAAAATGGATTATGGATTAACAAGGACAGTGTGAACACCATCATTCACACAATTTGGATAAGCGGAAGATCTCCAGAAGGCACTGACACGTGTGATTGATATCCATCTTTTCCGAAAACCATCATCGAAGTCGATGAGAGCTGGTGCTACCAGTTTGATCCGAAGACAAAGCATGGTGTTCACGACGTACGAAAAAGAGTCGTCTTCAAAAGTTCAGGATTAAGACACTGTTGATCGTCTTTCTTCGACAGCGAGGGCTATTTCTAGCCGGGTGCAGCCTTTGTAATGCAGACCCTCCTATGAGTGTGGGAGGCATCTGCCATGTGTAGGTGATTGCGTGTTATTGTGGTGGAGGATAGTGTTGTGTGAGTTGCAGAGATGTTGGGGACAGCACAAACACCCAGCCCCGAGCCACTGGAATTAACCAATGAAGGCTGAAATCCTCGACCGGGCCGAAAATCAAACCCGGGACCCTCTGAACCAAAAGCCAGTACGCTGACCATTCAGCCAACGAATCGGATAACAAGGGCATGATCCACCAGAAATTCGTACCGGAGGTTCAAACTCTGAACCCCGAATTCTACGAGAACGTTTTGAAACGTTTGCTGCTACGAATCCGGCT
This sequence comes from Anabrus simplex, assembly GCF_040414725.1. Classification (NCBI taxonomy): domain Eukaryota; kingdom Metazoa; phylum Arthropoda; class Insecta; order Orthoptera; family Tettigoniidae; genus Anabrus; species Anabrus simplex. Next base: position 1,112,380,174 of record NC_090266.1, on the reverse strand, counting down.
TGTTCTGCCAGAGTTGTACAGGACTTCTCCACAACAACAGCCGCCCACACACTGCGAACCGTGTCCGCAACTTCTTGGCTAAGCGGCGCGTAGCTGGTTTTTTTTTTTTTTTTTTTTTTTTTTTTTTGCTAATTGCTTTACGTCGGTCGAACCGACACAGACAGGTATTATGGCGACGATGGGACAGGAAAGGCCTAGGAATCGGAAGGAAGCGGCCGTGGCCTTAATTAATGCACAGCCCGAGAATTTGCCTGGTGTGAAAATGGGAAACCACGGAAAACAATCTTCAGGGCTGCCGACAGTGGGGTTCGAACCCACTATCTCCCGGATGCGAGCTCACAGCTGCACTCTCCTAACCGCACGGTACACTCGCCCGGTGCGTAACTGTTCTCGAACTTCCACCATACTCTCCGATTCGAGGCAGTGAAGGACATTATGCCGATAATCACGCCGCCATGAGAAATGTTTGTAGAATAACTTCTTGGTTCGAATTATAGTAGTTAGGGGAGTTAGACAAGACTGTAATCTTTCACCTTTGTTGTTCACAGCTAACATGAATCACTTTCTGTAAGGTATGAAATGCCAGGAAGTGATTCAGCAGGGTATAAATACAGCAAGCAGTTTGTCCCAAGTCCTAAGACTTGGTTTTAATGGAAGGCTGTAGCGGATGAAACTTGTAAATAATTCTGAGAATATAAGAAAAGTAACATTTCCGATACTAAGTGATGTCACTTTAGAAGAAACCTAATGAGAAACTAAAACTGGTGGATGGTGATATGGAATCAAGTTGTGAGAAAACTAATGGGGCAGCCTTGTTTAAGTGGGTAGGTACACCTTTCGCATGAATATTTTTACTGAATTAAAATGTTGTATACCTCATAAACCATATGTGGCAAAGAAATAAATGTGAGCAGGGTTACTAAACACAGTTATCTCGTTATTATGCACAAAACATATTTTATAATATGTTTGCATTCATGCGTCATTATACGAACAAACCTCCAGCTGTTTGTTTGTGCAGTTGGACAGGGGTTACGTGATACATGAGAAGTACACAAAAATTTTAAATTTTTACATGAATTTTGTTTTGAGCTGTTGGCAAAATTCAAGGCTACAGCGAACATTAACATACTTTACGTACAGATTCAGGATTTTTTATTTCTTTGCATATGCTTGCTCTGTCTCGATTTTCTTCACGTTTTTGGATAAACATTATTTTTTTAAATAAGAAGTATACTACACAAAACATTTGAGTGCATATTGTTCATCTTAGTACAACACACAATAATGCACATTTTCATTGAGATATCTTCAATATTCTTTGAGAAATCAGGTAAATGCTGTGTGAGAATAAAGTTTTCTGCAAAATAGCGTCAAATATATCAAAGGGTTGAATTTAGATCAAGAAGTATCCTGCCGAGTTGAGTGGCTCAGACGGTTAAGGCGCTGGCCTTCTAACCCCAACTTGGCAGGTTCGATCCTGGCTCAGTCCGGTGGTATTTGAAGGTGCTCAAATACGACAGCCTCGTGTCAGTAGATTTACTGGCACGTAAAAGAACACCTGCGGGACTAAATTCCGGCACCTCGGCGTCTCCGAAGACCGTAAAAGTAGTTAGTGGGACGTAAAGCAAATAACATTATTATTATTATTATTAAGAAGTATCCTGCATACACTAAGCCTTCCTTCTAACTGGTTTTTGCTGCTTCTTCTAGTCTGCCTTCTTCTCAGTTTTGTCTCTTCTTTTGTGACCGTGTGTACGCAATTATTTTCCGAACATACCCGTTTGTCAACTTCTTCATGAAGCACCTTAACACAAATTTTAGCCCTAATTTCTCCATCACTTGTGATCTAGCCCTCATCCCATCATTGAAGTTTATTCCGGCATGCTTAACTACTACCTCAACAGTTTCTCTCCAAGTAAATCAATTTTTAGGAAATATTTTCCAAACTTTGGTGCTGTACGATTCATTATTATTTTGGGTGTAACCACCGACACACCTCTTTACCAAATCTGTCTGGACAAGATTCTTGAATACTGGCCTTATTGCCTCCATGAGAGCAGGGCCAAGGCTGTCTTTTGACCGTATTGCTTTACAGATCCCTCAGCCCGAGCTTTCTGATATGGACACCATGATTCAACACCCTTCGGACAAAGGTATCTTACTTCTAGCAGTAGGTGACAAACTAATGTGAGCGTGGTGGCCTGAAATTGAAAGGGACAACTTAGGTGACAGCAACTTACATTTAGGGACATATCTCTGGAAGCATTGGAAATATGTTCATTTTTCTTTCACAAAATAGAAGAGAAAAAATAATCCATTGTAATAATTCATAAAAAGAAAAATCAATACCTTTCGTCCCTTTTCAGGTTGAGTATGCTCTACGTGAACGAAAGATGAATATGCTTATGGTTTTTCATTCATAACATGCAATTAACAGATATGAAGGTAGCGAAAATGATTGTTGGTACAAGCAGGGGGAAGAATGGTAGGAAGGAGCTCGGATGAGGATGTACAGTATAAGAAATGTCAGGAGTGAATTCGAATAATTAAGCTGTGTGTAGAAACCGGCTATGCTGGTGGGATCATGCAACGATAGGTTATCTAGGAGAATAGTGGACTCGGACATAAAGAGTAAGAGAAGCGTAGGGAAGCCATGGCGACGATGGTTAAACTTAAATTTTAGGAATAAGAGTTTTGGAACTAAGCATGACAACAGGGCTAGTTAAGAGTAAAAGATTGTGGAGGCACGTTGAAAGATATGTCAGTCTGCATGAAAATTGACCGGCGACTTGGCATGCGGGGGTGCATAATAACAATTAACATAATTTATGCTACAGACTTCCCACTTTCACAAAAGTTAGCAGAAAAATTACTATGCTAAGTGATAGTCGAGTTACGATGCCCTATGAGTTGAATTTTTTTTTTTTCTGTTCAAAACTGAAATAATTATGTGGCACCTATTTGAGAGGGGGGGAATCTATTTTTCTATCCTTAGTGGAAGGACATTTATTAATTGATCAACAACACACGGAAATGAATGCAGGTCATTCTGGACATCATAACTGTAAGGGATTGCTGCCCTAGAATAAGGGTTCCCGTACGGTAAGAAATTCAAACCGATAGCAATGTAATTAATGCCATTCCAATTTTCAAACTATTTATCTTAGGACAAAATGAGCTTACGTATTTTTTAAATTTTGAAATCCCCCTCTTGTACAGCTATCCTCAATTAGGAATACTTTACTTTTCTTTGCATACACCGTACAAATGGCGATTTACCATTGAGAGTGAATTACATTATACATCTGAACAAATGTCTTTCAAAACGAAGGAAAAATCAACTGAAAATGTTGCGACAGATCCTCACGCACTGAAGAGCAACTCGCGGTTATGTGATACTTTTTCTTCAAAGTATTTAAAACAGGGTTGTTTGTGTCTCTTCTCTTCAGAATCATCTTCTTTGGCCTGTGAACTGTTTCTCTGAAAGCTTATTGTTGGATCAGTAACAACACTGATATTTCTCTTCCTGTCAATCGCGAACATGTCTGTACGTTTACTGGATCCATCGCTAGAAACACAGTGCTTTTCTTCAAAGACTGTTTGTGAGAGCTCACGTCGGTCATCCAAGCCTTTGAATCTTTATTTTCTCCCCTATCATTCGTGATGAAATGTGTGTGATTAAAAGTTGATTTTGAAATGTATCTCTGTTCAAATACAGGCAAGGAAAGAACTCGCTAAGAGCATTACCGGATAAAAATATGCCGCTGCCCAAAGCTGTTGCCTCGTTCCCGTAAGCTGCGCAATGCTATGTGACGTCACTACTAGGCTTTGGCTGCAAGGCAGAGCAGGAATCTGCCGTGGCAGAGAGGTCATGGAAACAACCAGCGATAGCCCGTTATATACAGCCACCGTAATAATTATTGCTATGAATGTATGAACTGAAAATTACAGATAGACTAATATGAAATCACAACATTCAACCAGTTACAAGTTTTGATCTCATAATCATATTCAATTAATAAATGTCTTAATAGTTGTAGAAATCAAAAAAATTGGTCATTTTAGTAAATAATTCAACTGTACACTTATTAGAGCAGAAGAATGCCGCTAAAAATACATAAAACTATTTACAATATTAACATACAATAGGAACAACGAGATATGGTAGAGCATTTGTTCCATAGAATAAAATTGCCCAGTTCTGATGGCAAAATGTAAACAATTCGGAGATCGTATTAAATTCATTGTTCAGAAGAGAAATGTAGTCGATTTCCTATATGTTAATACCTACATGGTACTGAAATGAAAACAAACCTTGTTTGCAACAATTATGAATTGGAAGGGAAAGCGTTCTTTGGACACTCGAAAAGGTCCCAAGTCATAAACCAAAATGGCTACGTGGTTATTAAGCGTCTTAATAATCAGTATTTCCACCTCTCTTATGAATAACAGCTTTACAACGACTTCTCATGCTTCTGACAAGGAGTGGCCACTGTTCCGGAAGGTGTCTTCGAGGGCTTGTAGTGTTTGCGGTAGTGGATTTATCGCTGGGATGCGTTACTCAAATTGGTCCCAGACTTGTTCGATCGGATTGAAGTAGGAACTTCCTCTTGCAAGAATCTCCGAAAGATGATGCACTTTATGCTTATGGTTTTATTTATTTTATTATTAATCTTTGGTGTGAGTTTCAAAAAATCTGTTTAGCGGTATAGAAGAAAGGATTATAGCACAACAAACGGACTTGTACCGCATTCCTAGATTTCGTAAAAATACCCCTCTGACCACGAGAGAATCACTCAGTATTCATCGGTCCGAGAGGGTGAACATGCGACAGTCAACACCAAGAAGAGTACTTACAAAAAAATCATGAAATAGGTTGTAGACTATGGATCTCGAAAGCCGTATTTGGCTTGAGAAAGGTAGGAAAGGCAAACGTTGGGAAAACTTTAAGTTAAATAACAGTAATGCTGTAGACATCGCAGTGCGACGGGAACGTTGTAACACCGTGTATTAGTGATTACGAAGTCTTTAATGAACTTCTGTAAGGAGGGGGAGGGTTAAAGTCTATCTGTCCATCTACACTGTTAACACGAATTTTGGTTACCTGACCACGGAGAAAACATTTGGTTTGCGGGTGAAGAGGCCAGACAAACGTTATCTCTTCCCACGGATACACAGGAACGAACACCTGGCCGTTAGACGTTAGTAGCTTCACGCAATCCAAGCAGTCACATTGTTAAAATTTTGTGCTCCATAACTTTCATTTCTGCATGTTTCAAGAAGTTGTTGTATCAGATTATAATATATCAGAAGAAGAAATAATTCGTGTTGCATCAAGAAAAGCAAAGTTAGTGTAAATGATAAGCTAGCATTTAAGTGAACAAAGCCACCTGTCATTATGAGGCTCTACTTCGGAGCTTGCTGGCTTGTTAAATGCAGCTAAAATGTTGCCACACCAATCAGCACAAGTACAGGTCTGTCTAATTCCAATATTATGTATTTTGTGGTTAGAAATGTAAACGCGTGTCCTCTTAAGTTAGTAAATTATGACACCGCCTTGTATATGTGGCTTGTGTAGAGTTAAGTGTGTTGCGATGATGATTTTGTGTCATGTCCGCAGGAGGTGTACCAGGAGACTCTGTAGGTGCGATTTTCGGTCATTTGTCGCCGCGACGCGTAGAACTGTGTAAATTTTCTTAAAACATGAAATTTAATATTACAATAAAAATCAGTTAAATATGTTGACGCCAGTAAAAGTTGTAATAAATATATAGTAATGATAACAATCATAATTGTGATAAAGTCAAACAGTAGTAATAGCAATAGTAATAAAAATTATAAAGAGAAAGCTAGTTCATAGTCAGCAAATGAAGGAGTATTGGAAGAAGAAGAAAGCAGCAACTTTTCCAAAGAGTATACGAGTATACAAGACCCGTGGTCATCAGTAGGCCTAAACTGCAAAGAAGAAGAAGAATCACGATAGGAGTAAACTGAAATAATAACAATAGTAATTATATTCACGCTAGGAGTAAATTGAGATAATAATAATAATGCATTCAGCAGTTGTGTGAGCGATGTTTACAGTTTCATATCGAAATCCAGTGAAGTGAGATAATGTTTGGCATTTGAAAATTAATTTTTGTGACACCGTGTATTTGAGAGGTAGAATCACGGCATGGTAACTTGCTCCTGAGATCTGGGAAAATTTTGGAAAGCCACTTTGAGATTATTCTAAGTTGTTTGGTTATGGGATGACTTGTACTTAAAATTTGATCAAGCTCTGGAAGTAAATGGATCGGAATGAGGAACGAAATATTTATGTGAATAATTAGGAAGAAAGTTTGAGGCAGAGTAAGCCGTGTATTTTATGAGTGGGAAGTTCTAAGCAGGATGCCGAAGAGAAAAGGCCCTGTAGTTTGATGGAAAGGAATTTTTGTGACAGGGTGTATATGTTGATGTGTAGTATTTCTGAGAGAGACTGTATAAGAGGAGCTACATCCTGTAGCGATCCTGAATTATGTTAAACAGAGCGATTGAAAAATGTAACGCTGTCAAATCCAAGTGATTACGTTGTAACGCATATTTTAAGTGCAAGTGATATTCTCTGATGATTTCTATTTTACATGAGACTGTAGATAACGTCAGTTAAGTCAAAATGACGATTTCATTTGATACCAGCCAAGTGCATTTTATTACAACCGACCTTACAAACAAAATACATTCTTACACACGGCCGAGGTAATATTTGGTTACTGGAAATTGAATTTGGTTCTGTATTTTTAAGGCTTGGTTTCTCAGAACTGACGCATGCGAGGTGCGAGGTGCGAGGCCGACGTTGCGTACTTTCGTCCCAATGACGCTGCGAGGCTCGTGGTTTCCCAGGCTGCGAAGCGGATCAGTTGCCGAGCACATGTCTCGCAACCTGTGTGCTAATGTTGGAAGAGGAAGCGGATTATGTGTCAATACTGGAGGGTTTTCTTCACCCCTATAGCAGTATCAATGGAAACTGTTGATGATCTTGTGATGTCAGCCTGTATCGTCCACAACCTTCTCCGGAATGAGCGAATTCCTTGCCCAAATGAACACTTTATTGTCAATTTGGAATTAACAGAAGAAAACATGATTCCTCTGGCAGCTGACAACGGAGGCAATTCTACACATGATGCTTTCATGATAAGAGACAGCTTCAAGAAATATTTTTGTAGCAGGGAGAGAGAATCGGTATGACAAAGAGAATATGCTAGCAGGGTGGAGTGAAAGTTTTTTTCTAACGGACAAACATATATTTGTTTACCTATAGTTTACTTTTCTGTGACCCAATTAACATAATAACAGAATGAACACCGTTATTAAAATAAAACACGTGATTTTATTAAATGAACAATACTAAAGTCAAATTTTGTAAAATTATATATATTGGCATATTTGATATTAAAGTAATGGATTTATTGGTTGATATATCATTTCTAAATCTGTTAATTATTTAATCCTTTGAAACTGAACTCATTATATTTGTTATAAGTAACATCATCAATAATAATAATAATAATAATAATAATAATATAATAATAATAATAATAGACACTCTACCACCGATCCACAGAGGCAGCTACCACATCAATGAAAAAACAAAGAATCCCAAGAATGGAGGTTCCAAATGACAGTAAATTAATCGTCTGGTACCTCCGTTTTTTGGAGTTCCTATTTTTACGAACTCTTTCCTTCTCAAGATCATCGTATAATACATAAAACTAGCAACATTTATTAGCTGTTCTATCCAACTTCAGTGATATCATTTTCCATGTCTTTCACAACGTTGTTTTTGTAGCTCTTGTGTTGTAAGTTATGCAACACTGGGTGCATTCGAACTTCTTCAATCAGTTCTTCGTCCACTTCGTCCGTTAAGCTCATCGTGTTGCTTAAAAAAGTAAAAACAAGCACAGAAACAATGTCGCCTCGCACTGCTGTCGCCTCGCACAAATGTGGCCGGACGAATCAGTGCGCGGTGACGCTGCGAGGTCTCATTGCAAGGTTGCGCACACTGCGCACCGCGCAGCTTGAGAAACCACTTGCATAAGCTCGTGTTGTCTGGATTTGTGCGAGGCGGGCCTCGCACCTCGCACCTCGCATGCGTCGGTTCTGAGAAACCAAGCCTTTACGAGCCGAAAACATTGTGAATTGGAAATATAGCGGGTGAAAGAAATACTTTATCAGATTGAGAGCTCACCCTGCGTATGTTGATGAGTGTTTACATCGACACACGTTCGGAGTGTTGACGTTACAGGTTATTTGGAGCCTTACACTCCAGGCTATGCCGCGAATATCATGGTGGTTGCGATTTTTGTTTTCAGTAATATTACGTAATATCAGACGAGATTTGAGTTTACTTTTATTTAGCGAACTTCACTTCATTTGTTTGAATTTTAATGAGTGATAGACTGAACTATTCAAGCCGGTTACATAATTTCGATTTCACACTTTATCGTAGGAGATTCGAGTTCATTTCTGTAGCAGATTTTACTTCATGTGTTTGAATTTCAATGAGAATTAGATTTAAATATCCGGGCATTGTTTCAAATTTTCGATTTCTGCCAACAGTATTAGTGATGTGTAGATACCGTAGTGTTGGCTCAACGATAGGTTCGGGATGCCGCATGTACATGATTACTGCTAGAGGTGTGTATACACTTTAGTGTCGGCTCAGCGACAGATTCGGGATGCCGCATGTACATGAGTACTGTTAGAAGTGTGTATACACTTTAGTGTCGGCTCAGCGACAGATTCGGGATGCCGCATGTACATGATTACTGTTAGAGGTGTGTATACACTTTAGTGTCGGCTCAGCGATAGATTCGGGATGCCGCATGTACATGATTACTGCTAGAGGTGTGTATACACTTTAGTGTCGGCTCAGCGACAGATTCGGGATGCCGCATGTACATGAGTACTGTTAGAAGTGTGTATACACTTTAGTGTTGGCTCAACGATAGGTTCGGGATGCCGCATGTACATGATTACTGTTAGAGGTGTGTATACACTTCAGTGTTGGCTCAACGATAGGTTCGGGATGCCGCGTATACGTGATTACTGTTAGAGGTGTGTATACACTTTAGTGTTGGCTCAACGATAAATTCGGGATGCCGCGTGTACATGATTACTGTCAGTGATGTGTATACAATTTAGTGTTGGCTCAACGATAGGTTCGGGATGCCGCGTGTACATGACTGCTGTTAGGAATGTGTAGACACTGTAGCGTTGGCTCAACGATAAGACCAGGACGCCATTTGTACATAGCCAAGTCATAGGTTAGGCCTTTCATGAATCGACTTGAACGATGGCAGTGTCTGCAGTAGTGGATGCAGGTATAGAAGATATTAGCAGGTACTATTTTGGCCAGGTTTCTGCTTAACCTTTACTAGCTGGAAAGTGCTTCCATAACAGCGTTGCATCAGTATTGGCTTAAATGTGAGGGTTGTCCCGCGAGGAAACCTGGCTAATGGAGACTGCTCCCTGCTACTTAGCTGTGTGCGTTCAAGTTCGATGACTTTTCATTTTCAGTTTTTCATCCTTTTCCTTTCACTTCGAGATTTATTGTTCGGATGTACAGTATGTTACGATAGTGCAGTGTGTTGACACTTTATTTATTTGGTATTGTGGAATTTACACTACGAATACGGTTTCGATTCGTCAGCTGTTTCAAACATTTTATTTTCTTTCACGTTATTTACATTACTTAGGTGAGACGTTTGTCTACTTATCACTTAGTTCAGTTTAAGAGGATAAGTGTATTTAGACAGATTTGTAACTGTAGTTGTAGTTATGTAAAATTGGAAAGATTTCATGCTTTTTATATCGTGGACTTGTACTTTAACTAATTTACCTCGGATTAAGCGTTGTTGGTTCATTCTGAACATCTGTTTGGGGTGATGCATATTTCGGTATCGGGATTTGTCTATAACTTAAGGGTGTCATAAGATGATAACATATGTGTAATTTCATTTCAGATATTGATGATTGCTGTTAACTTGTAACATATACCGTGTTTTCAAATTATATTCCGCAACCTATCCAGAGTTCTCAGTTATCGATTGGGTCAATATTGCTCGATGTTCAGGTTACTGTTCCTTTTCTGTTTTTTTTCGCCCATAAATTTCACATTGTTTTTTCAAACTTTGGAAGACACCATTGCAAATAATTTCACGATTCCTTCACCATTCACATTACGCAATGTGACTGATTTATAACATTTTGTAAGAAATTTATATTTCTGTCATTCGGAAAATATGATTGTATTAAACGCATTTTTTCTCCTCATTTGAAGTGGTTATGCTCTCCTCTGAACCCTGTCAATGAAGTTGCTGAAAAGAATACTACACGATCCTAAAATCTAAGAATCAATATTGTTCTACCGAAGCAGCTAAAGCAGACGACCGACGATGGAATGGTTGGTTCAAGATTTCAGTATGTATGTATGTATGTATGTATGTATGTATGTATGTATGTATGTATGTATGTATGTATGTATGTATGTATGTATGTATGTATGTATGTATGTATGTATGTATGTATGTATGTATGTATGTGTTTCTAGTCCTTCTGATATATCGTTCCGTCATACTTTGGTACCCTTCTGTTTGGTGGCAGATGGAGTTTACAACAAGGAATATTTCTGAGAGGTTAAATATTGCTTACGGTGGTAAATTAATAATGCAGAATGTAACATTTGTTCGAACAATTTCATTTCTGCAAAAGAGTGAAGTATTTTTGAAGGTCTCCGAAATCAACACACTTCTAGAGCAGTTGACGTATCAAATGTCATGCCTATACAGTAATGGTATTAAGAAAGCTGAGCTCATCTTTAAAACATTTCGCCTGCTACGGGGCTCTTGTAAGGTTCACTCTTAATGTAATTGTGTCTTTGTTCGTTATAGCCTGCCATTGAACATAACGCGATGGAGTAGCAGCTGTTCTTCAGCTTCAGTCCCGTTTCTCATCACAACTCATGAAGCTCGATAGGACTCGACAATAATTGAAAGGAAATCCAGAGGCTGACATCTGTCGCTGTGGTGCCAACTCACCTCACAGCTGCGGAGTAGCAGGGAACATTCGTAAAACATTTCATATAGAAACACAATACTTTGGAATTCTGTATCTCCTTCAAATGGTTCGAGATCAATTTTCAACATTCGTTACATCCATCCATCTCATGGCCTCCACACATTCACAATTGAGCTAAACGATTTTATTTTGTGATGTCATGTCTGAACTAAATGCCGTGTGCAGACAGAGTTAATTGCATTGCGTTTTTAGTTACAGTCTTCTGCACCGTTAACTGCAAAGTTCACTCTGTTCACTGCGATATTCCCTCAGTACGGCACCATCCCAGATTACAAAACAAGACGTTAAAATTTTTATTGAGACATCATACTCTGTCTAAATGTGGGACACGGAGAATCGGTATTACTCGGACATGGTTTAGAAGCAAGACGCTTACAATATGTTCGTTGAGAAACAAGTATTAGAACCAGATGCGACTTGTGAAAATGATGTGAAGAAGCTGCAGTCGGTAGATTTGGAAGTTCAGTTGGTTGCCTAGAAACTCAGCGCAGCAATTAGACTCGCCATCAGTGAAGTGTGTATGTTTTTTTAAAGTTATGCTGACACTAGGTCCAGAGATCATTGTTTAATTCTTGTTAAAACGTCAGAACTCCTTTACAGATATGATTTAATGAAAAGTTGATATTCGCAGTCTTCCTGAATCTACAGATTAAAATTTTGTTGTGCACTGGAGAAAGAATAATACTTTCTTCATTCCAGGAAAATTTTGAAATTATATTCGGGTTTCGGCCGCCAACTCCACCTCCTGCGCCTTGGCGGGCTATTTCCAATGTGGGTTGTCGTGTAAGGGTGCATGCTTGACCTTACACGACGTCATAACTTAATGCTGGCTACGTGTGCAAGATTAACCTTATAGGCCAGGATTCGGCATCAGGATTAAACTCACAGGGTCGCTAATCTTACAGGCCTAAGGTAGATGCTCAAGAATGCAAGTTTAACCTAACAGTCAACGCCGTGACGGACTCAAAGTTCGATGCCCGGGCTAAATCCATGAGAGAGAATTGTGGATGGATAAAATAACTCGTCAGCCTGGTAATGATCTGCCTGAGTGAAACACTCGGTAAGGTGATTATAGGAACCAGAATAACAGATGACTGAAAATGTGACGGATCGCAGACAAGGAGACGGGTTATCTCCTACCGTGTTAATTTTACCGGTGAGACTTTCCGAGAGCTTTGAAGGGATCCAAGTCGAGCAGAATAATTCATTCAACCTACGCGGACAATACCTGTTTACTCGCCGTTTCTGCAGAGAAGTTGATAAATATGACCAGAACACTGGAGATGGCCACCAGCAGATTTGGGCTGCTCAAAAACGAAGCTAAGACGGATTAGCTCGTGACTCGACGGCAGGGTCAAATTACGCGACAGCTACTGTCACTGCGTGTGGGAGATCGGTCCTACAGAAGATTATGCGAATTTAGGCATCTGGAAGCGCTTTTCAATGAGGACACGTCATGTGAAGCGGAAATCAGCGCAGAGATCCAAACATGAAACCGATCTTTCTACAGATTAACACAACTGCTGCCCTCCAAACGTCTGTCGAGAAAGTTCATTATTCAGCTGAACAAAACCCAGACCGTCGTACTACATGGCTGTGAGACGTTGATATCCGAAAGAAGGACATTCATTAACTCCTCGTGTTTGAGAAAAAAGTTTGGCGAATGATCTGCGTTCCGGTGTTGGAATTTGGGATCAGACCCAATCGTGAGCTAGCAGAGCTGTGTCAAAGGTGTCAACATTGCAGGGACCATCAGAAGCATGCGACTACAGTTGACTGGACATGTGGCTAAGATGGAAGACCACAGATGACCACTGAAGCGCCTAGATTTCAACCCCACATGAAGGGGACCCCTGGATTGGCTAAGGAAGGGGTGAACTGATGGCAGGATCTGCAACATCCAGTGACAGGTATAGACGGATGGCGTTTGACAGCGATGTATAGTACATGGTGGAGAAGAAGGCTTGTAGCGGAGCGCGATCCATTGAGCCTGATCACTTGAAATAAATAAACATGGCGCAAAAGCCCGGGAAGGGCTTGGCCTACCAAGTGATTGCTGTTCAGTCCGAACGCCTGTAGATTATGTGGTTTCGATTGGAGGCAGTTATTCTTGGCTGTATAGATCGGAGCCGCTACCTCACAGTAAGACAGCTAATCAATTTTAATCACGTAGACTGAGTGGATCTTGAAACAGCCCTCACATCCAGGTGAAAATCCCTGACCTTGCAGTGATTCGAACCCAGTCCCCGAACAAGAGACAGACACTCCCTATGCCACGGGGTCGTCACATGAGTCTACAATAACAGGCAGAAAAACCACACAGCTTGCACTATGAGACACCGCCAACCGACTACCGCGTTCGTAAACATTTGAATGATTTCTTAGGGAAAATGGTTCTTCAGTGAAGCAGCCATTAAGATTACCCTGAGGGAACTGCCTACATTTAGACAGGTGGACTTCTACGAAACGGGCATCAGTGGTCTTCTCTCTCTCTCTCTCTCTCTCTCTCTCTCTCTCTCTCTCTCTCTCTCTCTCTCGTTGGAAAACTTTATTCTTCTTCTACCGCTTTTCCCACACTTGTGGGGTTTCGGGTACGAACTGTTTCGCACATGGGGATTTGGCCCAGTTTAACGGCCGGATGCCCTTCCTGACGCAACCCTATATAGAGGGATATAATTAATCACTACCGCGTGTTTTTGTTGTGGGTGGCAGAGTAGTATGTTGTCTGAATATGAAGAGAAAATTTTGGGACGAAAACACCCAGTCCCCGAGCCAGAAGAATTAATCAAACGTTATTAAAATCCCCAACCTGGACGGAAATTGAACTCGGGACTTTCTTTACCGGAGGCCTCAACGTTGACCATGTAGCCAAGGAATCGGACCTTGAAGAACTTTGTTAATCAATAGAAATTCCTTATCGAAAATTGTCCGTTGTTTTAAAACTCTATTGCAACAGGCTGATTTAACAATGTGATTGAATTATTAAAATTAGAATTTTGTGTACTACATACCGAAGTGAACTTTTATTAGAAATTAACGGTGTTCATCATTTTCTTACAGGTCTTCCGGGACTAAAGCAGACGTTGTACCACTTTACTGTAGTCGGTAAGTTTTTACTGGACAACAAAATTTAAACTTTTATCGCATCTTTTGAAGTTCAGATATCAGATCGTTAGTATATTTTAAGTAAGGGGAAATTCTGAGAGAAGAATGGACCGTTATACTTTTGTCTCGTATGTCTGGAGAATGTTATGATTTCTTGGACTGCGGTAAATGGCGTATTCGTCTGTAATAAAAATAAAACTTCCTTCGTCCTCGGAAATGTTTGCAGGAATAAAGTGCACTTAGTCTGGCGCCCGCCGCGATGTCCAGTCAGACGATGTGCGATAAGATTTAAGTTGGCCGGCATTGCTGATCGCAGGACTTGCAACTCAGTGGCACGCTTCCTGGTTGATGTGCGTCAGTGACTGAGCAGCGGCACCTTTCTTCTCTCACTTCAGATCGGTGGTGTGCTCTGGAATCCTGCATGGTTTAACCTTGTACCCACAGGGCAGCCTCCGAACTGAAAACACAATTCCTGCTATTCATTGTGCCCCTGGAAACAACGTGTTTTGTGTGAAGCCAATATTGAAGTTATTGCACGACTGTGTACATCGCATAATAACAGATGTGTTGGAACATTTCGCCCATATCATACAACCTGTTTCATTAACCCTGGATTTGACAACTCAAATAACAAATAACAGCAAACAGCGTGGTATTTCTGCCCGATACGTTATTGTTCACAATTTGCGTGGAGATGTCAATTAGCCGCGAGGTAAAAGGATGGAAATACTTGTTTTGTTTGTCATCGGCAATATAGGATTTTAAGTTGATTTGAGGCGTCCGGCCTCTGAGGACAATGTTGTGCTTTAAAGGGGTAAAATGGTTTTAATTCTGGAGTGAACTTCCTATTCCAGTACAGGTGAGGATATCGTGGCCATATGACTGGGCAAGTTCAAGTTGTTCAGGTGGCACTGACTGAATATTAGATCAGATTACTCCTGTCCCATTGTTTTATTTCAGCAAACAGAATGGAATTTTGTATAATGAAAATGTATACACATAGATAATGAAGCTCACTTCAAAAGATACAATCATTAGAATTCTGATGAAAACATTTTTCACTGTCGCAAACATTACAAATGCGCCAATTCCTAAGCTTTGAAATTTTCACAGAAAGTACTCTTATAGCAAAATAATGAATGTGGGATTTTTCAAATTAGGCAGACACAGAGGTGAATGCACACATTACAACCGAACGAAACATCCTAAATCTAATGTTTCAAGTTCCCTTAATTTCCGTACGTATCATAATGAAGAAAATATGGAAGTTCAAGTTCTATGAACAGTGCAACAGCTGTAACTCAAGAACCACTGCACGTATTTTTACTTGCTTTTCGCTCTCGCCTGATAAACAACCCTAGGAAATGTTCTGTTAAGTAAATATTAAGCTGTGATGAAAAGAATACGAGCATCGACCGGAAGAAACTGATGCCATGCGCTACTTAAACCGTCAATGATATGTACACACTATGTCGTAAAGAATTTTAGATCATAAAATATTGAACATAAAACTCCGTGTACCCCATAAATCTCTTTAATATTAGTTCTTATATTTCTTAACAGTAGAAACTGTGCGCTAGTTAAGGAAGAATATTCCTTAGGCTTGTTTAAATGTTGTCTAAACCGTTAAAGATATCCTCAAACTACGCGTGTGTACGAATTATCGAGTGTAAGGTATTCTATGAAAATGTTCCCGAAACCGCAGACATATCTAATGAGAAAGCCCACGTTGAGAGTTTTTATTGCACTTGCCGCTGAAAGAGGAAGTTGTGATGTGTAGCGCTGTACAGCATCCATCTCACTGCAATGACTAGAGATCGTCACCTTTCTGTTCCAATTACAGGGGCACCGTTGATCTGGGAATGCTCTGAACCGCACGAAAATATTTTTCGAACATAATCATAAAAAAACATTGATGAAAAATTGAGCGGTTTCTTGCTAACGCCATTAAACGGTATCGTTTCGTATGTGCAACGCAGTGCAAACGCGTCTCTTGGAGCGGGTTACAGCACATGGCATTATGAGGAGAATTAATCCCACGAATGTTGTCAAAATATTAGAGACAAAGTTCCAAAGAGCTGAATATTGAAAGCCAATAATGGGGTCGAGGATTTGGAGTTCGTGAACATGTTACTCCGCATAATAATGCACAACGATAATGGGCTGACACACAAACTTATAAAGCTACACTGGATACATGTACTTATTTTGAAGGATGAAGGTGACTGTTCAAGCTCTACAAGACTTTCTTCTCAAGACCAACATGAACCGTCACGAACTGTTTCCACTCAAAATGCCGAGGCCGAGTTTATTAGAAGACACTGATGAAAACGTTATGAAGACTATCGTGGCTTCAACTCTTATAGCAAACTAATTAGGCCCTCTAAGTGCATTAGAAGTAAATCTTTTCTTGCTATTTGCTTTACGTCGCACCGACTCACATAGATCTTATGGCGACGATGGGATAGGGAAGGCCTAGGAGTGGGAAGGAAGCGGTCATGGCCTTGATTAAGGTACAGCCCCCACAATTTTCCTGGTTTTAAAATGGGAAACCATCTTCAGGGCTTCCAACAGTGGGATTCGAACCCCCTATCTCCCGGATGCAAGCTCACAACTGCGCGACTCTAACCGCACGGCCAACTCGCCCGGTAGAGGTAAATCAATTTGCAAGTTAATTTTAAATATTTTGACTAACAAACGACGAGAAGAGGTCGCGTCAAAGGAAACAGGCTGTCACAATTTCAAACTTTTACAGGGCATTTAATGTCGCGTTTCGATAGATCGAGGATGGTTGGATCTACAGTTCACTATCGGCATCTCCAAATGTGGACACTGGAAACGTCTAAACTATTTGGCCTGGACAATTTCACATTTTCTATTCCTTTTATCGATAATCTTGAAGCTGAATATGGCATTTGGTCCAGACATACTGTATTACCGCATTCGCCACGCATAAGAACATGGAAGAAGATGGTAGCATAGGCACAAGTTGTGGAGGAAGTAGAAAGATTAATAACGCAGGGGAGTGTGGACGTTCGGAACGGCGACAAAACTCTGTCTTCTATGTGAACGCCACTTCAGATAGGAGACAAACTACTCCTTGTGTGTTGTAGTCTCTTACATAGCTTTGTGCACAGCTACTCAAAATTGATGTGGCTTTGTCAGTGAGTGGCAGATTAGCTAACAAACTGTATATCTGTTTTAATAGAAACAAGGCACTATTGGCATAAATGTTTGAAGGAAACTTGAAGCAGCATGTCGACCAATTATTCATATATAGGCAAGAAAACGTGGACAAATATCGAAAGAGCACATGAAACTTCTCCTAACGTCAGTCCCTATAGAACATGTAAGTGGAAAGAGCATATTGCTGTGGGATTCCTGGTCAGTTCCTGCAGATCGTACCCCTTTAAATGCAAGGTTTCTAAACAAGGATGTCAAATTTAAGGTCAACGACCTATATTATACTACATAGACTGGCTGGATAGGCTCATAAATTACAGCGCTCTTGGCTGAGAAAAATAGCAACACTTCCACCATGTTTTCTTTGGGCACCCGTCAGCTGTTAGTTGAAACAAGCGAAGGTGTCTAACTCGTGTTATGCAATTTCTTGCATGAATAGAGCGAATGCACCAAAAAAATATATCATTTTATAAGTGAGTATTTTTTTCTTGTTTCTAAAAGAATTAATTTCTACTCCACATGTGTTTAAAATAGTAACTATGTAACATAAACCAGCGTGTACCCTTGTCCTAACAGTAACTAATCGTAAACAAGTTTCCAGGTTTCCTGTAAGGGATAAAGAATTAACAAGAGAAAGGACTGGAATCCAACTAAGAGTACGTAGCTTTCTGTGTTCGGAGCACTTTGAAAACAAGTTCACCGGGCGAGTTGGCCGTGCGCGTAGAGGCGCGCGGCTGTGAGCTTGCATCCGGGAGATAGTAGGTTCGAATCCCACTATCGGCAGCCCTGAAAATGGTTTTCCGTGGTTTCCCATTTTCACACCAGGCAAATGCTGGGGCTGTACCTTAATTAAGGCCACGGCCGCTTCCTTCCAACTCCTAGGCCTTTCCTATCCCATCGTCGCCATAAGACCTACCTGTGTCGGTGCGACGTAAAGCCCCTAGCAAAAAAAACAACAAGTTCATGTATTATACAAATTATAAAAAGCACTTGTTGAGTAATGCGGTACCTACTCTTTTTTATTTCCTCAGCATTTACAAAAGGAAGTGACCTAGAGGGCACCACCCAAGAAATGTCACCTCTCGGAGACTGAGACTGCTGAAATTCGTGATCCATCTGTTCAGGCAGACAAGTCGCATTTCAGAGACTAACAAAGTAAATTGTGATCGACTTAGCGGCTCAATAAGCAGCATTCGTATTACAATCATCACCACATGTATCAGTGATAAGAACACTTCAGTTGAATAGGGAACCTATTGCCATCGACAAACAGCCTGTCAGTGTAAGAGTAGAAGCAATCAAAGCACCAGCCTGATTTTAAGTTAAACACTATGATAATTATTTATTGTAATACAGAGCCAAACTTGAGTTTGCTTTTAATACTGATTTTTTAATATATAGATAACAGAAGACTGTGATGAAGTTGGTAGGCAAGTGAAATGTAAATAAATTAAGAAAGTGGCCAAATTATTATATTAAAGTTCGGAAAATCCATTACTCAATTTTTCTGAGTACACATTTATTTGTGCTTCCATGGGAACTGACACTGGAGATGTCACGATGAAATACAGACATTTGAATAAAGTTTTAAAGATTTTCTGTCTCATAGTCTGGCAACACTGTTACAATTGTTTGTCTGCTGTCTGAAGGGCTGTTTTCAGTTCTGTGCACATTTCATTGTTTGAAATTTGCCAAGAATTTAGTGATTGTTAAGTTACTATCGTCAATTCCATGAGCAGAGCTCTGGTGCCATATCCATGACATATTTAAACCTATATTTGCGACGTGATTAGAAGACAGTGCATAACATCGACGTATCAAGAGATGAAAAGTGATACGTGCCAAAGGTGGCAGGAACAGTGCTTGTTGAAGGACACTACACACAACAGGAGATAGCAACAAGACTTAATACTTCACAAAAGCTGTTAGTCGAGTTAAGAAAATGGAAGGAAATGACGAGGTTTACCAGTCACAACGAAAAAGAAAATGTGGTAGGAACCGTAAATTAAGCCATAGAGGTGTACGAAGACTGATCTCAATGTCACAAAAGCATCGCTCAGCTAATAGCAATGATCTAGGAATTAGTTTGAAGAATAGTGGCATAGATGTATCTGCTGGAACTGTAAGAAGGACACTGTACAATAGCGGATTGAAATCTAGACGACCCAGAAGGAGAGCAATGATCACTCCAGGTATGGCAAAAAAAGATATCTGAATGCGCTAAGGGCCTCTAAAATTGGTCTACAGACGACTGTAAGAAGATATGTAACATCAGACCAATAGTTATACCAAAAATAACTACTTAGGTTTAACAATGTTCACTGGAAAATTTTTACAAAACGTATAAAAATGGTTTCTTAATGTTCCTTCATAACATGTAATAATGCCAACAATGCACTACTAAAATGAAAATTTGTTTCTAGGTTTGCTTCAGTGATGAATCGATATTTGAAGTAAGTGAAGAACCGAGTCACTACCTTCGTAGGCGGCCAGAAGTAGAGTTTCGTCACCAGGGCGTACAAGAGACAGTGAAATATCCAACGATTGTGATATCTGTGTATGGAACCGCAAGATTATATATCGTAGATGGTACCATGAAGCAGGACCAATACATAAATATCCTTCAGAATCGTCTCTTACCTCAGATAAGGGATGATTTGGGGAAATTTATTGTGTCTTCTTGCATGACGGTGCACCCCGTCATGCGGCCAAGAACGTGACTCAATTCCTCACCTTTCTGTGCTTGCGTGGCCTGGAAATAGCCCAGACATGAACCCCCATTGAGAATTTGAGGGCTATTGTGAAGAAGAAAATCAAGAAAATCACTGTTACAACAAAAATTGGGTTGATTGAAATTTTGGTACGGATTTGGCACCACGACAATGACATCAAGAGCAGTTGCCAAAAACTCGTTGAAAGTATGCTCAAAAGGGTGAAAAGGGTTATTTCAAATGAAGTAATGCATACAAAGTATTGAGGCACATGCATGTTTAATTTGATTTGTATGACTACCCAGGGATTTCAAATATGTTATTTTCCAACCTTTAGTCTAATAACTTGGCAATTAATTTATTGTTCCAGATCCAAGTGAGGGTAACACTGCCCATGACCACCGCTAGTTCAAGAAATTGGGATCCCATATGATAGGATCATGGATGAAAAAATTCTTATCAAAGAAAACAGTGAAGCTTATGCAACAAACTGTTGTGCGAAAGAAAAACTTTGGTGCTAGTTATGAAAAGGAGTGACCGAGTTGGCCGTGCGGTTAGGGGGCCGCAGCTGTGAGCTTGAATTCGGGACGTAGTTAATTTCTCATATTCCTTCTTCACTGTGTTGTTTTACAACAACTTTAATAACTACAACAACTGAAAAGAAAGGCTCCTTAATAATAGAGCATAAAACGTTCCATATAGGTGATGTATAGCAGCCGTCTAGCCTGGTAGCTCTTGCGTCAGAAGCCTACGAGAAACTGCCGAACACTCACCATTTGTCACAATGTATAGAAACCATCTAGCATATTAAGACAAGAAAGTAAAGAGTCAGGCACAGCAGCAAGTTTAAGGTTGGTGATAATAATAATGTTATTTGCTTTAGGTCCCACTAACTACTTTTTAAGGTCTTCGGAGACGCCGAGGTGCCGGAATTTAGTCCCGCAGGAGTTCTTCTACGTGCCAGTAAATCTACCGACACGGGGCTGTCGTATTTGAGCACCTTCAAATACCACCGGACTGAGCCAGGATCGAACCTGCCAAGTTGGGGTTAGAAGGCCAGCGCCTTGACCGTCTGAGCCACTCAGCCCGGCAGTTTACGGTTGGAAGAGAACAAAAGTTAATCAACAGAAGTTAGACAAGAAAGGGAAGAGAATATCAGTTGATCAATACTGTAAAAGTTATACAAGAAAATATAGAGTCAGACACGGAAGCAAGTTTAAAGTTGGAAGAAAACAACAACTGAACAACAGATATCTAACGTGGATGCAAATTTAGGTATAGAAAATAACAAGAGTTTATCATTAGAGGACGGACAAGGAAGTAAAGAGTATACTTGATGAATAGTTATTTAAACTTACCTTGCGTTAGCTGTAGCTTTTACGTTTCAACAATCAAACTGCTCGACTACACAAGAGATTCGAACCGCTCACTAAGCTGGAGAATGGATCTGCTGTTTTATCGTAAATTATACCTTAGATAATCTCTAATCAAAAATAACACAATCATGTAATATGTATAGTATACTGTAATTCAATAATAGTATGAAGAATAAGAATAAGAAGAAGATGAACATACCTTATGAAATTTCACGAGCTTTGTGATGAGTAATGACTGTGTCACTGTGGATGATATGGTTTTATTTAGAGATAGAAAGGTTCAAGGAGAGTACTATCCATTTTGTTTACACGTGTATGCTAAACAGATCCAATGTTGCATTCGAACGTTAGCATCTAAGAACCCCTAGTTGGAGGTACAAAGTGAACTTCGTACTTCTTTCCGCAGCGAGTGCTTTCAATATTACCGTACATCGCGACAAAGCTGCACGTATCGATGGACAGAGTTGCAGTTAAATATAGAACAAAACAACAACATCCTGTCTAAGACAAAGAATACCCTCTTACTAGTGTTCGAGGTTTACAGTACAATTCAAAACAAGGGCGTATCCAGGATCTGAACTGAGGGGGGAGGGGGAGATCAGAGCATTCCAGATCAAACACACAATAGGTTCAGCATTTGTGAACAATTAGGAATTCAATATTTAAACAAATTAACATAAATATACAGTACAATGTACAAAATATTTACGAACAATTATGAAGCCTCAGAGCTTGCGTAACACATCGACGTAGCAAAGAGAAGGAACAGGCTCTTCACTTCCCGAGCTCGGGATAATAGAGTTTCTAAAGTATTGTGAAAGCTCTTCGATAAGAGGAAACTGGATGGTGCAACTTGAGGCAGCACAGTTGTATCAGCGTCCTAACAACAGACGGTAAAATGTCACGTTGAAGGATGAAAAACGTCTGGAGGAAATAATTTCTTCAGAAAAGTTCTGTGACCAATTAAACTGTATTCTGCAAGTTCTCAAGTCACAAGGCAAATATATCAATTTTATAGTTGGTAATAAACCTGAGTGATATATTTTGGAACAATTAATTTCTGAAGCAGTTTTAAAACCTTAAAAGTACGAGTGTGCCAAAAGTCGATAATCCACTTCAGTTGTTTGTTTCTTGTGGGAAGTAATTTATTCAGATGTGTTGTATTCCAAATTTAAGCACATGTGTTCCGTTTTGTCCCTTCCTTTAGTCAAGAAAATCTTGAAATATCCCGTTTACTGGTCACCCTATTTTAGACTTATAACAGTTTTCTCGGATTTGCGGAAAAGTTTTCTGATAAATTCTTTTCGACCCTCTCCAGATTTTCTTTAACAAAATAGCGATTCGCGCTCATCAGAGCCTGTCCTCTCCCTTAGAGCTGCTCCGCCATATCTTTGCGCTCGGAAGCGTACTGAAGGACTGTTCTACGGTGGCCCTAGTGGCTGGGATTGTGCGCCCGCCTCATGACCTGGAAGAATGCATAGGTTTCCTTAAAAAATTCAGTGATTTCAGTAGTTTTTAACTTGTCCTCAGTTAAACTATTTCTCTTCCACAAATTGTACCATTGGTCCAGCTCCAATTTATAAAACTTCATAAAATAATCTCCATATTGATTTAAGTCGCTGATACTCATATTGAGTATTTATAGAGGATGTAGTTTTCTAGAGGCAATATATGGCGTATTTTCTTGAGAAAATCTAATATTTAATGATACTGTAAGCGAGTCAAAATTTGGAATAATTAGTGAACGCCTCCATTAGTCATTATCAATATTGCTCCGGTGTGTCTATTTTTGAGCAAGCCGTGGAACAGAAATTTGCGTTTCCGATTCGATTCACTGGCGATGTCTGTGCTTTATGAAGTAATTTATCAGTGACTCGGTCTGCGTCTCCACAGTCTTTCTTTAGTACGTCAATGATTCCGGTATCGGCTTTGAGTTCCACAAAACCTGTGAATTTCTTCCGATATTCCCTCGGTTTTCATCGCATAAATATAAACCGATAGATAGTTCTTCTTTCCCAGCTGTTTCATCAGCTAAGACTAGGTAATCTGTTGGTTTGTTATCATCATTTTTTCCACTCTCCCTAGGAAATTCGCCACACAGACCTATCAATATATTTTGTACTTTTGGTGACATGTACACGGTATTTCTACGACACTTCTGTAGGTGACCCTTCAATATTTTGTCGCCAGAGTTAACTCGATAGTTCAGCAGATCGAAGAAAACCCCTTCATCCGCTTCTTTTCCCATAAGAGGCATAACATGCGTGCCGCAGAAAACTACACAGAAAATAATCGATGATAACATTTGCTTGTTGGGAGCCTCCGTGGCTCAGACGGCAGCACGTCGGCCTCTCACCGCTGGATACCGTGGTTCAAATCCCGGTTACTCCATGTGAAATTTGTGCTAGACAAAGCGGAGGCGGGACAGGTTTTTCTACGGGTACTCCGGTTTTGCCGATCATCTTTCATTCCAGCAACACTCTCCATTCTCATTTCATATCATCTATCAGTCATTAATAAATCACTTTGGGAGTGGCGACCCCATCGTACTAAAAGCCTATATCTGCTTCATTCATCACATCTCTGACCCGGTCAATGACTAGAAAACAGGTTGTCGGTTTTCATTTTCAACATTTGCTTGTTGTCTTGGACTATGTTTCTTTGAAAAATTGGCACTTGAACATCTACAGATGCATCTTCGAGGACATCCTTCACAGCGGCTGTTGCAGTTCTGTGAATATTGGTGGCGACAAGATTCCGGCAGTTCTTGTACATATACAAGAACTGTGTGAATGATCGTACTACTCCCCGTATAGTGCCAGTGACAGGAAGGAATAAAAGACAATGATTGCAGATAGCACCCTTCAGTCGTTTGGAGTACGGTAGTTATGGTTCGTAATGATCTAACCGGGCATAATTAAATTTTCTTCGGAAATGGCTTGCATCAATTGTAAAATTGTAATTCTTCCTCTTTTCCACCATTAGCTAAGAAGATCGCGCTGCATATCGTCCCAAATCATTTTCGTGACATCCATCGTTCTCGTCAGTTTCCAGACGATTACAGAGTCCGACAAAGTTGTTGATGGAGAAAGGCAGGTATTTCGCAGTTGCTAAAGAATTTGACAGTAGTCCGGTATCAGTTACAGTATAGACAAAACATAATTCCTCTGCTTCTCACATAATAAAACATAATAAAACAATGCAACCCTCAGAAAACCTGACACTAAGACTCCACGCACCAACGTGCAACAATACCAAAAGATGCAACTGTTACACTCTATAAAAATCCATAAATGTTACATATCTACCGATAATGACCTAAAATGGAATTTTCATTCACCAAATTTGATCGTTAAACTTCAGAAGCTTACTTATATGTTTACAGCACAAGGAATGTTATTTCAGCAACAGCCTTGAAATCTGTATACTTTGCCTCAGTTCAGTCGCAGCTGTTATACCGTCTAAAATGCTACTTCGTAGGCTACGTACCACATGGTCTGTCACAGTCATACACTACAATGTTCGCAATTTCTTTACTGGTAGAGTATTTTGAGCGCTCATTCCTTTAAGGAAGATGGATAGCGTTTCGTTACTTACAGACTGATTGTCTGAAGAGTTATATTTGAGAGCCAACTAGGGCGCTAGCAGGTATAAACTTTGAGGAGGAGAAATTCTCCATTCTTTATTTTAACCTACATATACAGAATGCTAGGGGTATACGTGCAGATATTTTGCTAGTCGGCAAAGAAAAATACATCTCTCAATATATGCTATGTACTTTTTACCTTGTCCTATTAGTTTTCCCATAACTGAGCCCAAACTTTCAGGGCCTAATGTCTTTTGAACGGCCGTAGCAGGATAAGCCGGTTATGTCATTCTGTCCATGTGTAGTAGTAGTACAGTAGGAGAATATAGGGCTTGTTGCACCTGTTTCATATCGCAGGCCAACACATGTTGTTGTGCACTTCCCCTAAGGGCTTGGCAAGTAGGGGAGGTTGACTCACGAGCCAGGCCACCGGCTGTACTCGAAAACCGGTCTAGGGTACTCTGTGTGAAATGTATACAGAATCCTTACAGTGAC
This sequence comes from Anabrus simplex, assembly GCF_040414725.1. Classification (NCBI taxonomy): domain Eukaryota; kingdom Metazoa; phylum Arthropoda; class Insecta; order Orthoptera; family Tettigoniidae; genus Anabrus; species Anabrus simplex. Next base: position 1,112,354,597 of record NC_090266.1, on the reverse strand, counting down.
GTCGAAGATCCGTACCAACACATACATGCGAACCAAGTGTTGTGTAGTTGTGTGCGAGTTATAAGACGTCAATGACATTACTCAGTGATCCAAGCTGACAAAACGAAAGGAAATAATTAATGAGTACATGAAAAATGGACGCAATATTTCTGTGTTGTTATTGCGACAGTCTACGATGAATTTCTCACAGTAAACAACGCGAGTTGTCTATGCTTATTCATAAAATTTTCAGGTCAATGAAAGGACGGTGGACACTGAAAGAAAATGCTATAAGTATTCAGTGAAATTGTTATTAATGAGACAAATTTCAGAAACCGTAGTTGCATCCATGCATGAACACTGCTCGAAGGAAAAAGTGCTACTGTGGAATTGCCGCCGGGTATTTGTAGTAGAAGGCTTATTCTTCGTCTTCTTAATCTGTTTACCCTCCATGGTTGGTTTTCCCTCGGACTCAGCGAGGGATCTCACCTCTACCACCTAACGGTCAGTGTCCTGGAGCGTGAGACATTGGGTCGGGGGATACAACTGGGGAGAATGACCAGTACCTCGCCCAGGTGGCCTCACCTGCTGTGCTGAACAGGGGCCTTGCAGGGGATGGGAAGATTGGAAATGATAGACAAGGAAGAGGGAAGGAAGCCGCCGTGGCCGTAAGTTATGTACCATCCCGGAGGAGAAGTGCGAAGTGGGAAACCACGCAAAACCACTTCCAGGAATCCAACCACCTCTACTCATTTGACCTCCCGAGGCTGAGTGGACCCCGTTCCAGCCCTCGTACCACTTTTCGAATTTCGCGACAGAGCCGGGAATCGAACCTGGACCTCCGGGTGGTGGCAGCTAATCACACTAACCACTACATCACAGAGGCGGACAGAAGGCTTATTACTGAACAATAACTGCCGGTAGGTAAAATGATGACTGTAATTGACCCGTTTAATTAGAACTTCCGTAATAATAATGTGACTACTACTACTACTGCTACTACCAATAACAATAATAATAATAATAATAATATTATTAATAATAATAATAATAATAATAATAATAATAATAATAATAATAATAATAATAATAATTGTACCGGGCGGTACACCTCCACGCCGCTAATTCAAACATTGCGCCAATTGAAACTCCTCTGCTGGAGAAAGCCTGAACTTTAACAACCATATGAATTCTAACGTGTCTCAGAAGATGTCGCTATTGTAAATTTTGAAGAGTTCTGAACTGTGTTTGTTTGCCCTGTAGCAAGAAGTGTGGACATTCTCTTCTAGATGTCTTTACATAAAAACTATAACTGTGCACCCTGGTGCGAAATGAACGAAGTGTTTTTGAAGAAATTCTATATCCCTAAGTTTGTTCTTTGTTAAATTTCTTTCTTTCATCTTTTGGGTTGGCAATATTAATCTCTGTTTCCTCCAGTTTTGAATGCAGCCAATCACGAATTTTCTTAATTAATTTTCCTCCAATCCTGGGTTTCTTGTTCATGCTGTGTGTAATGTTTGGTGCTAGCCAATAAAGGGAAGGGGTGTGGCTCTTTTATTTCATGAAAGGTCTCGAAGCTTACTTGAGGTTATAAAACTGCTGAGGTTCATAGCTCGTCGCCACTTCAGTAACATCTTTCCTAGTGTGATTATGTAGCAGGGGGCGGGAACCGCCTCTTTCTTCGGGCAGCAGCTCATCCACAAGGTAATGGCCGTTTAATAACTTTATTTCTTGCTAGCTCAGCAGTTTAACCCTCGGGGCAGGTTCGAAACCTTTCTAATGTAATCTATATTTAAAATGTAATTGACATTTGGTAAATTTTGGCTCTTTAACTATAAATTGGCATAGAGAGTGCCTAACCCTCTCGAGCTCAAACTCATATTGTTCTGAGGTGACTACGTTTTCATTTCCGTTTTTCCTCCCTTCGTAATGTAAATAAGTTTTCTTATCGTGTCACCTCCGTAGTATGGGATTAGCCCTTGCGTAAGCGGCCTAGTGCCAAGTAGGTTTTAAAAGTGTATTAGGAGTGCAAGCTACGCCTCCATTCAACTTTGAATTTTGGGCCATGTAATTGACCTGCTTCTTCACTGAATAGGCCTCAGTAGGTTGGGTATTATTACCCCGGTTCTTGTGTGCCTGGAGGGCAGATTGAAGGTGGAGTTTGGTGTGGCCTTTGAATAGGCTTGAACTTGGAGAGCGGGTTTGCTCTTTCTTAAAAGTGGATTTTCTGTATGCCTCGAGGAGGCATTACTGGGTAATTGGGAGCAAGTGTTCCTTGGCATGATTGGGGTTTTCTGCCCCTTTGTTGAACCTTGTACATAGGTAAAGTTGAGCTCATTGCTCAAGGATTGTGAGTCTGGGGCTCGAAGCCCAAATCCAGTAACAAACTGAAATTGTACTTTCTTAATTTGTTGATCTGCTACTTGGTACCTGTTATATTCTGTTATTTATTTATCTTGAAAAGAAAATAGAACCTTTGATAAAGTTTTAAATTAACTTTAATTTCGTAAGTTGAGACCTATTCCACCCAGCACCTTCTTTCACCTCTGCTGTTCCACAGATACCTCGGAACAATAATAATAATAATAATAATAATAATAATAATAATAGAAACCCACTTTCAACTTATTAGGTCGTGTTACGTACATTTAGTACGTTTTGAAGAGATGTTAAGTAACGAACAAAAATGGCCAACCGGACACCATTGAGATCCGAACCCACAACCTCCCGATTTTGGTCATTTTTGTTCTGAACTTAACATCTCTTCAACACGTACTAAATGTACGTAACACGACCTAATAGGCTGAAAGTCGGTTTCGATTACAATGCGGTCGTGAAAATTCAATATTCAATAATAATAATAATAATAATAATAATAATAATAATAATAATAATAATAATAATAATAATAATAATAATAATAATAATATCTATACGTTCCACTAACTAATTTTCACGGTTTTCGGAGACGCCGAGATGCCAGAAATTTTTACCGCAGTATTTTTAATGCATGTAAATCTACAGACACGAGACTGGTGTATTTGAGCACCTTCAAATACCACCGAACTGAGCCGCCATCGAACGTGCCAAGGTGGGATCAGAAGACCAGCGCTCTATCGTTCGAGCCACTCAGACCGGCATTAGAGCTTAGAGTAAGTTGGTCGTGCGGTAGGGGAGCGCAACTGTGAGCTTGCATTCTGGAGATAGTGGGTTCGAACTCCATTGTCGGAAGCCGGGAAGATGATTTTCCGTGATTTCCCATTTTCACACCAGGGACATGCTGGGACTGTACCTTCATTAAGACCTCGAACGCTTCCTTTCCACTTATATACCTTTTCCCTCCCTTCGTCACCGTAAGACCTATTTGTGGCGGTGCGACGTAAAACAATTGTCGGTAATTTCGGAGACATACCACCGAACTGAGCCGCCATCGAACCTGCCAAGGTGGGATCAGAAGACCAGCGCTCTATCGTCCGAGCCACTCAGACCGGCATTAGAGCTTAGAGTAAGTTGGTCGTGCGGTAGGGGAGCGCAACTGTGAGCTTGCATTCTGGAGATAGTGGGTTAATAATAATAAGATAATAATAATAATAATAATAATAATAATAATAATAATAATAATAATAATAATAATAATAATAATAATAATAAAAAATTGTAATTGTTGACAGTTCACTACTTTCTGTAGTGTTTTCTGACAGATTAGGAGCTAGAAAGTATGAGTGGGGCGTTTAGCTTTCATTTTCATAATAGTTATTAATAATAGACTAACACAGTTATAATAATAATAATAATAATAATAATATTGCTAGTGGCTTTACGTCGCACCGACACAGATATGTCTTTTGGCGACGATTCGATAGAAAAGGCCTAGGAGTTGGAAGGAAGCGGCCGTGTCCTTAATTTAATATGCCAGGTGTGAAAATGGGAAACCAACCAAGAAAACCATATTCAGGGCTGTCGACGGTGGGATTCGAACCCACTATCTCCCGGATGCAAGCTCACAGCCGCGCGCTCCTAACTCGCCTGGAAGTAGTAGTAATAATAATAATAGTGATAATAATAATAATAATAATAATAATAATAATAATAATAATAATAATAATAATAACAATAACAATAACATGATTTACGTCCCAGTGGAGACGCGCGGTATCGGAATTTTGCTCACAGGTACTTTAACGTGCCTGTAAATCTACCAATCGGAAGCGGACTTATTTGAGCACCTTCAAATACGACCGGACTGAACCAGGATCGAGCCTGCTAAGTTCATAAAACCAGTGCTTGAACCGTCTGAGCCACTCAGCCTGGCAATGTTTATTTTGATACGTATAATAGGTACTACAAAAGCAGCAGTAAGCTGGAATGCTTTAATTTACCATTACACATATCCTTTTCGTTTGAAAGCACGAAAGGAAGGTACGTTTGATTTATTTATTTTTATAACATGTCCCTTATTGGTATGAAGCAAAACGTTTGACGTGAATTGACAACTCAATTCCAATACTACTCACTTGGAAATCATATTCCATGCATTCATTCGTTGACGCGAGAAACTTTATTTACGTATACGTCAACACGCTTTTGCCTACCAGACTAACCGGACATACTATAGGTTTTGTGTTTGAGCTATGTTGTGCATTATAACTATAACAAAATGAAGAAATGAAGTCCGGGGTGTTTCTGCATATGGCGAGTTGGTCTTCCAAAAATTCATGATAATAAAATCACACTGTGGAAAAATATTCAACGTAAGCAGTTCGACAAAAGCACTAGACGTGTCGCGTGCCGGTTCGGTTGTCTGCTGTTCCTAGCGACGGGGATATGGTTTGACGCCTTCTCGCCCCCTACATGAAATCGGACTATAGAGCGTTCCAAACTTAAATTGCAGTACAGCGTAGATGGAGCACGCTCTTGCGAAATCGACTCGTGAAGATCACGCTCGAGTGTGACTCAAACAGGGCGTTACAGTTCCACATTTTTCGTTTGTAATTTCGTAATTTTAAGTTCATTCATTCATAAATTAATATTTGTAGGATGGTAAAATAAGTACAACATACCTTAATCACTGGCGTTGCTCTCAGACATTGGACGTACAGCTTCTAACATTTCTGCAAGGGCTGATGTTCCCGCTTTGGATGAAACGGGTTCGGGAGATGATTTTGAGGATGATCCGGACGATGAAGAAAGTCGTATTAAAAACTTGTCATCGTCGACATCGTCCTGTAATTCGTCTGCTTTTCACAAAACTGTCATTTTTCTTTACTTCGTTCACGTAATTTGCCCAATTGTCTTATGTTTTTATGGCATAAAAATTTTAGTTCAGCATTTGGAACAAAACCATGTTCATTACCCGCGTGGACTAAGGCAAATCACGGTCCTCGGCTTTTCGGTGGCTTAAGTCCCGAACTCACCCCTTCAAAAGCGGCCTGCCGTGCACTGTCGTATCCTTCCATTCTCTTGTCACTGTCTGCCCAATATTTACCCACGATACATCTGTGTAAATTATAGCTTTATTTTGTGCCCTCAAACGTTTTATCTCCCTGAGATATCTGTGCCTCCAATTAATAATTTCATCGGTTTCAGTGAAACCTGCTTTATTACCCCGTCTTAAATAACGGAAGCCTATATCGTGTAAGAAGCGATACAACGTAGTTTTGGAAAATCGTGGCAAAGAATCTTCTCCATTTACGCGACTCAAAATCACGTTCAATGTCGGTGGTATGTTAGCAAATAAAAGAGAGTGAACCACCCGACGCATCCACTTCTAACAACTTCATCATATTTAATTTTTCTGTCGTCCTTCTCTTTTATTTTCGAGAGTTAGCAAAGGACCATATGTGTGTTCCTTCCTTATAGCATAGATTGTTCTTTCGGAACAACCTGTAGCTTTAGCTGTTTCACTGATTGCGCTGCTCATATTCATAGTCTTTAAAAAATAATCCAGGACACTCATTATAATATTGCGTTCTTTTCCTCTGAGTTTACCTACGGAACGATTCTTTTTAATTTGACGATCCATTATACATCCTTCTGCACTTTTTCTTCGAACTAAGAACTATACATACGATCACGAACTGACAACTACACAGACTACACAAACACAATCCAGTTGGCCTCAAGAACTATACATTTATCACTGATATTGTCCCGCTCCATGGCTAAATGGTTAGCGTGCTGGCCTTTGGTCCAGAGAGTCCCGGGTTCGATTCCCGGCCAGGTCAGGGATTTTAATCTTCATTGGTTAATTCCATTGGCCCGGGGGCTGGGTGTATGTGCCGTCTTCAACATTAGAATTCATCACAGGTAGGGGCCCCATTCTTATAGACGCGCAGGTCGCCTATGCGGCGTCAACACTGGAAAGACCTGCACTCGGTCTCTTCGGAGGCCACATGCCATTAAATATTTTATATATATATATATCACTGATCTTTATTTAATCAATCTTATAATACTGATTAAATGAACTCCACTGCACACGGCTGCCAGTATATTTGAAAGCTCAGCCAGCCGAGTCACTCGTGAAACGTAAACAAACGGGACGTTCTCCCTGTCATAAATTAAGAGATAACGAGATAGGGACTTGAGGTATGATTTAAAAATTACTTCCATATTCGAAGAGCGTTTGCTTTGCTTTAACCACGCCATGATCCTTCTGCACATTTTCTTCGAAATTAGATCCCCACGCACGAGCACGAACTCACGAACCACACAAACGAAATACACTTTCCCTCAATAATTGTACATATGACACTAATATGTATTTAATTACTATTATACATACTACTGACGAAATGAGCACTGCACTGCATGCGACTGTCTGGAAATGTTAAGCGCGCATGTTTGGGAGATCACTACCGGTACTTCAGCCAGCCAGACGGACAGTCACGCGCGAAACCAAAATTCAAGGAGATATTCTTCCTGTCACAAATTAATAACTAAGCAAGATAGGAACTTCGGGATAGTTATAAAAATAACTTCCATATCTGAAGACCATTTGCCTCGCTTTGACGCCCCATGCAAATTCAATAGCAAAGACGGTGGCCAGCGACTGATTTTTCGTGCCTACACATAAAATTCCCTGAACATGACTGAAAATAAACGCATATACTGCATTTTGTTATCATTTAAATTTAAAAATAAACTTATCTACGTCGAGCTGAAATGTTTCTTTGCCAGCAGTGAAAAAATTAGGAAAATAATGAATATAAAATAGGAGTTATGGCATGATAAGTTCTATGCAATGAAGATTTTGCATTTGGCGAAACTTTCCATTATATTACCAATTTCACACTAATTTTTTGTACATTTCTCTGTTAACGGCATCAAATTCTCCTTGAAATTATGTACATAACACGATATTCACCCATTTTAACCGATAACATTCTGATTCACGGATATTTGGCAAACCCGCTGCATTAGAGTAGGACAGCGCTACCCGTAAAACATGGGAGAAGGAAAGAGACGGAATTATCCCATTACTGCTGTACTGCAATTTAAGGTTGGAACGCTCTTTAGAGGTATGAGCTGCCTGCCTGACCTTCACCTGAATAACAGATGTCAGAGAGGTGAATTATCGTCCGTACTAGTACGCGGCTTACTTCGTAGTAGTAGTAGTAGTAGTAGTAGTAGTAGTAGTAGTAGTATTTAATTAATGTCAGTGTATGAAAACCACGAACACCATGATATGCTGCTAGTGTATCGTGCGACAGAACAGAATACGGGTCGCGCTCCATGAATCTATCGGGAAAGGCTTTCCAACAGACAGGTGCCAAATCCAGCAGCGATACTTGCTGTAGGCTACTGCAGCGTGTTCGCGTTACAGGCTGTGTTACATCACGCTATGAAATGCGAGGGCCTGAACGGCCTCTTGTAATCCTAGACGCGGAAGAAGACATCCTGACAATGATAAACGATGATCCCGGGAGCCGTACGCGTAGTATAACACGTGCCGTTGCTGTACCAACTTGGACCATACGTAGGACACTGCATGAAGAGCGAATGCACCCTGACCACATTCAACGGATGTAGTGTCTTTCACCAGCTGATTACCAATTATTTTTACAAGTTGATGTACGTCGCCACGACACAGATAGGTCTTACGGCGACAGGGCTAGGATAGGGAAGGAAGCAACCGTGGTTTTAATTTAGGTACAGCTCCAGCATTTTCCTAGTGTGAACATAACAAACCACGGAAAACTATCATTAGGACTGCCGACAGAGGGGTTCGAAGCCACTGTATCCCGAATACTGGATACTGCCCGAACTTCAGCGACGGCTGCTATCAAGGTGATGATTTAGGAGTGGATTTCAACTGTTGGTTAATTGATCAAGCACGCAATACAGAATTTCTGTCAAGTGTATTAGTGACACATGAGGTAATTTTTACACAAGGAGTGTTTAATATTTAGATAACTCACTCATGGGCTGTGGAACATCCCCTCTCAGTATAGCAAGGCAACTTCTAGCACCGGCTCGCAATTAATATCTGGATGGATTCAGTGGGAGGTCGGTTACTTTGACCAATCGTCTTTTTATTAGCGTTATTTTACTTTACGACCCACTAACTATTTTTACCGTTTTGTGAGAAGCTGAGGAGCCGAAATTTAATATCGCAGGAGTTCATTTACGTGCCAGTATTTCTACGACACGAGGCTGACGTATTTGTGCCCCATCAAATACCATCAGACTGAGCAAAGATTGAACCTGCCATGTTGGAGGTCGGAAGGTCAGGGCCTCAACCATCTCAGACACTCAGACCGGTACCAATCACCTTACATGCATAAATTTAATCGGTGTAGCTTTCCGTATGCCGACGATGGGACAGGAAAGGGCTAGTATCGGGAAAAAACGACCGTGGCCTTCATGAAGTTACAGTACCAGCATATGCCTGGTGTGAACATGGCAAACCACGGAAAACCACCTTTAGGGTTGACGACAGAGGGGTTCGAATCCACTATATCCCACTCATGAGCTGTGGAACATCCTTATTCAGTGGGACAAGGCAATTTCTAGCACCGGTTCTGAATTAATATCAGGACAGGTGTAGTTTGAGGTCGGTTACATGGACTAATCACCTTTTTATTAATCTTATCTTGCTCCTGTAGATACAGTACGTTAATGGAGCTTTCAGAGGATGTTTCGCTTCGACTACGCCGAACCGCATAGATTTTACACGATAGTGCAGACATATCTGCAACTATCAATTGGCCAGCCAGATCTCCAGACCTTATTCAATGGATTTTTATATCTGGGGGACGTGAAAAACAAAGTATACTGAACTCAAGTAACCACTTCGGATGACCTCCGTGAACGTATTTTTTAAGCAGCAGAGGATATTCTGAACAACATTGGTGTCTTGGCTCGAATGCGTCGCAACTGGATTCGGAGAAGTGAAGCCTGCAGAGAAGCCCAGGGTGGTCACTGTGAACAATTGCTACGAGTCTCACTTTGGTGTGTCAGATGTTACACCATTTCCGTAGCGTATTTACTTGGGAGTACAGTACAGAATGGAGATAGCGTTTTGAGATTCGATAATTCGATATTCTCATAAATCCGTGCAAAGAAATTGATGTATCGGTAAAAAAAATTATAAATCGAGAGTTTCAGTGCGCAAGTGCCTCGTGCGTGGCGAAAGCTGAACACAACAGACGGAAGACGTGCTTGTTAAAACGCTAGACATTGACCTTGAACGCAGTTCGGCAGTTTCTCATTCCTACCCTTCACGTGGTTTGGGTTCATTACGTGTGCTTGAGCAGTTTATATTTTGTTCTTTATCCACTATGAGTTAAAACAGAAGACACTTTGCGTTTTTAAGGGCCGATGATCTAAAAACAGCAATCATCATCATCATCACCATCATCATTATCACATTTAACTCTCTTGGTGCCAGGCGGTAGTGCGAGCATCCGCCCTTTAAATTGCCAGAGCCGATCTGGTCGGCCGTTAACAATCCAGTCGCAAGTTGCCAGGGCCGATTACATCGGCTGACTTAAAATTCTGTGATATACGTAACTTTGAGGCAACCTATAGTGACGTGCATACTTTTGTTACAACCTGTAGTAAAGGGGCTACACGTTATTGTGTGCCTGGCATTGCTTTGGCAGTTAAGAAGGTGTTATACCTTTCACAAGAGTCGTTTCCTGTGATTACAAATACCGCTAACCGGTCAGTAAGAGATTTCTCCTTGCAGTGAGTGGATTTGTGACAGGAAAATGGCATATTGTTCACGTGATAATTTTTCAGCATGTACTGATGACAATAAATTAATGCAGTATTTAGAACAGTGCGAAGTTAACGCTGATGATTTATCGGATAGCGATAGGGAATTTAGTTCAGAGAGTAGCGACGAAATTATACCGCGGAATCACCGCACCTAAAGAAGAGACATTTAATTGTGTCTAACAGCACTAAAGCTAATCTGAATATGGTGGTAGATGAAACTAGTGATAACGAATATGATGATTATGTCTCTGGAGAACATTTTGTGGAAATTTGTCCCAATGAACCCGACAACATTCCTCAACCTCCTGTCTCCTTCAAGGAAGTTCTTGTCTGATTCTCCGCCCATATCACACTTCAATTTACTTTTCACTTACTCTCTGCTAAACCTTATAGTCACATATAGTCCTCTATCATTACCTAAATGACGGTCTCCGCGGGCCAAGTGTAGCTTGCGTGCCTCTCACCCGGGGGTCATGGGTTCGATTCCCGCCCAGGTCAAGAATTTTCGCCTGGTCCTGAGGGTTGGTTCGAGATTCACTCAATCTAAGTGACCCTAAGTGATTGCAATTGAGGAGATATCTGAGGGTGAGAGGGGGACCCCGGTCTGGAAAACCAAGCATACTTACTGAGAGGATCCGCCTCACTGACCATGATTCACCTCGTAAACTGCGGGTACCGAACTGAGCAGCGGTCGCTTAGTAGGTCAAAGCAAATCACGGCTTTAGTGCCATACATTTCTTAATTTCGTAAAATCTGTTGTATTGTAAAATTATTTTTCTAATATATACTACAACCGAAAACGAGAAACTATTTCTTCTGAAAACAAAAACTATAATATCAGCTACAATTTTTTACTTATTTAATAATTCAGAATTATTTTAATACTGTGTTGTCCGCATGTAGAAGATTTATTGTCAGTATTTGCCAAACATCGATACATACACGCGAATTTTATCGGTGAGTAAAATTGTCTTGTTTTTATTAGTGACATATGTTTGAATTTTTATTTTTTACGTTTTTATTTTTCTCGTTCAAATTAGTTATTTAATAGAATTGTATTTAGAAATACATTATACATAATTACGTATATTCTTTTGTATCGTAAATTATTTTTTCAAGGTAGATATTGAGAGAAAAAGTGCGAAAATATTTTTCTCTTCTTAAAAATAAACGTTTTCGGCAACTATAAATCAACAATAAAACGTCTTTGACTCTTTATATCACTCCAAACCAGTTTCTTATTCTACGTAGTCGGTATGTAGAAAATTTCATGTCGGTATTTGCTATACAGCGGTAGATATACGCGAATTTTAAAATACATGTATTTCCACTGAAAATGGCCTGGCACTTTACAGTAGTAGAGTGGAGGCGGAGCTCTGGCCTCTTCTAGCTGATGGGGAGCGGCCGACCAGTTCGGCTCTTGGCTCCAAGAGGGTTAAACATTCAATAAAATGCTTGTTTTATAATCAACGCTACTGAAACAGGAACTATAAGTTAACATTTAACTGAAGATTGTTGCCTAGAGCGTTTTTTAATTTACAAAAGACAATATAAAATTTCTTTTAGTGTAAGGCAATCTGTATGTTTTTGTTTTCTAAACTGTTGTGTTGTAATGTTTAACATAGGTAAATTTTCCGTGTACATAGGCGTTTTCGTGTACGTTCGTAAATCCGTGCTTTTCTATTCGAAGTAGTCTTGTTACCGTCCATCTGGAATTACGGAGCCCCTACTGTATGTTAGTTCATTCTTGTCTACAACAGAGTGTTACTATTATGACTGTAGTTCCTACGACCACGCCACTCATGTCTGTGTCACTAATGTGAGCCTTGTTCGGCTATGTTGTGCTTGACTATGTGGCTCTCATTATCGTCGTCTTCTTCTTATTCATCTTCTTCTACTGAAGCCCTATATCTTAACAGGTGTATTCCACCGGCATCATCTTAACACGCAGTAGCGTAATCTGCTGCGATCTTTTATTATCACTATCATAGTAAAATGTAGGATGTAGTTGTGACGGAATCCTCTTAGATACGTTCGACATCTGTGAATTGTGTATAATTTGATAACTCATCTTATACTCATGAAAGCGACCGTCGGCCTGGCGTTCAGGTTAATAGCTACATGTCTCACACGTGTAACCCTGTTTAAGTTTATCAGATTTCTTGATGTGTATATTTGATATTTGTACACAAAACCTGTTTTGTCACACGTCGTCCTCTCGTGCTAACTGCAATATGAGTTACAGCTGACATATCCCCAAGAGCTGTACCTGGTTCTTTTCTTACGCATAGTAATCTGTAGTTAACTACTGCGACCGATATTGCCTCACATGAATATTTGATCTTGTTTCCTCGTAAACCAAGCATATTTTACTATTTTCTTCCACGTCTTTCAGCTCTTAATGATCTGATAATACTAATAATAATAATTGCTTTACGTCCTACTAACTACTTTTACGGTTTTCAGATACACTGAGGTGCCGGAATTTAGTCACTCAGGAGCTCCTTTTATGTACCAGTAAATCTACCGACACGAGGCTGCCGTATTTGAGCACCTTCAAATACCACCGGACTGGGCCGGGTTCGAACCTGCGAAGTTGGAGTCAAAAGGCCGGCACCTCAACCGTCTGAGCCACTCAGCCCGGTAGGAAGCACGAAATGTAGGTGCGTTTAATTTAATTAGTTGTATAACATGTCCATTATTCGTTTGAAACAAAACGTTCGATGTGCATCGTTAATTCAATTCCGATGCTACTCATTTGGACATCCTGCCCCACGCATGCTTTCGTTGGCGTAAGGCACTGCCTTCTTTCTTCTACCTTTACGCAACGCACAACAGGGATCGACCTATTTCGCGTCCCGGCGCGCCTATCCCAACCAATAATTATATTACACGCTCGTACAGGTCCCGCACCAACACAGGTTTTCAGGTCATTTCCATACTCACTAGAACACGGGGCTGACAAACACAGATATCCCAATCCCCTAAAGGACGTAACAGCAAATGAACCAGTATTAACGCTGACAATTCGATACATCTCCAGGCTCCAAAACCGATGACTAGGGTTGTCTGAAGTCCGTAAGAGGGAAACTAAATACTAACAACAACAAAACCAGTCTGGCGAGAATGTAACGTAACATGGTATACACTGGTAGCAGCCGTCAGCTGTTATCGTAGTTCAGTTGCTCTTCAACATAAAACCAGTTTGGTAAGTATATTACGTAACATCTCGGGGTATTGCATAGGTAGCGTTCAGCTGTTACAGTAGTACATTTGCTCTTAAACGTAAACAGAAACCAGTTTGGCACGGATGGCACGTAACTTGCCTGTTATCATCGGAAAGCTATTAATTCACAGAAACAAGGCGTACTACCTATTCTAAAAACAACGTATCCCTTTGCTCTAGAAAATAAATTCCTCGGATTACTAAAAGTTTTATATATAGTGGTTCGTCACATTGTCCTCTATTGCTACCAGAAATATCTGCACGTATATATGTCCTATTGTCTGTGATTTGAACCCGGTTCTACTGGTTATGATGAAAGAATGAATTATATATGTCATTTATTTCATTTTATTATCTTCCCTGCGTCATGAAGGGCATCCGGTGGCCTATCCGTAAAACTAGGACAGACGATGGGGAGGAGGAGGGAAGGGATCTATCCGTGAAAACTGGGGACATATGATGAAGATCGTGGGGCATCTGTCCATAAAACCAGGGCTAGACAATGGGGGAGGAGGAGGAGCAGGAGGGTACCTAAATGTCAGATGGAGACGTAAAGCCTAGAGCAGACCTCACGATAACACAGTTGCACAACTAAGTAGGGATGCGTTTTAAGTGAAGGAAGAGGAGGTGCGATCATTGTTATTTGTCCGTCAGATGGAGGCGTAAAGCCTCCAAGATGGTGTCGGGACGGGGATCTGACAGGATGACTTCGGAAAGGTCATCTCGCCGTAAAACTAGGGCCCTGAGAGTTTAGGCCCCTCAAAGATAGTGTCGAGAATGATATCTGGCATGATGGCGTCGGGAAGGGCACCTAGCCGTAAAACTATTCGCTGTGAGGTTAGGCCACTCCAAAATGACGTCGGGAATGGCATCTGGCAAGATAACGTCAGGATGGGCATTTAGCCGAAAAACTATGCGCTGTAAGGTTAGGCCCCTCCAGGATGGCTTCAGGAGGGGCATCTGGCAAAATGACGCCGGGAGGGGCATTTGGCCGTAAAACTAAGCCCTTCCAAGATGGCGTCGGTGAGAGGTTAGCCTTGCACTTTTATTCAAATTCCGCGCCTCACACCGGTCAGACAAGAACACGTGGTCTTAAAATCACGTGCAGAAGATTAGGCCCCTCCAGGATGATGGCTGAGAGGTTAGCATTATTCCCTTATTCAAATTCCGCGCCTAACACGTGCTTATGTTTGTAGCACGTGGTCTTGTTTGTAAACAATAGCACGTGGTACTAGGGATCGATGTCCTTGCCAGGGGTAAATGACCTCGTGGGAAATTTTTATTCAGCTCCCATTGTTTCTCAATCCCTGTTGTTACACTACTTGCAATCATAAGCATTTCCCTTGCGTTTGTCAATTATTATGGGGATCAATCCTTGTCACTGCCCGGTGCCACTCAGGTCCACTAGCGTCTGGGGTGAATGCCGCGCTTTATGTACTCAGAGGTCGGCCTTCTAAGGGATCGGAGCGGGCGTGAGGTATCCTGTTTACAAGTACATTTTTCCTTTTTACTTCTCATTGCAAAGCCCAATACGATTTATATAATGCTCATTCTAAACAAATAATTAAAGAAGTAATATGGTATGACAAGATTTTATATTGTCTGGGATTTGAATCCGGTTCTGCTTTTCAGTATTGACTGGATATGATGAAAGGAATGAATTCTACTTCAGCCGAGTCTAGCTAACCACCAGAGAGCGGCTTTGGTTTACATTATTATTATCTATATCTTTAAAACCGCCGCTGTTTTACTGCCTAGCGGTTGAACAGTACACATTACACTCATAATTCCTCTAAATATATAAGTGAGAGTTCGGTGTCTGGATTAAAATTAAATTCTAAATCAGCTGATGGTATTCAATTAGCTCGGCTCAATATGGGAAATGGCAAATAGTCATTCATTAATGTGTGTGAATCGTTTTCTAAAATATAACACAGGTAACGACATTCCATTCCTTCTAGTGGGAAAATTATTGTTCTTGGGGGAAATTTCATAAAGAGTTTGCCTGTTTTGCCACATGCTTATCGCCAAACGATTATTTATTTACAATTGTATAAAATACTCTCCCGTTTGACCCTTCTTCAAAATTCGCTGCTTACAAAACAATGTGCGGACAAAGCCATAGAAAATGGAATTCACTGATTATTTGAAAGAAATCGGTAACGGTGACTATCCCTCTGTAGATGGTGGCGGGTCAAATGTTATTGAACTACCAGCCAGAAATTTAGCACATGATGTTATCGTAACTGAAATGTATCATTTTCTCGAAAGTTGCCACTCGTAATTAATTAATTAATTACTTTGATAGTCATTGGGCTTATACCCGGCAGTTGAAAATCATGCACTAGCATCATAAAGTTAATAATGAAAGTGAAAGCTAGCTACTTCGATTTCCTATGTAATTCTTGAATTCCTTGGAATTAATCGTTTGCCTCCCAATATATTCTTATTATAGAATTTTGAACCATCGTTTGTCTGCTTTGAAATAGGGACGTTCCACAACGGCTGCTAAAAGGACCCAGATTAGGGACTAATTCTAAGAGGTATGTACGTATTTATTTCAGATTAGGAAATAATAAGTGGAGATAAAGCTGGACAGAGTGCTCTAATCCTTCGTATTGACTTAAAAACATCCGATTAAAACACATCAATTTTCTTTCAAGAAACATTAATTTCTCATTTGTTTGGTACTTTTTTATCACGATCAATTAACCTGAAGAGACGTGACACCAGTTTTCAGCCATGGCTAGTTAAATGTTACAATGTCAAGAGAGCGATATCTTAAAGTTGCAATAGTGCCGAAAGGTAATTGTACAAGGAATGCTCCGAGCAAGTGGTTGCCTGCTTTTGGCCACGTAGCAGTCAACTTACATTCAGCTGATAGTGAGTTAGCACTGCCCTCGTACGTAAGGGCATGACGTCGTAACTTCACCCAGCGGTCAAATGCACTCCAGGTTGGGCAGTGAGGATAGCATTGCCCTCGTACTGATGTATATGACGTCATAACCCCAAGCAGGGGTCATAGCATCCCAGATCATTCACTGACCTATTAGGCCCCTCCAATGGAGTCTGTGAGATTAGGCTTGCTCTCGTACGCAAGGTTATGACGTTAATCCGCGTCTTAACCTCACCGAGAGGACATTGAACCCTGTTAAGAACCTACATAGGTACACTGCATGGGATCAATACACCCGTAGGTACACTAATAGATGTGAATGACCTCGTGGGAGAATGCTGACTCAGCACCCATTGTTTTAGAACATACTATGCCCTTTAAGTATGTAGTACACTACCGTAACTTGAAACAATGTTTGCAAAATGGGTTGAAGCTTACTAAAATATTTTGGGTTTTTGAATTTCACGAATCACCTTGGCTAAGACCCTACATCGATTTAAATACTCATTTAAGAATAATGTCTGCAAATACTTTTGAGGAAGACTTCTACAAACTCATGATTAATTCAGTCTTCGGGAGAACTATTGAAAATGTTGATAAAAGAGTAGATGTATATTTGGTTACAAAATGGGAGAGTGTTTGTAGAACTAACAACTTTATAAGTTCCATAGGTGTGCAATTATTCATGAAGATTTAGTTGCAATAAAATGAATTGATAAAAAGTAACATATAACAAACCAATCTATGTAGGCTTTACTGTTCTTGAATTATCCGAAACGCTCATGTACGATTTTCACCATGAATATATGAAGAAGTACGCTGTTAATGTAAAGCTGCTTTATACAGACACCGTTTCTTTTGTATACAGTTCTTATAATCATCTACACTCATATCGTTTTCAACAACATTCTTCGTAATGCCTTTCAGTTCCTTCATTATTTCATCATTTTCAGGTATAATGTTGTATGATTTAGCTCCAATGCCTACAAAACGGTTAAAGACTTTTACTTTGAATTCATCTTTCATTATCCTAAGAACATCTTTGTTAACGCGTGGGAGGTTATAAACATTATTCGGTGGGTAGTCACTTGTATCAAACCTGTCTAGATCTGCACTATTCCACATCAAACTGTTGGGACGTATTACAGTCGGCAGCCCTGAAGATGATTTCCCATGGTTTCCCATTTTCACACCAGGCAAATGCTGTGGCTGTACCTTGATTAAGGTCACTGCCGCTTCCTTCACACTAATAGCTTCTTCCTCTCCCATCTACAACTAGCCGAGTTAAAAACGATTTGGACCTGCACAAGACCCTTCGTAACAAGACCACACAGGCCGTTAGGAATGCTAAAATAAGACGCTCACAGAACTTTTTGCTAAACCGGGACACGAAAATAATCAGGCAAACCGTTAAAATTGGGCATACATACTGCTGACATTAAACTTTCACTGGATGACTTAAGCAGTATGTTACTACAGGACGCGTTAATATTGGCGACACAATAAAAGAACAGACGATTAACAACATTCTGCACAATGACAATGGGGGAGACCAGTTACATTTTTCACTCGTAACTCCAGCAGAAGTGAGACAAATTGCGCGATCAATAAAGACAACTGCGACAGGATGTGACGAGATTCTTCCACAGTTACTGTTGAAAACTCTAGACGTAATCTTACCAACTCTAACCCACATCATTAATACCATACTGATAACCGGCATATCCCTTCCCTTTGGAAATATGCAATTGTTCGCCCACTCCCAAAGACCAACAATCCAGTAGAACCCAAACACTTTCGATCCATTTGCATTTTACAATTTCTGTCCAAAAGTTTGGAGAAAATATTTCACAGACAAATAACCTCATATTTAAATAACAATATACTTCTTGAAAAATACCAGTCTGGTTTTAGAAGCAATCATAGCACAACTACTGCACTACTTAGTTATAAACAGCATAGGTGTAGCTATGGATAATGGAGAAGTTACTGTTCTAACTCTTCTAGACCTTAGTAGAGCTTTCGACTGCGTTGATACGGACATTGATGGCAAAATTGCGTGCTCTTAATTTCTCACAAAGCACACTATCCTGATGTATTCCTATCTCTATGATCGCCGTCAGTTTATATCAACAGGTGAAAATGTCTCTTCATGGTAATCTATAGAGACTGGAATACAACAGGGGTCAGTGCTAGCGCCACTCCTATTTTCGATCTTCACTTCAGGACTAACACAAGTAATTAAACATTGTCAATATCATGTGTGCGCTGACGACATACAGATATATATACATGCACATCCTCGTGACTTACCGACTACAATAAATAATACGAATGACGACCTAGAAAGAATATGTAAGTGGACCGATGACCATGCACTAAAAATCAATGCACAAACATCGCAATGTATTCTTTTAGCAACCCGAAAAGCCCACGTATGCCTCACAGACGATCATACCCACTCAGTAACATTAAGAGGCACTCAGTTAAAATTCAAAGACCCAGTTAAAAACTTAGGGGTTATAATGGACAAAAACCTTAGTTGGAATGATCCTGTAATAGGTATATGTCAGCGAGTGTTTTGTTCCTTACATTTCCTTAAGAAACTCAGAGATTTCCTCCCCCAAAATGTAAGAAAACTGCTTAAACGAAGTATGAAAATGCCAACATTCGACTACTGTGACCTAGTATACAGTAACCTGAACGCCTCACTTTCCATCAAGCTCCAAAAGGCACATAACGCATGTGTTCGATTTATTTCAGATATACCAAGGTTTAATCATATTTATCCTGCATTTGATAGAATTTCAAGGCTCCGCTTAAGAAAGCGACAAAATTTACACACACTGTTTCTTTGTTACATCGTATACTGAACCTTAACACTCCTGAATACCTTGCCACACAATTCCATTACCTAGCATCACCTTCTAGTATTCCTACCAGATCATCATGCACCTCAGTACTAAGCATTCCCATTCACCGCTCAACTGGCTACAGTAGATCATTTGTAGTCGCCGCCAGTCGAATTCGGAATTCCCTACCTGCTAAAGTTAGTAGCGTGTCAAACCACCTCCGCTTTAAGAAATTCTGTCAAGCCTGGTTAATAAATAATT
This sequence comes from Anabrus simplex, assembly GCF_040414725.1. Lineage (NCBI taxonomy): Eukaryota > Metazoa > Arthropoda > Insecta > Orthoptera > Tettigoniidae > Anabrus > Anabrus simplex. The sequence goes on along the minus strand of NC_090266.1, from coordinate 1,112,335,159 downwards.
ATTATTCATAACATACGTAGGATTAGATCATAGCTAAGTTATTTGCTTAAATAAAACATTTAATTGATACCTTAAGATATTAAATTCTTACAGAAAAGCAGGCTTCGTAGCCTGATTCCCGCCACATAAAACAAGACAATAAATAATAATAATAATAATAATAATAATAATAATAATAATAATAATAATAATAATAACAATAATATAACTAATGGAAGAGCTCAGCAGCTCTGAAAGCATTACACCATTGCACCTCGGGTGGTGGTAGAAACTCACAGGTATAGAGATGCGAGGTGTCAAATGCCTTGTAATTAATAGAGGTGAAGCTGTGAGAAAAGCAAGCATAGAATCTTAGCTAGAAATTTCTAACAACAATCAATTGATGTCGACTGTCCGACTCATTGGCTGAATGGTCAGCGTTGAGGCCTTCAGTTCAGAGGGTCCCGGGTTCGATTTCCGTGTGGGTCGGGGATTTTAATCGCGTCTGATTAATTCTTCTGTCCCGGGGACTAGGTGTTTGTGTTCGTCCCAACACGTTGCTCTTCCTGTTCAGACATCACACTACACTACCAACCACCACAGAAACACGCAGCAGTAATTACATAATACCATATAGGGTTGGCGTCAGGGAGGACATCCGGCCTTAAAACAGTGTCAAATCCACATGTGCCACAGAGTTCGTACAGATGTGGGAAAATGGAGGAAGACCAAGCACATGATTAGGCCGGCCAGTACAGTGACCAAAATATTCTAATAACATTAAATAGCATCTTTACAAGGATCGAAAAACAAGCCTGCTGTCTATTTTACCTAGAAGGTCCTATCACAATTAACGGGTAATGACCGATTGCCGAAATGCAGGTACATTCGTTATTTCTTGACAAGATACAAGAAAAGAACCGAGAGATCCAAGTAAGCAGGTGCAGAGGCCCATACAACATGAACGTAAGTGGAAAAGAGAAACAAACGGTTAAATTTAGGCCGAGAACAAAATGCATGGATGTTAACACAAGAGCTCCTGACGAGGTTACAGCAAATCCCTAACTCGGAAAAATCCCCACGTATCAGTGGCTAACCCATTCTACTAGGTGACCAAGATATAGCAAAGTTTAATGGGGCCGAAAGAAAGAATTTAAATTTTAAATGTTAACAAAAAACGCAGTCACGAATTACAAATTTGAGAAGAAGTAAACGAGGTTGCCTCATTTGCGCCTCCTTATGTTTCATTAGGACAATTTACAGAGATTGAATTCGGAGAAGGAAACCTACATGGAAATTGAAGTTCCCAAAAACAATTCCTACATATTAAAATACAATTTGAGAGAAACCTGAAAATTACATACAAAAATAGGTGGAGGATATCATCCCTAATTATGTAATCACACAGGTGGTATTCTCCCCAAATTGTCAGTCCATTTCCAGGCTATCCATACTCCCATCTCCACAGGCCCCTCCTCTCCGTAACACCACTCAAGTAATACTGTCGCTCCACTGCCTGATGATTCTCCAGTGGGAAATTCCGTTCCAGTATAATGGTCTGACGGACTGGACAAAGCTATTTTAGTAAGCTTTCTTTTTAAATATATAGATAATAATTATTACTAACAGTTTACTAAAATCGACATATTTTATAACCCTATGTAGAGGGATGCGTGCTCCTGTGGTGGTTAGTAGTGTGATGAGATGAGTTGTATGTACATGAGACTTTCACACTGAAGTTAGTTTGTGCGGAGAAGGCAATAAGACAGTAAATTATGTGGAAAATGATTGTGACAGAGAAGTGAAAAGTAAAAGGGCTGCAGGAAGGCCAAAATATGAAATAGGAAGGTGTAGAGGAACAGGAACTCTACTCTGACCGAAGGAAATGGCGAGCTCTTGTACACCACACCCGGGAAGCAGGAACCGGAAAATGATGATAATGAATGTTCGTGCAGTCAACGTGAAATACACTCTACAAGCCACGAGTTCACTCAGTTATGTAAAATACAGCGAGGAGACCTGATACCAGACGGGGCATGCGTGTGCGTCCTTTAGAATTCCCGTTATGCATACGGCCGGCAGCGGACTAGCAGGTGGCTTTGAAGGACTGGCGAGTGCTTTGGCCAATCAGAATGCTACATTATTCTTTAATAATTTAAAACACCAGGTAAATGCTGGGGCTGCACCTTAATTAAGGCCACGGCCGCTTCCTTCCTACTCCTAGCCCTTTCCTGTCTCATCATCGCCATGAGACCTATCTGTGTCGGTGCGACGTAAAGCAACTAGCAAAGAAAAAATAATTTTAAAACACGGCAAGAATGTTTTATGATTTTAAAGACACTCTGCAAATCTACAGACCAAGACCTTTAGTCAGAATGCTCTACGATGTCCATCGGTTCAGCTGTTCTCTCGAACTCACGGTAACAAAAATCAGCCTAAAGTTTTAAATATTTAGGTACATGTATACCTACATTAATCGCTGCTTATCGATTAGCCGAGGTTTTATACTGCTACCTGCAGAAGAAAAGACGACCATCTAACCTACTGCGCAACACAGCCGTTCGGCAAATTAAACTGTAAATTGCTATTGTTTCTACTTCTATACTTTTATATTCTTATGAATCCACCTGCCTTTCTGTCCAGTATATTGAGGTATGTTGTACCTCGCAATGGCTGTTCTCGTTGACGAGGCTGTTTAAGATATATGTTTAGATAGACTTAGTTTTTAATATCCAGTTACTGTTTATACATGGATAATTCAAAAGCAAGCCAAACAACTCATTGAGGCTTCCGTATCGTCCAAATAAATCTTAGAGCTGTTGAGGCGGCCATGCTACCCTTGAAAGCCTCGATTCCTCATGAAATTAAATGTTCTATTGACACACAAAAAGAGAATGCATACACTGAAATATTAAAATTTTTCAGAAACCTTTCGGTGATCATTTCTCCACAAATTCATTTTTATTAAAATAAAGTGCATCAACTGAAAGAATTAATCCATTGATCAACATGGAACTGTTAGGCAATAGCCTCTTTCCACTTACATGTTAAACAAAGACTGACATTAGAGGAAGTCTCATACGCACTTTCGATATTTGTCCACGTTTGCTTCTCTATATATAATTCGTGGACATGCAGCTTCAAGTTTCTTTGGAACATTTATGCCAATAGTGCCTGGTGTCTCTAAAAACAGATGTACAGTTTATTAGCTAATCTGCCACTCACTGACAAAGCCACATCAATTGAGTAGTTGTGTACAAAGCTATGTAAGGGACTAGAACACACAAGGTGTACATTGTCTCCTATCCGAGGTAGGGTTCACACTGAAGACAGGCTCTTTTCACCATTCCAAACATCCATACTCCCCTGAGTTATAAATATTTCTACTTCCTCCACTTGTGCCTATGCTACTATCTTCTTCTATGTTCGAAAGCGTGTCGAATGTAGTGACACAGTATGTCTGGATAAAATATTATATTCAACCTCAAGATCATCGATAAAAGGAATAGAAAATTTGATATTGTTCAGGCCAAATGTATGGTACAGGGAAAGAAGTGACTAATCACCATTTTACTAACATTCCAGTAGAGGCTTTTTAACCTTCAAAACTTCGTAGAGCTTTTCCTTTTACCGATTTTAAAGTCCGAAAATTCACAAACCTTGGTACTTTCTTTATACAAGTGTAACTTGTTTTCGTTGCGTAATTTTAATATACAAAGAGGCTTCAATTTCCCATTTGCTTGGCATTATGTATCATGATCAATAAACCTGAAGGGACTTGTTTACCTCGGCCAGTTTTCACTCATGGCCAGTTAAATGTTGCAATGTCAAGAAAGCGATATTTTAAAGTTGAAAAAGGGCCGAAAAGTAATTGTACAAGGAATGCAGCTAACAAGCGGCTGCATGGTATGGGTCACGTAGCTATCAGCTTGCATTCGGGAGATAGTGTGTTCGAAATCCTGTTTTTCCGTGGTTTCCCATTTTCTGACTACATGCACGTGTAGGAAGGAAGGGTCTCATTGTACAAAACTTTTATCTTAAGTCTCTATTTTGCTGTTTATTTTCATTATCTTTAGTAAAATAACAAGAGCAATATATAAACTATGAACATTTTCCAAGCCTCTGATAGGCGCAACTTCATATTTTACAATATTTGAAACAATTTACCAAATACTTCAGTAAATATTACGTCAATCACATCCCGTAACAGAGGCTACAGTTCATTATGCATGAGAAATCCTTGAGAAATTATCACTTCCCTCATACCACAGAATCTCATTAGCTCTTGTTAAGGGAGTTGTTTTAGCACTTGACACACTTTTGAGAAAGTGAAAACTTCTCGGCAGATACGGGCAAAGCTCCTAGGGAAGAAAAGCTTTGCGCTATATTGGGGTAATCAAGTGAAGGTGAAAATTACACCATGAAGGGAATGATGCACTTACCTTCATAATCTTCCTCTGGCAGGTAAAATTGGCCATCAGAATGATTGGAAGCATCGTGTCCCTTCCGTTGTGCGACTATGGAGACGGATTCCAGGGCTCCGTTGCAAGTAGTCCGGAAGCTCTCTGCATCCTGACCTCTGTTACTGGCAGGGGTGGAAATGGTAATTTATTTGCATACCTCTCACCCAAGAAGTACTTCAAACTCTTCAATATCGTATGGTCAACTGTTGGAATGCCGAACTGCGAGCGCTTTTAACAAACGATTTTGATGACAGAGAACCAGTCACTAGGAAGAATTGGCTGAGTTTTTGAATTCACCTAACCCATGTTCTTATCGTTCGGAAGGGAATGGCCCCTTACAGGAAAGTTACGGTTTGTTCTCAACGTTCACCACGTTGAAGAGGAACCGAAATAAAGTGTGTTTCCCACTACACGACGTAAGAAAACATTTTCAAGTGCATTACATTAGAATGGTTGTAGATGAAGTGATGCAAGAAGTAGCATGCATCACCACTTCTCTTTTTGCCTTCATGCTACGGATACACATGGAAAAACCTTTGCGAAGTGCACAGTACATGGACATTAAATACAAAGTTTTTATTATGATATATATATATATATATATATATATATATATATATATATATATATATATATGTATATAGTCATGTACCATCTTCGGTTGAGGCACCGACCTTCTGACCCCAACTCGGCATGTTCGATCCTGGCTCAGTCCGGTGGTATTTGAAGGTGCTCAAATACGTCAGCCTCCTGTTGGTAGATTTAATGGCACGTATAAAACTCCTGCAGATCTAAATTCCGGCATCTTGGCGTCTCCGAAAACAGTAAAAGTATTAGTGGGGCGTAAAGCCAATAATAATATTATTATTAACAACAATATTGGCTTCACAGAAAACACAATTTTTCCAGAACAACGATTGATACCCATGAAACGCTTCACGTCATTAAATCCAGTGAGTCAAATGTCTATTTGTACAATTTTAGGAGATTCTACACCAAATACAATGTAGCAACATTATAAACTGCGATATTAGCACCTTATGGTCTATTTGTGTTTAGTCCTACCTCTCTGACCTCTCCCCATTTCAAGCACATCACAATACACGGGGAGATCACCCAAACATCAAGTTATTTTTTCAAAGGTACGCACATAAGTTGGGTTCACTCGTCTCACTTGGATGAGTGAATTTACGCTGTCATTAAAGCAACATAGTAACATTGATGACTGAATTTTATAAGTTAGTAGAAATCGAGAAGATTCGTAACACCTCGTCTAAAATTATTTGTTTATTTACTGTATTTATTATTTTACAAACTTCAAAATATTTTTTTTCTTGCTGGTTGCTTTACGTCGCACCGACTCAGATAGGTCTTATGGCGACGATGGGACAGGAAATGGCTAGGAGTGGGAAGGAATCGGCCGTGGCCTTAATTAAGGTGTGAAAATGGGAAACCACGGAAAACCATTTTCAGGGCTGCCGATAGTGGGGTTCGAACCTACTATCTCCCGAATACTGGACACTGGCCGCAATTAAGCGACTGCAGCCATCGAGCTCGGTCAAAATAAATTTACAATTCCCTAAGGATTTAAACACAGTTCCTGGAATATTTTTAACAATTGACACCAGTTAGTAGACGTTTAAGAAATGTTATCTAAATTGTTTAACACTTGGCACTGTTCGGTAGAAATCTCAAGTTAAAAGTTATTAAGAAAGTTGTTTAGCACTTGACACACTTTTGAGAAATCACTTGTACAAAAATACTGTTATGAGCCTATATTATCGTAGACATTATTCTATCTCCTCTTGAAGTTATTGATGAGAAAAATGTTTAGAAGTCCTTAGATCTTTAAATATTAGCACTTCAAAGACATCGTGAAAGTTGTACTCTTCGGAGCAATTTCAGTGATAAGTTCTAAGTTCTCTTTCAAGAACTTTTCGTAACTCCGTAAGTCACTAGACTAAGAGTTGTTCACACGTCGTACGCATCCCAGCAGCTCGTCTGCCTGGGGTTCTCCTCATATCGCGAAACTGGTCGTGACGTATGCGACTATGTGCATTGCGTCAGCCGTAGTGTTTTAGCTACGATAAATTTGAAGAGGCGTTCAACTGAAGTATTATTTGGCTAGTTGATTATTAATTGTATCGATACACTGGCTATGGCTGTAGATTTCGTTCCATTATGGTGTTTTAGTGATATAATAAATTATATGAGCTGTCACCGGCTGACGTGCAGGTAGGCCGAAAGTGCGGTGATACACGTCAGACTCTCCACTTTGGAACTTTCTCGATTCTTACACTTGGAATTAATGGACCTTGGAATTAATTGTGTTTACTGTACAATGGGGGGCGTAGCTAAGGGGGTTACTGGGGTTTATACACCCTCCTCCCCTCACCAATCAGATTTTTACAAAACAAACAAACGGAGACTCACAATAAATAAGTGAAATTCGACTCAAGGGGTTTGCTCTTTTGAATGTTTACAGAGACAAAATTGCAAAACCAAGAATTCTCTTGAAACTATACTTTTCTGAGAAGCCACAAAAGTTGGATTTTAGGTTGTAAGCTGAACATACCATTCGCCGTAAAACTATTAACTTTGATCGCATTGTTCTTGTTCTGTATTGTATTGTAAGATTTTGTAATGAACCGGTACTGAATATCCCCCCCCAATTCATCGGTTCCGGCTACCGCGTTACTGGTACAATCGATAGATAGATAGATAGATAGATAGATAGATAGATAGATAGATAGATAGATAGATAGATAGAATAATCGCGGATTTGTAGAAGGTTTAGAGACGGTTCTGTTTCTTATTGACAACAAGCCCGGACTCGGATCCTTGGAGGTACTAACTCAAAGTACCGAAATGTCGCATACGCAAGATCACTGATTTTGAAACCCAGTATATTTTATAGTTAACGGTAAAAGTTGACGAGAGCACACCTGCTCCCTTATTGATTACGAAATATGACCTCTAGCAGAAAATATTGCGAAACACGTTATACGCTCGAAAACTGTGCCGTACGTCGATACCAAACACGGTGCTGTGAAATGTTTTACACTCCAGGCATGAGTAGTTTTCATATAAGAGCAGCTGCACTTCCGCTTGATGGCCCTGAAGTTCTGCAACGCACTGCCCGACCTCACGATATTGTTCCCTGTTTTTATGATTCTAGGCATTAAAAATGCTCACCGCAGCACTCCTCCAGCTATTCTCAAGCTCTTTAAGACAGCTACCTACAATTTCATCAACTTTACCGTACTTCTTTACGTCCGTTTTTATAACTCATCATAGCTTTATTATCTTCACAATTTAAACCGTATTAAATCGTGTGCACTTGTAGCGAATATAAATGAAATTTCACTTCCATACAGGTGAATTTTCACAAGGTTCATTTGCACCTGAGTTTATCATTATATGCAGTATAAAATATCATGAAGGGTGTGATGGTAGACGTCATTCTAACTTAAATCCAATTTATTGCTGTTTCAACAGACCTAGTCCCATCCAGGAGGATAAATTGCTTGTCCCTTTCATGTAAAATACCGTTATAGACATGAACACGTACTTCCGGCCCCTGTGTTTCCAATTGTTAGCATTTATTTTCTATTTATTTGTGCATTAATCGCTTATTTATTTATTTATTTATTTATTTATTTATTTATTTATTTATTTATTTATTTATTTATTTATTTATTTATTTATTTATTTATTTATTCTTCTTTCGTTTCACCCTCTTCGGGGTATGTTGAATCAATCATTTCTCTGTGCGTTGTCCTTTCTTAGTGCCCAGTATGTCATCATTCCTTCTCATCTTCGTTTCCTCTCGTTTTCCGAGGTAATAGGTTTGGCTTTTAATGTAGATTTGTCCTCGAACCTTATATTTTCGTTTTTAGTAATTAATTTAACTATTCGATCGAATAGTGACTTTTCTGTAATTTTTAATTCGACTAGGTCTTGGTCAGTTTCTTTAAACCAGTTGGGTTTTGTTTTGCGGTTACGGAAGACGTCAAAGACTTGTTTGGATAATCTATTAGAGTTCGTATGGCCGTAAAAATGTATCCTTCTTTTTCGCATAGTATCTGAGAGTTTTCAGTTTTTTGTAGAGTGCTTCATTCTTGATGTATACTATCTTATTTTTCTGAAATTTTGGTCCTATACCTTTATTACAAATTGTCCTGTCTTTTTGTTCGAGTTTCTCCACCTGGCCTTTGAATTTCATGTATAGTGTTTCTGCTGCGTATAGTGCTTCTGGTTTAATCGCTGTTTTGTTATGTCTAAGTTTGTACCTCCATTAAAGGGATGTCTTGTTGTATATATCTTTTCTTAGTTGGCAGTTCAGGTTCATTTTTCTTGGGTTATTTATTTATTTATTTATTTATTTATTTATTTATTTATTTATTTATTTATTTATTTATTTATTTATTTATTTATTTATTTATTTATTTACTCCCAAAGCAAAGGATACCGCTACCCTGAGTTGCGCTGTACAAACACTAATTAAAGAACGTACAGCAATGATGATAAACGAGTACGAGATCTGTTATAACTATACAAATTGAAAATCACGAGATAACTAAGTCGTCTAGGTCAAGATTGTGACAAAACACTTCAAGCTAACTTATTTCCTACTGTGGAATATACCCTCACTTGATGATAAGCCGAAGCCGTGTCTTGTTAATACTGTTAATCTGGGTTGGAAAACATACTTCAGAGGATCGTTGGATTATCGAGTGCTGAGTGCGAGAAATGTGGAGAAGTTATTTGAATCTGGTGGAGCGGTACGGGATATGAAGAGATAACAGTGAAACAAGACATTTCGAGTGGAAACATCCATTTAAAATCCCGTAGAGGAGACTCAGTGGTGCATTTATCGCCTTTCAAACCTGTTGCGTAGACTGAATCCATTCCTTACAATGGCAGCAAAGTAGCGCTCTGTCTGGGATGCTGTTGTTCAAATCAGAGAGCAGTAGCTCAAGAGGGGTTGAATTATCATAAAGCAGGAGAGGCGGAGGGCAATGGGATCAACGATTTCTCGTGAAACAGAAGAGAATGCCAAGTAATTCTACAGCCTTGTTTGTATATGTTTGTATATGACTGTTACTAATTTAATGAACGGTAGCTTCAATCCTACCTCAGTCCGGTGGTATCTGAAGTTGCTCAGATACGTCAGCCTCCTGTTGGTAGATTTACAGGCACCTAAAAGAACTCCTGCGGGAAAAAATTCCGGCACTTCTGCGTCTCCGAAAATCGTCGAAAGCACTCAGTAGGAAGTAAAAGTAATTAATATTATTAATAATAATAATAATAATAATGTTATTTGTTTTACGTCTCACTAACTACTCTTTTACGGTTTTCGGAGTCGCCAATATTATTATTAATGAATGTTAATATTTGCGGTGAACATACAGTAGTAGTAGATATAAAACACTTTTCCCCCTAGTATTTGGTAGACTACTTTACGTCAACTTACCTCCTTTATGTCCCAATCACAATCACCATCCATTCATTATACACAGTTATTTAGAAACACATAGGTCTAGTAAATTACACGCCATTTTTTATACCCTTCATCTTTATTTTTTTACTATACACTAGTTCTCGGTCTGCAACCCAGGCACATCAGCACAGTATCTATGTCTTTAACAGTGCGAGCCTCAGCCGAGTTGCCGGTCTCGACGAGTGAATGATGCAATAGCCGACTGACCCATGTGCTTCACTCAGTGATATGTCACGGTCGGCGATAAACTTCCGTACAGCGTGATTGCTTCTTACACAGCGGAAACTGATCGGTTTAGTTCGTTTCATAGCTTCTGAGTTAAGTGCTGAGCAGCATATTTTTGTGAGCTAAAGATTTTTGAAGTACTAATCTGCTGAGAAAGTAAAAAGAGAATTGCGCGAACTCTTAAAATGCTGAAGGGCGCCTGCAAAAGTGTTACGGAATTTAAAAAATAGTGTAATAAATGTAAAACTATGGGTTCAACGCCAAATGAAAAACGAGTTCAGCAATCGACTGTGTAACTGACGAAACCATCAGGATATTTCTGAAAGATTTGTGCGTTTCCCCCGAAAATCATTAAGGAAATTGACTCAGCAAAGTGAGATTTCATCCTCCTCTGCACGGTGGGTGGCAGGAAATGTGAAATTTAAGCCTTACAAAGTCTTAGAATTGGTAATTATAAGCCCAAGAGATCCAGTCGCAAGAAAACATTAGGGTACCGCATTTATTTCCTGCACCCTTACATCGGCATTGAATTAAATCCACATTCTGATGAAGTTTGAGCATGATTTTATTTGCAAGTACGTGTAAATTCGCAAAATAACCGGCATTGGTCACGTGAGAATCCAATAATAATTCATGAACTTAAAATTGGAGTTTGGCGCACCATTAGTGCTAAAACAATATTGGTGGACAATTTTCTTAATGACACCCATTAATTTTGGCCGATCCATAGAATTAATACTGAACAAGTTTTTCCTCGACTGACTGAAGTCGCTCGGATATTTCCAGCAAGACATGGCTACAACACATTCCGCTCGTAATTCACAAAATGAACTGCGTGATGTTTTCGGGAACAAGAGAATTAGTGGCAGCTCACTTCCCAGTTTTAACGCCTTGCAAATTTTATTTATGGGGTAGTTTGAGAAATAGGGAGCATATAAGTAGATTCATGAGACTGAGTTTCAGAGAGTAAATCGGAATAACAGCACAAGTTACACGCTTTTCTACAGGCTGGGAGAAAGCATTTTCTACACTTACTGTAATGGGATGATTTTAATTGGTTTTCTCTCTGTTTGTCAATCTCATTACCCATTCATCAAATTTGATGGGTTTTCTGCGGGGGTGGCGGCGACAAGGCTCTTGAAGCCTACAGCAAGGAGGGCGATACTCATATCTCCCAAACTATGTATCTCACTGAAGAAGGAAATCTATATTTGCTAATGGTGAGCCTTCGCAAGGGTTGTAGATAGAACCAAGTCATAGATTTACATCTCCTTCCCGGTTTGTCTTCAATTTTCAATATTTTTCGCTAATTTCCTCTTTTATCAGAATTAGTATTCCACGCGTATGATCTCTCCTATCCATCGTCTCGCCATGCACTGTTTAAAAATCTTCGACGTGGACTTCATATCGCGGTGAAATTTTGCTCTCGTTAAAAGCAATAATCTACATTTTAATCATCAATTGTTTCACGTGTTCATTTCCTACTTTCTCTCAATGTTCCCCATTCACACTCATTCTAATTTCCATTCTAGTTATACTTTTACCATCTGTCACATTTCTAGTCTCAAATCTCGTTACTCACATTTTCTCTAATAACTATTCTATTATACAAAATAATACCTCGCCTGTGTACCTTGTGACCTTTCCGCGGTGGGGAGGCTTGCGCGTCCCATTGAAGCAGATAGCCGAGCCGTAGGTTCAACCACATCGGAGAAGTATCTGTCGATAGAACAGACTAAGGAAAGGGAGTCGGCAGCTTTTCAGATGCTGCAAGGGCAGCAGTCTGGTTATTTGACTGATGTGGTTTTGTAATAATATTTAACGCTTCTTAGTCATGTTCATACTGTTTCACGGCTGAAAGCACAGAAAAATACAACCGTACGTAACTGTCGAGGAAGTGAATTCCTCTGCATGAATGATATACTGAATATGGCTTCCTTCCGGGTAAAATATCGCGGAAGTAAAATAATTCCCCATTCGGACCTCCAGGTCGGGACTACACGAGAGGGGGCAATCATCAGCAAGATGAATACGCAAGCTCGAGCGTAGGATGTTTGAAGTTTGAATCGGTGGGGTAGGTTAGGGAATATGAAGAGGGAAATGGTAGACAAAAGTAACATGCAGTTGGTATAGGCGGCAGGAAGAACAGGATTTTTTGCTCAGTCGACTACAGAATTATAAACACAAAAGCAAACATGGGAAATGCTGGAGTTGGTATAATTATGATTAAGAAAATAGGGCAGCTGACAAGCTACTACGACCAGTATATTGAAACGATTATTGTTGTCAAGAAAGTCAACAAGTAAATCCTATGTGTAAGAATCTATCAATTACTATGTGCTCCTGTATATAGGGGTTGTGATATGTTGAGTGTGTATGTAGAGGAGTATGTTGGGACTAACAAACAACCAGTCCTAGGAAGCGAACCCAAAGCCCTCTGAACTGACCATTCAACCAAGGAGCCAGATTCCATGACAACACAAGATATTCCTACTTAATTAGTCTATCTCTCTATAGTGAACGATTTGAAACAGAGATGGCAGACTGTAGACATGTTCTGAGCTTTTATGCTAATTATTTTACGTCTCTTTTTAATTTTTAGTGAAGTGAAGTTCGATGTAGAAAATTCTAATTTTTACGTAGACACTTCTGCGAAAATAATGAAACGGACGGAATAGACGGATGTTGGAGAAAACGTAAACCTGAAAATGGAGGAAGTGTTTCTTCGAAACTTCTGTCTAATATCCTAGTCCTGAAGATTTCTTGCTCATCTTCGTCTGCAGACAGATTTTACTTTCTCTACCATTGGATTTAGGTGTTGCCAACGGCTACGTTGAATTGTACTTTAAACGGAGCGACCTGACGGTGCGGTTAGGGGCGCGCAGCTTTTAGCTTGCATTCGGAAGACTGTGATTTCGTACCCCACTGTCAGCAGCACTAAAAATGTTTCTTTGTGGTTTTCCCATTTTCACATCCAACTCCTAGCCTTTTCCTGCCCCCATCGTAACCATAAGACCTATCCGGGTAGGTGCGACATAAAGCTAATTGTAAAAAAATTGCACTTTAAGTTTTATTATTAACTAGCGAATGTACCCGTGCTTCGCTACGGTATTCTACATTGTATTCGAATATCGAAGTAAATAGTGTGCATGCAGTAAATAAGATTGTTTTAAAATTGCATGTCTCTTAGCGTTATCCGAGAAAGAGCATGGGGAGGTCCCCGTACGTTGTTTCCAATGTAAAGTGTTTGTTATGGATTTGTGATATAACGGCAGGCTCACTTGCCTACTGCCATTCACAATCGAGTTGGGAAGTGTACATTATAATTGCAGGCCCCATTGCCTACTATGCGGACAGAATCGATTTGGGGAGTTTACGTTAAAATGGCAGCCCCCCTTTCCTACTTCCAGACAGATTACAGTTTTTATTATAATGGCAGGCAATTACCCTACTATCACTCGAAATTGAGTTGTGCAGTTATCATTATAATGCCAGGCCCATTTTCCTACTGCCAGCCAGCTTACTGCCAGTCACACCAAGTTGGTGAGTTTCCATCAAAATAGCAGGCCACTATGCCTAATGCCGGTCACATTTTAGATGAGGACATTTCTTTATAATGGCGGGCACCCTTGCCTAATGCCAAATACAATCGGGTAGGGGAGTTTTAAACAAAACTGCATGCTCACTTGCCTTGTGCAAGTCAAATCGAGAAGTGAACTATTCATTACAATTGTAGGCCTTCCTTACTAATGACAGTTACACAGGAGTCGGAGAAGGAACCCTTTCCTACTGCCAGTCAAAGTCGGTGTTGGGAGTACTGATTACAATAGCAGACCCACCCTTTCTCGATCGCTACAAATCGACATCAGTGAATATATATAGATCGACATACGAAAATATATGCGTGTTAAAAATATTGAAGACCTTCATTTACAGATCAACTGCTACTAAACGTACGTCATATCGACAAAGGATTATACCATAAGACACGCCGGATTTAGTGGCCTAAATGCCTGGTCCTATGATATGTCATCTATTCTTGGGTAAGATTGAGTTAGAAACGTGGAACAGGGTAAAGTTTTTGTAAGATTATCTCACATTACATTACTTTTCGGATAATTATGTGACAGCTACATACATAGCATTTGGCTCACATATGGCTACTGGGTGGGCCAATTTTCGTGAAGAGTTTGATGATTCTGTATTTCATATAAGTAACTGAAAGTATGAATTATGCATGTGAAAATTCCAAATTGACTTAACATCGATTAAAGAGAAAAATCAAACGTAAAAGGGATACAGATACGGCAAAAAGTCATAAGACCAAGGTTGTAGATCATTCCAAATTGAACGAATATTGTGCAATCCGTTATGTGATAGGAATTTCCGAAGGTCTGCACCATCATTAAAATTGCCTGCATATTTCTATATTCTTCGCGGATAAAAAGTGAAAAATTTAATGATCTAGGATGTTTTCCGTTCGTTACAGGCTAAAACGTATAATTTTGTCAAATTTCAATTATCTTCTTTTTCTTCTGGCAGATTATGCCGCAATCTGGATTTTGGGCGAGGCGGGTAAAAATCAGGACTTTCAGGAAACTAAACCAAAAATTATGGAGATGGTCATTATTACCCCTTAAACGGAAAGCTGTACAAAAATTTCGCCAAAATAGTCAGTGTAGAGGCACACAGTCGTTACGATTTGATTTATATAGATAAGGAATCTGCTCCATGTAAAACATCTTTTGGGCTATGTCCGCTGGACTTAACCTGCAAAACTGACCATTCATGATATCTCCCTTATTAATCCTCCTTACGAAAAAATGCACATGAAGAAAAAGTTTAGAGGTGGAATTCCATCACGTTTGGTCGATTTCCAGTCAGGTTGGTCTTGTTCTGTATACATTGTGGAAGAGTAAAATCACCATATCGGTTCCCTATAAACCGCCAGTCCATTCCGGAACATGAAATATTATTTACGTTTAAAACCTACCTTTGGACAGGTGGATGCTAAATATAAATTTTGGTTCGAATGTCTTCAGTAGTTTTCAAGTTGTAAGGAATACGCTTTACACGCACCCCTCGTGAGTTAAGTCCGATGGGACTTGTACAGAAAAACGGTCCGTTAATGATGTCTGCCTTATTAGTCCTCGTATCGAAATGATGCACATGAGAAAAAAATGTTTAGAAATTAATTTCTACCAAGGCAGGTAGATTTAAATTAACGTTGGTTGTGTATATTTTGTGGAAGTGCAAAATCACTGTTTCGGTTTCGTATAAACCCCCAGTCAGTTCAGGGATTTAGAAACAATATTTGCCCTAAAACCTATCAAGGACAGGTGTATTCTAAATATGAGTCTTGGTGGAAATACATCCAGTAGTTTGTAGCACTCGCGTACATACGGCGTAATTAAGGAAGAAAATAATACAGTTAAGAAAGTTGAAAGTAATAGAAAATGGATTATAACTGAGGACAGTCGGATAACGACAAATATGTAAATGCCAAGTTAATGTATTGGAAAATCAAATGCCCCTCAATAAATTATGCTAGTGTGAGTTATGGATATAATAAAGCGGTAACAGAGGAGAAATTTAGGTCCAGTGATTCCTAGGTAAACAAATAATAAGAAGATGACTAATGGTGTTATTACTTAATCTATTCGAGGGCGGTTATAATATCCAACGATATTCCGCCAATATCCCGCAGATAGGCCGATTGACGCCTCTCTTGCCTTCTACCCAAGGAACAACCACGAATTTAAAAGCATGATGAGGAAAATGGCAATACGTTACTTCCCTGCCGGCATGCAGTCAGAGACGTTGCCATGGTAACCTGTAGGTTCGTTGTCGGTCTGTCGGTCACTCAATGCAGAGCATGATACCAGCGGAAAATTGTAAATTTCTCCGTCATGTGAAGAGTAAGGTAAATTGTGAACATAACGAAAGTTGTTTATAATGAAGAGACGTTTCATGTACGGTAAACGAAGTTTACAGAAAATCAATAGTATAAGAGAAAATGGGGGAAAACCATTCTGGCTTTCCTATAAACCCCCCGTCTATTCAAGGATTTTAAAATGATATGCATATTGAAACCTTCCCCGGTATGAGTATACTCTAAATATGAAGTTTGGTTGAGATCTATTCAGCCGTTTCGACGTGATTGTGGAAAAACCATTCTGGTTTTCCTATAAACCCCCCGTCTTTTGAAAGATTTTGAAATGATATGCATATCAAAACCTTCCCCGGGATGAGTATACTCTAAATATGAAGTTTGGTTGAGATCTATCCAGCCGTTTCGAAGTGATGGTGGAAAAACCATTCTGGTTTTCCTATAAACCCCCGTGTATTCAAAGATTTTAAAATGATATGTATATCGAAACCTTCCCCGGGATAAGTATACTCTAAATATGAAGTTTGGTTGAGATCTATCCAGCCGTTTCGACGTGATGGTGGAAAAACCATTCTGGTTTTCCTATAAACCCCCCGTGTATTCACAGATTTTAAAATGATATGTATATGGAAACCTTCCCCGGGATGAGTATACTCTAAATATGAAGTTTGGTTGAGATCTATCCAGCCGTTTCGACGTGATGGTGGAACAGACAAACAAACAGACAGACAAACAGACAAACAGACAAACAGACAAACAAACAGACACGAAACGTAAAAACCACCGATTCGGTCTTGAGTTGACCTAAAACGGATAAATATCTGAAAAATTGGCAAAACAAAAGAAATTACAGACAGCGGACCCCCTACAATTTTATTTATATAGATATCACATTTAACTGTTTTGGAAATTATAACTTATAGGGGTTGTTTAATGAATGGGCTGGCTAGTTTACCGGTAGTTTTCGCTCTGTCATTTTCCGGTAAATTTTGCGGTGACATCATTGCCATTCGTTGGAGTATATTTGTGAGTATTACCTATCGCTAAAATAATATCTTAAACTATACTCTTAATTCAATTTCTTACTTATATTTCAACAAAATCATTAACAAACAATACACAATAATAGCCCACCTGGTGGCTTGAAGTCTAAACGGTCTGACGTCGTGGTTAGCCGTTTCGAGTCCAGTTGGTAGAAAAAAAAATGTTCACCGACAGACTGTTGGCGGGGAGGGTAGGGGAGGTGGTGGTATAGATTGCGTGCCAAAATCCTTGATTAAATTCGAAACCTCTCCGCAGTGCTCATATGGAGTGAGGGCATATAACATTGTTGATGGTGATTCGTCCGTTGGATGGAGACGTTGAACCTTGAGTAGACCTCTTGGTGCTATTCGACGGGAGTAGGCTATGTAAGGGAACCGGGTTCCACCCTCTCCCTTTCTGCTATCAAATATCACGTCTTTCATTTCATCTCATGAACTCCTCTGATGAGGTTGACGTCTGGAAAGGCATCCGGTCATAAAACAAGGACCGCCACGACAGATTCGTCTCATCTCATACCCGACCCTCTAGAGAAACGGTACAAGTGTTGGACAAACAAACACTATACACAATGATAATAAAACTACAAATACACTTCCACGAAATGCGTTCACGACACCGGAAAATGCACTGGAAATGGCGTTACCTGAATAACCGGTGATCTATTCAGTCCATTAAATGCTAAATTAACAACCCCATTTAGAAAGCAAAATATTTAAAATACGATAATAACAGCAATAGTAAAGATAATAACGTTAATAATAAAGCTAAAAGTACAGTTCAATGTAGCGGTTGACATCGCCGGAGTATGACGTAATGACAAAGCATTACACCACTTTACACTCTTTGTTGGACTGGCAAGAAGAGAGGAAGCACTTTTGAAGCACTTCATTAAGATATGTTCTAATTATCAGGTAATAATAATAATAATAATAATAATAATAATAATAATAATAATAATAATAATAATAATAATAATAATAATAATAATAGGATGGCCTCAGCTACCGTGTGCAGACATTTAAATTTGACGCTGGTTGCCTGCCTGTTCCTCAATTTCGACGTTCCGTTTTACGCCTTCTAATGGCAGAGTAAACCCAATCTCCCTTGGGCGTCTATAGTTGAGTGTAAAAAAATCTGGCAAGTATTACAGTGTATAAACATAAATTATACACAAATTCTTCTTCATTTCCAAACAATTCTCGTCAATTGTAATAAGTCTAGTGTGTTTTGATTATGTACACTTATGTTCATAAAAACAGAACACCTTGAAAAGCTAGAGATAGAGGAAGTTCATATTCACAGGACATGTTCATTAGTATGTTCTGCAGAAACGATTAGCATTTCAGTCACCTAGGTTCAGCGTATGTCCTGTTACCTAGTACGCACTGGGTCCTCCATGGACACTGATAACTTGTTCCATGCGTGATGGCATCGACGCGTATAAGGCGCGAATGGCGTACTGGGGTATAGCCATTCATGCTGCATTTTCCTGGTTCCACAGTTCATTTATGGTGGCTGGCATTGGGTCACAGCGCCGCACCCTCGTTTCACTAGGGAGCAGGGGGCAGGGCAACAACCTGACATCCTGTGGCTACAAAAAAGCACGTGTTCTTGCAGCAACATGTGGTCGCGCATTGTCCTGCTGAAGTATGGCGTCTGGGGCGTCGTGCAGAATGGGTATGGCTAAGGGTCGCAGGATGTCATTCGCGTAGGTGAAACTCGTCACAGTGCCCTGAACACGCACCAACTGTGATTTGTGGTTGCACCCAATAGCACCATACACCACAAGGTCTTGAGTGGCGCTATATGTATTTTGCGAATACAGTCAATGTGATGCCTCTCCCCTTGTCTGCGGCGAACCAAACTGCGGCCATCATTTTCAAACAAACAAAACCTGGATTCGTCCTAAAACACCATCTGCTGTCATTCCTGTCCCAGTGACTTCCTTCCATACACCATTTCAGTCTAGCATGTTTATGCCTATTAGTCAAAGATAGGCGGAGAAGTGGACGACGCGCCGGTAACCCAGACCGTAATACATGGCAACGGACTGTCACTGCTGATAGTGTACTATGCGTTACACTGTTCCACTGTTGCGCCAGAGCCGAGGAGGACGCGGGTCTGTCCTGCAATGCCATTCGGATGAGGTGGCGATCTTCTTGGGGGTTGTTCTGAGTGGTGCAACCAGACTCATCTCGTCGTGTTCTACGGCCTTCTGCGAACCATTCTGTACACACCCGTTGCACTGCCGACACGCTTCGTCCCACGCGAGCAGCAATTTCACGGATGGATGTATCACGTTCTCTCATGCCAATAATGCGCCCTCTTTCAAACTCACTCATTTGACGGTACAGTTCCCGCATACGTCTGCGAGGCATCCTGCACGTCTGCTCAAGTCACAATGATCCATTACTTTCGGTCTATAGCCACAACGAGAGCCGCAGCCCCATTTTATCAGTCGGTGGTCGTACGCCGATGTATTGATGTGGACCCTTAACCTGAGGGCCGACATGATTGAAGTGCTAATCATTTCTTCAGAACATACTAATGCCCATGTCCTGTGAATATGAACTTCCTATATCTAGTCTTTCAAGGTGTTCTAGTTTTTATGAACATTGTGTACTTTCAAGAACGCCATTCATTGTTTAACAGTGTGTTTCCTTACATGGATGCAGTAGTGTCATAATCAGGTTAGACAGACTGAGAAGCTTTATATCTACCTTCTCTGAAAAATGGTTGCCATATTATTTAAAATCCATTTTCTCAGATATGCTTTCACCATTTTCACTGAAATGTTGTCCAGATACTAAATACATGCAACTACTAATAGAACATAAATTTCATTACCAAATATCGTAGGATTGCTAACTTACAGCTACTAAATTTTTTAAATTTTATGTTTTATATTCTACCGCTTCAGGTACATTAATTAGAAAAGTACTGGAATGAGAACACTGAAATTTCTCAGTCATAAAGAGGTGAGCTTGTGGCGTGATCTGATGAAGATTATCTATATAAATAAAATTGTAGGGGGTCCGCTGTCTGTAATTTCTTTTGTTTTGCCAATTTTTCAGATATTTATCCGTTTTAGGTCAACTCAAGACCGAATCGGTGGTTTTTACGTTTCGTGTCTGTTTGTTTGTCTGTTTGTCTGTTTGTCTGTCTGTTTGTTTGTCTGTTCCACCATCACGTCGAAACGGCTGGATAGATCTCAACCAAACTTCATATTTAGAATAAACTCATCCCGGGGATGGTTTCGATATGCATATCATTTAAAAATCTTTCAATACTCGGGGGGTTTATAGGAAAACCAGAATGGTTTTTCCACCATCACGTTGAAACGGCTGGATAGATCTCAACTAAACTTCATATCTAGAGTATACTCATCTCGGGGAAGGTTCCGATATGCATATTATTTTAAAATCTTTGAATATACCGGGGGTTTATAGGAAAACCAGAATGGTTTTTCCACCATCACTTCGAAACGGCTGGATAGATCTCAACCAAACTTCATATTTAGAGTATACTCATCCCGAGGAAGGTTTCGATATGCATATCATTTTAAAATCTTTCAATAGACGGGGGTTTATAGGAAAACCTGAATGGTTTTTCCACCATCACTTCGAAACGGCTGGATAGATCTCAACCAAACTTCACATTTGGAGAATACTCATCTCGGGGAAGGTTTCTATATACATATTATTTTACAATCGTCGAATAGACGGGTGGTTTATAGGAAAACCAGAATGGGTTTCCTCCATTTTCTCTTATACTATTGATTTTCTGTAAACTTCGTTTACCGTACGTGAAACGTCTCTTCATTATAAACAACTTTCGTTATGTTCATAATTTACCTTACTCTTCACATGACGGAGAAATTTACAATTTTCCGCTGGTATCATGCTCTGCATTGAGTGACCGACAGACCGACAACGAAACTACAGGTTACCATGGCAACGTCTCTGACTGCATGCCAGCAGGGAAGTAACGTATTGCCATTTTCCTCATCATGCTTTTAAATTCGTGGTTGTTCCTTGGGTAGAAGGCAAGAGAGGCGTCAATCGGCCTATCTGCGGGATATTGGCGGAATATCGTTGGATATTATAACCGCCCTCGAATAGATTAAGTAATAACACCATTAGTCATCTTCTTATTATTTGTTTACCTAAGAATCACTGACCTAAATTTCTCCTCTGTTACCGCTTTATTATATCCATTACTCACACTAGCATAATTTATTGAGGGGCATTTGATTTTCCAATACATTCACTTGGCATTTACATATTTGTCGTTATCCGGCTGTCCGCAGTTATAATCGATTTTCCATTACTTTCAACATTCTTAACTGTATTATTTCTTCCTTAATTACGCCGTATGTACGCGAGTGCTACAAACTACTGGATGTATTTCCACCAAGACTCATATTTAGAATACACCTGTCCTTGATAGGTTTTGGGCAAATATTGTTTCTAAATCCCTGAACTGACTGGGGGATTATACGAAACCGAAACAGTGATTTTGCACTTCCACAAAATATACTCAACCAAACTTAATGGAAATCTACCTACCTTGGTAGATAATAATTTCTAAACCTTTTTTCTCATGTGCATCATTTCGATACGAGGATTAATAAGGGAGATATCATTAACGGACCGTTTTTCTGTACAAGTCCCATCGGACTTAACTCCCGAGCGGGTGCGTGTAAAGCGTACTCCTTACAATTTGAAAACTACTGAAGACATTCGAACCAAAATTTATATTTAGCATCCACCTGTCCAAAGGTAGGTTTTAAACGTAAATAACATTTCATGTTCCGGAATGGACTGGCGGTTTATAGGGAACCGAAACGGTGATTTTACTCTTCCACAACATATACAGAACAAGACCAACCTGACTGGAAATCGACCAAACGTGATGGAATTCCACCTCTAAACCTTTTTTTTTTTCATGTGCATTCTTTCGTCAGGAGGATTACTAAGGGAGATATCATGAATGGTCACTTTTGCAGGTTAAGTCCAGCGGACATAGCCCAAAAGGTGTTTTACATGGAGCAGATTCCTTATCTATATAAATCAAATCGTAACGACTGTGTGCCTCTACACTGACTATTTTGGCGAAATTTTCGTACAGCTTTCCGTTTAAGGGGTAATAATGACCATCTCCATAATTTTTGGTTTAGTTTCCTGAAAGTCCTAATTTTTACCCGCCTCGCCCAAAATCCAAATTGCGCCATAATCTGCCAGAAGAAAAAGAAGATAATTGAAATTTGACAAAATTATACGTTTAAGCCTGTAACGAACGGAAAACTTCCTAGATCATTAAATTTTTCACTTTGAATCCCCGAAGAATATCGAAATACGCAGGCAATTTTAATGATGGTGCAGACCTTCGGAAATTCCTATCCTATAACGGATTGCACAATCTCCGTTCAATTTGGAATGATCTACAACCGTGGTCTTATGACTTTTTGCCGTATCTGTATCCCTTTTACGTTTGATTTTTCTCTTTAATCGATGTTAAGTCAATTTGGAATTTTCACATGCATAATTCATACTTTCAATTACTTATATGAAATACAGAATCATTAAACTCTTCACGAAAATTGGCCCACCCAGTAGCCATATGTGAGCCAAATGCTATGTATGTATCCGAAAAGTAATGTAATGTGAGATAATCTTACAAAACCTTTACCCTGTTCCACGTTTCTAATTCAATCTGACCCAAGAATAGATGACATATCATAGGACCAGCCATTTAGGCCACTAAATCTGGCGTGTCTTATGGTATAATCCTTTGTCGATATGACGTACGTTTAGTAGCAGTTAATCTGTAAATGAAGGTCTTCAATATTGTAAATACGCATATACTTTCGTATGTCGATCTATATATATTCACTGATGTCGATTTTTAGCGATCGAGAAAGGGTGGGTCTGCTATTGTAATAAGTTCTCCCCACACCGACTTTGACTGGCAGTAGGAAAGGGTTCCTTCTCCAACTCCTGTGTAACTGTCATTAGTAAGGAAAGCCTACAATTATAATGAATAGTTCCCTTCTCGATTTGACTTGCAGAAGGCAAGTGAGCATGCAGTTTTGTTTAAAACTCCCCTACCCGATTGTGTTTGGCAGTAGGCAAGGGTGCCTATCATTATAAAGAAATGTCCTCATCTAAAATGTGACTGGCATTAGGCATAGTGGCCTGCTATTTTGATGGAAACTCACCAACTTGGTGTGACTGGCAGTGAGCTGGCTGGCAGTAGGAAAATGGGCCTGGCATTATAATGATAACTGCACAACTCAATTTCGAGTGATAGTGGGGTAATTGTCTGCCATTATAATAAAAACTCCTCAACTGAAATCTGTCTGGAAGTAGGAAGGGGGCTGCCATATTAACGAAAACTCCCCAAATCGATTTTGTCCGCGTAGTAGGCAATGGGGCCTGCAATTATTACGTAATCATCCCAACTCGATTGTGAATGGCAGTAGGCAAGTGAGTCTGCCGCTATATCACAAATCCGTAACAAACACTTTACATTGGAAACATCGTACGGGGAACTCCCCATGCTCTTTCTCGGATAACGCTAAGAGACATGCAATTTTAAAACAATCTTATTTACTGCATGTACACTATTTACTTCGATAACCGAATACAATGTAGAATACCGTAGCGAAGCACGGGTACATTCGCTAGTTTATTATACCTTGGCAACTGTTAATATTATAATTATTGTATAATCTTTAAAAGTGTAAATTAGTTAAACAATTCTCTTACAAAACAAAACAATACAAGCAATTTCACATTCATTTTCCAAAAAATACACTCATTTTGCACTTGTCTCGAAGGAAAAGGAAGGAGACTGGATTTTTGAACAGAAGGTACAAATTAAAATATTTCTTGTTTTAATTGTTGATATTCATTTCTTCAACACACATATTTCCAATGAAATGAAATGACGTATGGCTTTTAGTGCCGAGAGATCCCAGGACGAGTTCGGCTCGCCAAGTGCAGGTCTTTTGATTTGACTCCCGTAGGCGACCTGCGCGTCGTGATGATGATGATGATGATGATGATAAAGTGATGATGAAGACAACACATACACCCAGCCCCCGTGCCAGGGAAATAAACCAATGATGGTAAAATTTCCCGACCCTGCCGGGAATCAAATTCGGGACCCCCATGTCCAAAGCCAAGCACGCTAACCACTTAGCCATGGAGCCGAACATGTTTCCAATAATCTTCCGTAACTGAATTATATTAGACCAGCGGGTCATGTAGCTGTGAGCTTGGTTCGAACTCCACTGTCGGCAACAATCAGCAAGTTTTCTGTGTTTTCGCTAGGGAACACCGGCACTGTAACTTAGTTAAGGACACTCCAACATCGCCATAAGTCGTGCCTGAGTGAGTATGACGTGAAACAAACGGTGCCTTACGTTAAGAAAGTCCCTACAACTCGCTCTACTTGCTGGGCTCATTGGTAGGACGGATATAAAAGGAGGAAGGGAAGGGCAAAGAAGGATGTTGAAAAGGGTTGGAATTTTGAAAACGATACGACGCATATAGAAATGGTGTGAACAAAACTTGCTTCAGATTTAATTTTTAATCTTTATATCATTACAGTATCTTTGCTGCAGCCAACCCTAGCACATATGTTCACTACCATCAGCAGGGAGCTACGCTGACATGAAGATACGATAAATTAGTCATGTGACAGTGGTGATTGTACTTATGACGTGAAAAGTACATGGTAATCTGCTCGTTTCAATTAGGAACCATAATGAAGGTGTCTGCTGAAAAGGGAGAAGACGTGCAAAGTTATGAGGTTGGAAGGATTGCCTCGCTCTCCGATGCGACCAACTGTCTCTTCTCCAACCCGCCAACGACAAACACTGTATTTACCTTTATTCATTTGTTCTATAAGGGGGAGTCAAAACAAAACCTAAAAGTACAGTAGAGCATTTCGTAGCTCAAAAGTAATCAGCACTCAGCCAAAAGCTGGTGAGCAATCCAGCTCGAGCAC
Source organism: Anabrus simplex (assembly GCF_040414725.1). NCBI lineage: Eukaryota > Metazoa > Arthropoda > Insecta > Orthoptera > Tettigoniidae > Anabrus > Anabrus simplex. Next base: position 1,112,310,039 of record NC_090266.1, on the reverse strand, counting down.
GCCAACTCTGTGAGGAATACTCTTCAACAAATTCACCACAGGCCAAACCACTCCCATGCGAGTTTTACATCTTTACTCAACGTCGCATCAACACAGATAGATCGTATGGCGAGGATGCAATAAGAAAGGATTGCGATTGGTAATGAAGCAACAGTGGCTTTAATTTCCTGGTGTGAGAATAGTTAGCAATTGAAAGCTCTCTTTAGGGCTGCCGACAGTGAGGTTCGAACCCACTGTCTCCCAAATGCAAGCTGACAGCTATGCCACTCAGACCGCGTGGTCAGTTGCTCGGTCTTTCAAGAAATGATCTAGTATACTTTTTGGCAGATGATCCCTCTTCAATTCACTGTCTTCTTTTGTACCCTAATTCGTTTGAATCTTTAAATATTGTCCGTACCTTATATCTTATTTAACCGAGCTCGATAGCTGCAGTCGCTTAACTGCGGCCAGTATCCAGTATTCGGGAGATAGTAGGTTCGAATCCCACTGTCGGCAGCCCTGAAAATGGTTTTCAGTGGTTTCCCATTTTCACACCAGGCAAATGCTGGGGGTGTGCCTTAATTAAGGCCACGGCCGCTTCCTTCCCACTCCTAGCCCTTTCCTGTCCCATCGTCGCCATAAGACCTATCTGTGTCGGTGCGACGTAAAGCAACTAGCAAAAAAAATCTTATTTAATACTTGAAATTGTTAATTTAAACTTAACGTCTTCGAACAGGTTTCCTCTTGTTAATGTTGATGAGCCCACGCTTCTTGCTCTGCGAGTTAGTTCGCCAGGGCAAAGAGAAATTAAATTGTATGTTTCAGATAAGAAATACGCAGTGATGGAGCATGGACCCAACAAATAATTGTTCTGGCGCTTAGCTTTTCCACTTTTCATAGATGCTCATACACTGTAAAGCCCTTAAGTTCACTGCACACTCACGTTTGATTTCACTACTTGGAGAGTTACATCCCAGAGTAAATATCTGAATAAAAATACCTCAGTTATTACAGCAATAAAGCAGTGGACCCACTAAAAAGCAACATTACCTTCATTCCGTCTCATTGCATCTCAGTTTACGTTTCCCAAGGAGTATTACTGTGGTTCATAAAACAAAGTGATGTTAAAGAAATTATCTTAGCACTTGCATTTGCATTCAACAACGCGAGACCGTGTTAGTAGCTATGAGGTTGCCATTGCACGTTCATATTTCCCTAAAGAATATCCCTCTCGAAGGTACGACTAATACAATGACGCGGAGCACGAAGACAACGTAATAATGTAGAATTTGATAAGTATCCATCACAGTATGCCACATTTCATACGTGATACTTGGTATGCGTGTGTAAGGATACAAGCGACTTGTGCTTCATTGAAGTTTATTTAAAAATGAGAACTACAACTGCGAAAACGGAACGTACTACATAATTCATAATACGTTGCCTTTCATCAGCAGTCTAACATTTCATTATTCCTCTTGTAAATCACCGAAATTTTTCTGGAGTATATGACTAAATACACTCATGAATGGAAGGGTGGCTAACCTCGCTCATTATACTCTAACTCTAGGGTTCAAATATACATTACGATCTCAATTAAACAAATTCACAGTATCTAATAACCTACACGTTATTTCCGGGTGATATTTTCAACTAGTTCCCGCAGTTAATGATCTCCGTTGCCAAGAATGCAGTTTCATTTTTAACACATAACAAGCACACAACCCCGTTTTCTTCGAGCGGCGAACTCCGATCAGCTGTCGGCCTCGAGCACAAATGACCCTCACCCCGTCTGTCAGTTTTAATATGGAACACATGTCTATCACCACGCTTGACTGGCTTCTAAGAATGAACCCCTTTGACTTCGCAAGATAGAACAAAATACGACATTCTGACCAAACAAATATGCACATAGATTTACTTTTGAATGTCCTACAATAATTGTACACGTCACAAATTAATACCGGCGCGGATTCTCGCACTCTACTTTCCGTCCCAAACATTATAAAATCTTCCTCCGGCTCACACCAAAGTCCCGGGTTCACTACAGGCTTCCAATCACCTGATTCACAAATCCTATCTCAACTCATACGGCAAATCTAACTCTTGCCTCAACTCGACGACTCTCACTGACAAAAGAACTGGAATAGAAATCCTTACTAGAATCCACGACGCCTAATAACGCACAATACTTTAATAATTGGACAGGTTCGCATAAAATGATATCGTATTTTAAAACTGGATTTTCACAAAAATGACTGACAAATTTCTTGTTATTATTGTCACTCAGACACGGTTTTAACGGACATAGAATACGTTACACTTCGTGAAAAATTCACCGATCTGCTTTACTCAACGCTACATACAGCGCTTCCATCCGATTGAAAATGTGTAACCACGGATCGCTTTTGCACCAATTCCATCAAAATTCCAACCGAAAATTTTACGTCGAATAAACATCTTAATCTGACATCACAAAATATAGGCAATAAATTCACGGAAATGACTATCAACTTTGGACGTCATATCACTTCGAAACCCTCATTAATAACTTTTTACAATATTAAACGGCGCTCGCAATATTTTAAAAATTTATCCAAGCAGAAAATAAAACAAATGACCCTTTCGTCATATTCTGACATTTACGAAGAGACATATGGGTGACCAAGTGCGTCATAAATACCCATTTCAAATACATATAAGTTTGACATTATAAAACAAGATATAGTAGGTGGTAAGATGGCATGTCACCTACCTTAGGTTACGTCAGCGTTCATCTTTGGGCTCACTTGCAACGCTCTGTCATTTATTTAGCCATTTTCACATTTTTGGCTGTACATAACCTTTTTCTTCCTGTTTCCTGGAAATAAAGCATTAAAAAAAGAAATGCCCTTCACTTGTCGTTTTTGTTGATCGCACTTGACCGATTGTATTTATTATCCGCACGCGAATTACTTTCTTTACCACACAAAAATTTATAAATACTTCTTCGGTTTCTTGACCGTCCTTTTTATACAATTCCTTCTGCTCAAAAGCATGGAGTCAAGACCCCAGTCACATCGGCTAAAATCTGTTGATTGGACTTAGTCTACTTCTGGTCGATCGAATTACAGAACAGTTCAACCCTCTGTATCCAGCCTCAACGATACAAATGCAGCGGTTTCAACATGGCGTCCCTTTTTATTTATAGACAGAACCCTCTCTCTCCAGGCATTTTCCCTTTGCCGCCAAGAAAATTTGCGTAACTTTTCGACTGAAATGAACTGTGTTTGAAAGAGTTTTTGGATGTAACCACATACTTGCTACGTTGCTAGCGGTAGTGTTCCTGAACCTTTAAAATTTATTCATATTAAGTTGACTGGTTAAATGACCTCATTTGATAGGCAATATTTTTTGTCGACTTAGCGTGGGTAAGCTATACACGTGCGTCCTTCTGAAATAATCCACAGATATGGCTTAGCAGTCTGAAATCTGTCTTACTAAAGACCAAGTGTCTTATAGATAAATACAGTATCCTCATTATACTGCGTTCACCACTAATTCTTTCATTTAATTATATTTACTCAACATAAACTTTCTTCTCTATCCTTCCACATTCGACACGTCCGGATGACGTCACATCTCATAGCGTGGGACAGAAGATAACCACCCCCAAGCCACGTGTCACTCCCGTGATATCAAGAAATGTTCAAGCTCCTCATCACAATTGACAGGGGGCCTAAGGTAGTAACTTTCATACTTAAAATTCTTAAGGCACAAAGCTCATGGGTTCATAATGTATGTATGTATGTATGTATGTATGTATGTATGTATGTATGTATGTATGTATGTACGTATTGTACCAGGAGCCATTAATGGCCTGGAACATTATTTTATAATGTCAGTTAGATGCAACGACACGACCTAACGTGCGGGGAACTGCAACGGCACGGCTTAGGCAGGCAAACAGCGAGCTGTCTTCGCCAGAAATTCCACGTTGGAATTGCAGGGGTTGGTTTAATAATGAATAAGAAAATAGGGCAGCGGGTAAGCTACCACGACCGGCATAGTGAAACAATTATTGCCGTCAAGATAGATGCCAAACCAATGCCCACCACAATACTGCAGGTCTATATGCCTACTAGTTCAGTGGATGATGAGGAAATCGAAAGAATATATGAAGAGATAGAAGATTTAATACAATATGTAAAAGGTGTGCACTATGTCTTCTGGTATGGGCTAGAATAAATTTGTTACTTTCATTGACCTGTCCCAGTATGGCTTTGACAGTATGAAAGTGACTGAGGTATGAGCGATGCTAGTAATACCATTCCTTATGCAGCAAATGCCTGTTATGAATGGTATGAAAATATCAGTCATAGAGTCGGTTCGTGCGTGTATTTCAGTGGGTTTGGCAGACTGATATGTGAGCAACTCCTCGCTCGGTGAGGAAAGCAACGGGAAACTAACTCACTCCTCATTTCCCTAGTACTCCTCTTCAATGATACCTAGGCCATCTATGACAGCTGTTGGCATAGCTGTGGTGGATCAAACCAGTCTTCGGGCGGAATACCCAACATACATACATGTAAAAGGTGACGAGAATCTAATTGTGATGGGAGACATGAATGCAGTAGTAGGCCAAGGAAGAGAAGGTAATACAGTAGGAGAATTCGGATTTGAACCAAGGAACAAAAGAGGAAGGCGGCTGGTTTAATTCTGCACTGATTATAATTTAGTTCTTGATAATACTTGGTTCAAACACCACAAACGACGGTTGTACACGTGGACGAGACCCGGAGACACTGGAAAGTATCAAATAGACTTCATTATGATTAGGCAGAAATTCAGAAACGAGGTGTTGGATTGCAAAACTTTCCCAGGATCAGACGTGTACTCTAACTATTACTTGTTGGTCATGAATTATATCTGAAGTTGAAAAAAATTAATGAAAGGAAGGAATGCAAGGACATGGGATCTAGACAGGTTGAAAAAAGTGTGAGGGATTGTTTCAAGGAACGTGTTGCACAAGGACTAAATAAAAAGGCAGAAAGGAAAGGAGGAAAAGTGGATAGTCATGAAAAATTAAGTCAGTAGGGCTGCTGAAGAAATGTTAGGAAGGAAGAAAAGACCAACTAAGAATCAGTGAATAATTCAAGAGATACAAGTCCTGATTGATGAACGACGAAAATACAGGAATGCTAGAAATGAAGAGGGCAGTAAAGAATACAGACGATTAAAGAATGAAGTGGATAGGAAGTGCAAGGTAGTCAAGGAAAAATGGCTGAATGAGAAGTGCAAGGATGTTCAAGGTTGTATGGTGCTAGGAAAGGTAGATGCTGCATACAGGAAAATCAAGGTTACCTTTGGAGAACAGAAATATAGATGTATGAATATTAAGAGCTCAGACGGAAAGCCACTTGTAGGGAAAGAAGACAAAGCAGAATGATGGCAGGAACATATCCAACAGTTGTATTAAGGTACAGACGTACATGATTTGTTTCTGGAACAAGGAGAGGCTGTTGATGCTGATGAAATGGGAGACCCAATTTTGAGGTCAGAGTTTGACTGAGCTGTGAGAGACCTAAATAGGAACAAGGCACCTGGAATTTATGACATTCCCTCTGAATTACTGACTGCCTTAGGAGAAACCAGCATGGCAAAGTTATTTCATCTAGTGTGTAAGATGTATGAGACAGGACAAGTGCCATCCCATTTTCGGCAGAATATTGTTATACCTATCCCCAAAAAAGCCGGTTTTGACAAGTGTGAAAACTACCCCACCATTAGTTTAGTATCTCATGCCTGCAAATTTTAACACGTATTATTTACAGAAGACTGGAAACACAGATTGAAGATGAGTTGGAAGACGATCAGTTTGGCTTCCGAAGAAATGTAGGAACACGTGAAACAATCCTGACTTTACGTCTGATCTTAGAGGATCGAATTAAGATAGACAAGCCCACATACATGGCGTTCGTAGAAATAGAAAAGGCATTCGATAATGTTGATCGGACCAAGCTATTTAAGATTCTGAAGGTGATTGGGATCAGGTACCGCGAACGAATAATTACGTACAATCTGTACAAAAAATCTGTACAATTAAGGCCACGGCCTCTTCCTTCCCATTCCTAGCCCTTTCCTATCCCATCGTCACCATAAGACCTATGTGTGTCGGTACGACGTAAAGCAAAATAGCAACAACAAAAATCAGTCTGCAGTGATAAGAATCGAGGGCTTTGAAAAAGATGCAGTAATCCAGAAAGGAGCGAGGCAAGGCTGCAGTCAGCCCCCCCCCTCCATTTTCAATGTAGAATTGAACAAGCAGTAAAGGAAATCAAAGAGGAATTTAGAAAGGGAATCACAATCCAAGGAGAGGAAATCAAAACGTTGAGATTTGCCGACGATATGGTTATTTCATCTGAGACTGCAGAAGATGTGGGAGACATTGCTAAATGGTATGGACAGAGTTTTGGTGAAGGAGAACAAGTTGAAAATAAATCAGTACAAAACAAATGTAAGGGAGTGCAGTCGAACGAAGTCACGTGATGCAGGTAATATTAGATTAGAAAATGAAGTCTTAAAGGACGTAGATGTATATTGTTACTTGGGTAGTAAAATAACCAGTGATAGCAGAAGTAAGGAGGACATAAAATGCAGACCAGCACAAGCAAGGAAGAGCTTTCTTAGGAAAATAAATTTACTCACTTCAAACATTGATATAGGAATTAGAAATATGTTTATGAAGACTTTCATCTGGAGCGTGGCATTGTATGGAAGTGAAACATGGACGATAATTAGCTCGGAAAGAAAGAGAATAGAAGCCTTTGTAATGTGGTGTTGCAGTGAGAATGCTGAAGGTTAGCTGGATAGATAGAATCACGAATGAATAGATACTGAATCGAATTGGTGAGAGGAGATCGATTTGGCTAAATTTGACGGAAGTATAGGCGATAAGAACGGTAGGGGTAGTCAAAGGTATGAATATGACAAGCAGATTAGAGCAGCTGTCGGATGCAATAGTTGCGTAGAAATGAAAAGGTTAGCACAGGATAGGGCGGCATGGAGAGCTGCATCAAACCAGTCTATGGACTGTTGACTCAAGCAACAACAGTGAGAGAGAGAGAGAGAGTCTAAAATAAGTTACGGAACATGTATGAGCATAATAAATGCAATAATGTAAGTGAGGATACATCGTCCTTTTCTTCCTAAACCGTTTGGTTGATCGCGAGGGGTAACTCGTTCATATCTCTTATGTCATGCGACGTAGTGCACTGAATTCACAACAGAACGTTAGCTGTGGAGAGTGTTAATATTAGCATTCAAAATTCCCAAGGAAAATGCATGGGGTATTCAGAAAAGACCGGATTCTCTACTAGCGAGCGCATGACTGAGGACCGCATGACCGCACAGTATCGGCACTTTACGTATGCTGTGCAGTTTAAAAGCAAAATAGTAGAGTACACTGCGTGACTCACATGTAGGAGAGGGGAGTCGACAAGCGGGGTATCGGGAAAGAGAAATTGAAAGCGTCATTTCCTTGTACTTGTACTCTGCGCCGGGTGAAACATACTACAAGAATAAAATCAAAATATTAATGTGCACAGTATATACGATGCATAAATAAATAATAGAAATCAATTGTCACTAAACATTTCTCCTCAATGCCCTAAGGACTCTAAATTCGAGCTGTAAAAGTCCGGCCTGTTACGCCAGGAAATCTCAATAACGTAAGGAAATTGTTTGGCATTAATAGTAAGTTAGTGTACATTTTTTATTAAGATCTATGAAACTCAATAATAACGTACTGAACTACCTTGGACTTATTTTTAATAGCCTATATCCTAGGATATTCTGTTCTAATCGTATCCTTTAATACCTGTCAATACCACAGGACATGCTTGTAATGTTTACTTGTATTAATAACTTTTGGTACGTGGGTATGTCATTTCAGTCATTTTACAGTGTGGCACACTTTGACATACACGAAATGTACTGTATTAACTGATATGCTCTATGAAACAAATGCATTATTCTCACCCGAAACCGGGAGGAGTTTTACTGCTAAGATTTAAGTTGTTTACGCCAGTCGGTTAAGGATACTTTAGTGCATGATAATCAGAATAAACGCGCTACATTATCCGGGCATGTTGAACAGATGCTGCTGTGTGATACGACGCCATTTCTAGCAAGGTTGCATGTGAGTAAGAGACACGTCAGTATGCTACAGTAACGCACCGCCCAAGGTTATCAAGCAAGAGAGCTTTGTCGGCTACACGCTGCATGGGCTGACACAGACATTGTTCACGATTTAAGTTACATTTCTTTGTCAATTCTCTGGTGAGCTTTCACTAAGACGAAATAAAATACTCTACAGATTGATATTTGTTTCAGAAAATTATAGCACCTTACAATTTACGTGACTTCTTTTCAGACACTATATATACCCTATCGCTCATTAATTTCAATATACCTAATAATTTACATGTAATTCACGCTAGATACGGTGTAATAACATGGTTACGCATGAGTGAGCAAAGGAATAATACAACACCTGTAAACAGGTCAGGTTCTTGTGCTTGTTTTCATCTAGATGCAATATTACCCCAAAAGAATGTTGTGTACTTCCGAGAACAATAAGGCATGAGGTTTATCAAAGGGGTTTCGGGTTCTTATGGAGTGGTACAGAGAGGGTATGCGAAGTGATAGTGTATTATTCTTTATTCTTATAACTTATTATTCTTTATAACTCAAAAGGTAGATTCCTTATCATTTTCTTTGATGACGTTTTATATACAGAAACTGGCTAGCTTTAATTGAAGCTATTGAAAGTAAAGCATTTATCCTGCACATAGGCTTGCTAAAATGATGAATTTTTCCCTAAGTCTTTAGATTTATACTTGAATGAAAATAAATAATATCTTAAAGTAACAAACTCTTCTGATGTTGTCTTTTTTGAGAAAAAGTTCATTTAGTGAACGGAAATAAATAAAATATTTTATCACTCGTAACAAAAATTCCGTTTCTAAGTTTATAGCACTCGAGACGCAAATTTATGCTTTAGTTTACCTAAATTGAACACTGAGATTCGCAAAATTATGAAAGTGAAATATAAAGTGCGTCTAGTAAAGTTCAATCTTGATATTTAAATAATTGCGATAGACCCAAATGGTTTTAGTTCATAATGTTCGTTGAGCTACCCACAACAAAAATCACTGATTTTACTGTTCCACTAATGAAAAGTTAGTATGGTGGAACTACAAAGTTTGTAAAGCACTTATATCACCTGTATTACTGGAACACTAGATTGGATTGAAGAACATGTAGTCCTGAGAACCACACGTTGAGTCCCCTGTTGTCGGATATCGTGATGTCCACCAGGGTACCATGTTTGAATCCCTCGTCGAACCTCGATTTTCTTTTCCCTCGTAGAAAGGTGTAGATAAGCGTAATAGGCACCCGTCAGGATATATCATATTCAAAATATACTGGTAGAACACGAAAAAGTCCAACTGACTGTCTTTAACTTCGGAAGTGTCCTATTTTAATCTAACACAGTTCTAATAAAGTCCACACGGATAGAATATCTTATCACTGGTAGCATAATAGAGATTCTTGCACTAGAAATCATAGTCTGTAATACACCTAGGTCTATCGTCTGTAATCAGTATCACTCAGATCTCACAGTCTATTTCTAGCACAATTCAGTTTTTCCTAAATGGTGTCACTCGAAAATTGTAGTCTTTTGAAAGTATAATTCACTAGGAATAATTAGGAATGTCATTACTTCAAATACAATTTAAGAGTAGTGTAACTTGGAATAGAGTTTGTTAACGAAATTATAATCCACTAATGTCGCTGCAAAAATCAAATTTCACTTCACGTAATTTTATGAGTGTTTATACGCGATGATAGAGTCTCTTCTTGAAGAATGTTTGTAAGTCTCGTAATATTTAAGAGTATTAACACTTGATGATAACGTCCTTTCATGACTACAATGGTCTATAAAATTCAGAGTTCGAATGTGGAAGAAAAAAGAGAGAATGAAATGCAATATTGCACACTTGCCATGAATGTGCTACCATTCCACAGTCTTTAAACGTACATGTCAAAGTACGATTATTAACAGTCTATTTTAGTGAGCTAAACAGTCTATAATATCCAAAGAAGTGTTCTTAATTCACACGCAATAATTAGTATTGAAAAGCTTCAAGTAATTTCCTGTCACTGACGTTTTAAACTGTAGTTAGAAACACCAAATTGGTAAGTACCACCATCATAAATCACTATGTTGTCGAGAAGTTTCTAAGTGTTGTAGCACTCGCCAAATTTACAAGTCCGTACGTGATCGAACATTTTCTAACTGTCACATCATTCACTGAATTCACAAGTCAGTTTCGACGATCCTCCGCGTATCGTATTATGTTCGAATACCCAGTTTTCGCTTGCATACGCTACAGCTGTTAGTGTTACGCTGGAACTATTCTGACCTTATCAACGTGGCTCTCCTTTTATATCCACGAGCCGGGCGATCGCCTGAGTCTCGTGAAAAATTGCATTTCTTTCTCCTCGAATATCTCCGAAACTCACGGGTCGATTTTCGTTAAATTTGCATATGTTTACGTTTAAACCGTGTGCTACAATGTGGTATAGTTTATAAATAAAAATTCCAATAGGTTTGGATTTTAGAAAATTATCTGGAAACTTCCAGACTTTGGAGCCTTTTTCACGCGCTCTTGCGTCATCGATGACGTGGAACAGGTGATGTGGACTGCAAGCTGAGTGCCGTGCCGTGCCGTTGAGAACCTAAATTCTGGCCGTGCCGTTACAAATCTCGGACTTCAAAAATTTCATGTTCCAGGTGACCAACGTTTCCTGGTACACTACATAAACAATAGATACTGTTTGTTTACCTAGTTGACGAATGAAGGCCCATTCAATGCACCTTTGTTGTTGTCCGCAGTGTACTTCAAGCATTGTTAAGATACATACCGTACTATTTGGTTCCTGCATTTCAGTCCCTTAGTGGCAGTTGACAGTGTGCGCATCGTTAAGAGTCGAGATTTCCATAGAAAAACATGCTGCAATTATAGCACTCAGACAAGCATGTTCCTCAGTTCGACAAATTGCGAAACAATGTAGTGTATCTATAGGGGGAGTGCAATACACGCTTCACCGCCAGAGCAACAGGTAGCAATAAGGACAGACCATTACCAGGACAACCTCGTAAACAACTAAACGTGATGATAAATTAATCAGAATTACTAGTAAGAGAATTAGGTTCAAAACAGCGTAACAAATTCGGGCAGAATTGGTAGAAATGAACAAGAAAAAATATATTTTGTAACAGTAAAAATGAGTCTGATTGAAGCCGGCTTGAAAGAATGTGTGGCGGCAAGGAAACTCCTTCTCAAGCTCATAATTAAAAAGAAGAGACTCGAATGGGTTAGAAAACATCGTAATTGGACACGTGAAGAAGAGTGGGAAAAAGTGTTTTTCACAGATGAATCGAAGTTCGAGATTTTTGGAACCAGAAGGAGGATATTGTGGCCGTAATTAGGTCACGAGCTGACTGCACAGGTGTTGGTGTGTGGCTTGTGTTGGCTTGTCGGCGAGAAGGAGTGTGCGCGACCTTGGCTCGTGGACGAGAACAAGTTTTTTGACATAGAGAGGGTAGCTGGTCGACTAACAAAATAAAATTGAAACAAATGAAGGTTGGCGAGAGAAAAAAAGTTGCTAGCGCGTGTCACTTGTAATTGCGAGGAACGATATGAATGAATTTTTATAATATCTTTGGTGGCGTGACATGCACAATTACGGAATGCTCATGGATTAAATTAAAATAAACTGGATGAATAATAGCACATTTAGATGATATAAATTAAAAACTAAAATTTTTGAACTAATTTACACGACCTTTTGGCTAAAATGGTGATAAAATTATATATTCATACGGTAAAAGAATTCAGTATCTAAATTGACTTTACTTCCGTGCATGAGCACCAGATACGATATTTAAGTCATATGATAAGAGTACTCACTCACATACTGACGTGTTCCCGAACTATCATCTTCAGTTGCTCAGAGTCCTTGCCAGCAAGATTTTCAACGTGGAACATCGTGAATTTTGTCGTCATGAATAGTGACTTCACTCCTGTGCTCTACACCTCTGATAATTGTCTACAACGTAGAACAGTGTTGTGATCAGACGTCGAATGTGCAGATATTAATCCCTTAAGTACGTGTCATTTCCAAAATACAGTTACGTCTGTGTTTGGAGTTTATTCTAAAGCACTTTGTGTGAGTTTCAGCTTTCTCACGAGTGAACGTGGAGGACCTGGACTTGATCATTTCCAGAAGAGGACGGAACTTCGTATTATGGATTACCTGTGCTTCACCATGAAGTTCTAAACCATCGACCACCGTCGGCGGCGTCGGGATGCAGATTCTTTCATCCTAGAATGGCTGATTGAGAATTCAGACTTCCAGACGTGAAGATATCTCCTTAAGTTAAGTCGATTACGTCTCATTTATATCTGTTCTATGTAGTTTTGTTCTATTCTATCTTTCTTCTTAGTAATTTATTTTGACACATTTTTATGGTTGTATCTTTTGTTCGGATATGTCGTGAAATTAGCACATGCGATTGCTTAATGACCATGTGGCCATGAATTTGACAGCGAGGGTTCTGATAGAGTTATCCATGTGTTATCGAAACCATCTTTGCTTATTGAGTGAATTTTGTTACGAATATGAGTTTATTTACTGTATGTCCGATGGATTTGATGAAAGGATATTTTGTCAATATTTTCAATATTTTCCTTGAAATGGAACTTCTACTTGTACCTCGTGTTTGAGATAACGTGTCATCGGGATATTAAGTCTGAATTCTATGTATGAATTTAATGAGAATATGTGCATTATGGCATGTGGTAATTAATTGGATTAATTAATCATCGAGACGCATTTAAGTGGATATTCTGTATTTGTAGGACGATGGCAGGTCCTTATATTTCGTGGCTACGCATAGTTGATATTAGGATGCGACAAGTTAGAGTCGTCATGGTGGTACACTGTACATGTAAAGTATGTGGAATAATTGCGCATGATATGAATCTTCGTGAAACTGAGTTTTTTCACATGTTATGTTGTAATATTATTAAGCCTGATGTTGATTAGGTTGTAATGTGAATATGGATTATTCGAGATGAACGCAGTGTAGTCTAATATTAGTGTCTTCAGATGAAGAAAATGAAAGTCCATGTTAATCGATGCACTTCTTAATTCGTGAGGATATCCCAATTTTGCTCACGTAATTTAATAATTTCAAGTTGAAGGTACAGGTGAATGTTCGCGAAGGCCTTAGGTCTCAAGAACAGATCTTCGATGAAATATCTCAATAATATTTGATTCGTGACTAGGCAAGTTCATTCGTTAATGCAATATTTCGCCCTCATGAGGTAACTCGATCTTGTTGGAACGTAATAAATCTGTTAACAGGAGAGTGATATAGTTGATCGACACTCGTCGACATGTAAATATTGTAGATATTTTCTTCTTGATAATCTCAGTCTTCTTGATAATTTCAGTAGTTAGCTGCAGATGTAATAATTTGCTAGTAGTTAGAGAATTATTTTCTATGTATTTTGTTCTGATAATGTGTGACACTTTGATATTATCGATGGATAGTGGATGGGATTTCCACATGGATGATATTCGATGGATAGTGGATGGGATTTCCACATGGATGATATTCTCTCCATTTATGAATGTTCGTAAGCTCAGAAGGCGTTTTATTTTGTTCAATTATTGATCAGATGCTTAAAGTTCAGTATTAATTCTCACGAAAAGAGATGTGAGACGACGTGAACAGATATATCCGACGTCTCGGATTAACTTAGAGGAAACAAAGGCAAATTCAACTTTTCATTTTATAACTACAAAATTGTTGATATAACGAATATAAATTTTATTTTGCTATAACTGTTAACTTATTGAACCCTGGATATTTCTTTATTATACTCGTTCTTACAATTACTGCATTTTTCCACATCGTTCGAGGAAGGCTTGGCCCAGACGTCATTTTTTTTAATAACAATTTTTGATTCAACTTTAAATTAATAATTTAATGACTTTAAAGACGATAAAGAAAATTAACAATGTAAAATACTCTGTTAGAATATTAAGGAAAACAACTGCCGTGTACCATCCCATTTGTTTGCATTTAAGTTTGTTACATCAAGAACCATATTAAATTACATAAAGTAGTGATCAGAATCATAATCACAGACTTCAGGATGGCTAATATTTAATTTAATTCAATAAAAGTGTCATATTTGTTCTATACTTTGAACATGCTTATTCGATGAACCCTATGTTAATCCTGCCACAGTCATTTATTTTTATAAGCCTACGGTCATCGAACTGAGCACCCCTGGGGTGTCTCGTGTTCGCTGACTGACTACGTCGGGGACAATATTTATTCGCCGATGTGATGGAAAAAAGGTGGTTCAGCAGTGCGTTCTACCTACAGTTAAACACGGCGTGTGTTCTGTTTTTGTTTGGGGATGTTTTGTAGGAGATAGATTTGGAGACATTGTCAAAATAGAAGGATGTATGGATCAGAAGCACTACCATCGCATACTTCAGTATCACACAATACCATGCGGATTGCGCTTAATAGGGAAAGGGTTCACCTCACAACAAGATAACGGCACAAAACATCGGTCAACGTTCTGTAAGAAGTACATTGCATCGAAGAAAAAAAATAAAGTACTGAAAGATATGGTCTGGCCATCCCAAAACCCGGATTGTAGTTCCATTGGAATGGTCTGGGAAGAAGTGCACAGGCGTATCACGGAAGTTCACGATTGAAGTCAGGAACATCTCTGGAACATTGTTAAGGATATGTGGAATCATATAGACTCAAAATACCTACAAAAACTGATCGACCACATGCCTCGAGTGTGCGAGGCAGCCATTAAATCCAAGCGAGGATACAAATTTGATGAAAGTAAAATCATGTTATTGGTTTTACGCCCCAACAACTAATTTTCGGTCTTCGGAGACACCGAGATGGCGGAATTCAGTCTCGCAGGAGTTCCTTTTACGTGCCAGTAAATCCAACGACATGAGGCTGACGTATTCGAGCACCTTCAAATACCACCGGACTGAGCCAGGATCGAACCTGCCAAGTTGTGGTCAGGAGGGTAGCGCCTCAACCGTCTGAGCCACTCAGACGGTGTGAATGTAAAATATAATTATTCTGTTTTGTATTACATATGTATAAGCTTGTATAATTATGTATTTGGAGAAATAAATTTTATTTTGTGTTCATATCTGAAGTACCAGATACCACTCATGGTGTATTGAAATTAATTAGCGGTAGGGTGTATATATATGCCTGTTGGGGGGGGGCGATTAGAACTTTTTTCCTTAAGTATTTTCAGTAAAGCTCTCTATAGGCTGACTAATATATCGTCTTTAATGGACACGCTTTCAGTTTTCCAGTTGATGTTTCGAAGGCACCATCTCGGCGGTGTCGGACACAGATATGTACGCTCACTTAAGTGTCTCCGCATTATCTGAGTTATTGATCCCCAGGCCTTCACCATGCTCCATTTAGCAATATTTTACATCTCTTCACCTCCAGATTAATTTTGAGGTCACAAGCAGACAAAAGACACTAAGCTGTTATGTTCTGTTTACTTCGTGGCTGAACGAAAAGGTATTGTCCTGTTTTACAACTGATGAATTTCATTTCGGGTCCGTATAGACATGTAACGTTGAAGAGATTCAATTCTTTAAGAGAATTTATCGATCTGATCCACCTATTCAGTACCTCTCACAAAAATTATATGTTCATTTCACACTTCTAGATATGTTTCTGCTCTTACTTGGGCCATTTTCAGCTGGAGTCAAAATTTTTTGGTCACCTTAAAAGAGATACGTTATTTACAAAGATATACATTAAAACGTGCGCATTAAAAACACACACAGTATCATATTAAAATAAAGGTCCTTTTTTAGGACATGTCCTAGAAGTGTAAAATGAACTTGTAATTATTATGACAAGTATTCGATAGGTGGATCAGATCAATAAATACTCTTAAAGAATTGAATCTCTTTATTGTCCTGTATGTGTGAAGAACACGATACCGTCAAACAACCACATATCGGGATAAAGGTGATAAGGACAATTTAACGATAACTTTAGTTTTCATTATTTATTTATTTATTTATTTATTTATTTATTTACTTACTTATTTTATGTTACACTGCCATAGACAGATCTTATCGCGACGATGGGATAGGAAAAGGCAAGGACAAAACTGGCGTATTTGAACACTGGACTGGGGCAAACTGGCTCTGCCATTCGTACCACTCAATCCGCCTGAGGACTGCCGGCCAGGTAGAGCTCCCCTGGCTCAGGGACTGCACTTCATTCATATAGAGTACCCGGCCTTAAATCTAGCCCATTTTCACCCCTAGTGCTGACAACAATACAGTGGAAGAAAAGCTAGGAAGAAGAAAAGGTCGTTCTGCTTAATCTCTATTCGATGTTTACATGCGAGTGACGGCGTGAATAATAATAAGATAAAAAAGAATGGCATTAATAATAATAATAATAATAATAATAATAATAATAATAATAATAATAATAATAATAATAACAATAATAATAATAATAATAATAAATTAAAGGAATCTACTATCTCCCGTAAATGCGGCAAGAATTATATTGAACACCTAGCTGTAGTACCCGGAGTTGCCCGGAGAGGTTTTGAAAGTTTACCTTTTAGATTTGTATTACCAGTTAGTTAGACCGAGCTCGATAGCTGCAGTCGCTTAAATGCGGCCAGTATCCAGTATTCGGGAGATAGTAGGTTCGAACCCCACTGTCGGCAGCCCTGAAAATGGTTTTCCGTGGTTTCCCATTTTCACACCAGGCAAATGCTGGGGCTGTACCTTAATTAAGGCCACGGACGCTTCCTTCCCACTCCTAGCCCTTCCCTGTCCCATCGTCGCCATAAGACCTATCTGTGTCGGTGCGACGTAAAGCAACTAGCAAAAAAATATTACCAGTTAGTAATGTGTGAAGCGAATTTTTATAGAACACCTTTTTGAGATATTGATTTTACGATCTATAATAATGTTTTATATTTATTTAGAGATGTTTGATTTTTATTTCAAGTTTTAGATTGTTTAATTTTTCAGTAAATGTTTCTCCTTGCGGAAACTCAAATTGACTGGGAAGTATTTGATCCTTTCTGTATTTACCATTCGCGCTATAGACATGTTGTACACGATTTCAACTGTCATTGAGACTGTCAACAATCAGCCTTGCGACCCCAAAAGCCGTGGATTCAACACTAATCTTTGTCACTTTAGACTATTTACTTTTAAGCCCCTCTCAGCAACCGTCTCAATGGAGACTCAACGTGGACATTAACGGTATCCAGGGTTCGAACCCCACTGTCGGCAACCCTGAAGATGGTTTTCCGTCGTTTCCCATTGTCTTACCAGGAAAATGTTGCGACTGTACCTTAATTGAGGCAACGGTCGCTTCCTTTCCACTCCTAGGCCTTTCCTATCCCATCGTCGCCATAAGAACTAGATGTGACGTTGCGACGTAAAACAAATTTTAAAAAAATTGTAAACGGTATACAGAGTGTCACAATTCGTCTCAGCGACACATAAACAATGGAATCGACCTTAATATCGGTTATTTTCCATTTATTTTACATGGCATCCCCTCCCATTCCTCACCCGCAGCGGGAGATGGCATGTTTCATCTCCATAGTATTATTATCCAGATGGTAAGTCATATGTCTACTAAGTTTCGCTGAGAAATAATCTGGAACATACCCACATGCATCCTTAATCTCGGTTATTTTTACATTCATTTTCATCCCTTCTCAACCACCGTACTGATTGCGGCTGAAGTATGACCATCATCCAGAGTGCCACATTCAGCGACCCCGAACACTATGGATTCGACAATATTTTCGATTATTTTTATATAGAAACCGCTCTTCCCCCTCCCCAAAGGGACTTGGACTTTAAAAAATACGGAGTGTCACCATTCATCTCAGCGATCCCGAAAACGAAGTATTCGACACAATTTTCGTTTATTTTTAAGCATAACCCCCACTGACACCCCACCCCTAAGGGTGCTAGGGATGGCTTACTCCCACAGTGATCGTCTCCACATAGCAAGTCTTAAGTGTACCAAGTTTGGTTGATATTGTTCTAGTGGTTTAGGAGGAGATGTGTTATTTACATACATATATATTATGGACGTTGAATGATAATACTGGATGGTATTTTTGGTGATGATCACTTGATGTGCTTAGATGTGTGTCCTGTTTAATGTTAATTACCTTTGGAATATACGGTAAGGTGATCGTACCTTAATTTATGATATGACGGGAACGGTTTTTGGAGCATATGCTGGCATAAGGATTGCTGTGTGTTGAAGTATCATATTGTTCTGCACGTTCAACTCAATGTTATATTGCTATTGGAAGCTTGCCAGCCCTTGCCAGATGGTATGAATATTATTTGCACTTATTTCAGTTTACTTGCTAAATTACTCTTGCGATATCATTTTGTGTTTCTTTCTTTCTTTCTTAATCTGCTTACTCTCCAGGTTTGGTTTTTTCCCTCGTACTTAGCGAGGGATCCCACCTCTACCGCCTCAAGGGCAGTGTCTTGTAGCTTCAGACATCGGGTCGGGGGATACAATTGGGGAGAATGACTAGTACCTCGCCCAGGCGGCTTTACCTGCCATACTGAACAGGGGCCTTGTGGGGGATGCGAAGATTGAACGGGATAGACAAGGAAGAGGGAAGGAAGCGGCCGTGGCTTTAAGTTAGGTACCATCCCGGCAATCGCCTGGAGGGGAAAACCACTTCCAAGATGGCTGAGGTGGGAATCGAACCCACCACTACCCAGTTGACCTCCCGAGGCTGAGTGGACCCCGTTACAGCCCTCGTACCACTTTTCAAATTTCGTGGTAGAGCCGGGAATCGAACCCGGGCCTCCGAGGGTGGCAGCTAATTACACTAACCACTACACCACAGAGGCGGACATTTATGTTTCTGAGAAGTATTATTTTCTAGATAGATCTTATAGGTGACTTGCTTTTAATTCAGTCGCAGACTTAATAATTTGAAGTTGAATGAACAGAGGCCAAAGGCCTTAGCCGTGTTGAAACGCCGGATCCCATGAGATCTCCTAAGTTAAGCAACATTGGGCGTGGTTAAGATTTGGATGGGTTAGCACGCACTGTTGGTGTGGGTAAGGGAATGGAGGAGCGGAATGGAACTACCCACCCTACCGCACGTAAATTCCGGCACGTAGATCACTGCGGAGGTTCGGACCTGCCTTCAGGCAGAATGCATGCTTACATTACTTCATTAATTATTAATTAATTATCAATAAGTTTTATTTTATTTTCTTTGATTAATAGGCCACATATATGTTCTAGTAATAATAATAATAATAATAATAATAATAATAATAATAATAATGGATATAAATAGTTCAAGTAAAGAAACAAGTAAATAGCATGTGCCACGTGTGTTTGATATTTGTGGTGTGATATTTTGCCATATCTTATATTTCTTGTGTCAGCTTTGTGTTATTGTGTACTGATGTATTGCCAAAGCCATTTTCAGAAATGACTGATTGTGGATACTACGTTCTGCCGCAATAGAGCGTATTCCGGTGTTGAACCGATCTTTTTATCTTTTCCTCCTTTTTGTAATGGAGAGCGTTATATTATTTTTATTGCGTTGTTGGTTATCAAACACTTATAAATGACTTACTATGGCAAGATCGTCACATATTTTAAAGAATTAAAGAAGGTTCAGCAATACGTGATTGAAAATAAACTCAAGAAACAATGTGAAGTTAGATTGTATGAAAATATTAAATGCTAAGAGTGATTGAAAGCTGTGTATATTTTTGAAACAATGTCGTTTTCAGACGAAAACTTTGATTAATAAATTAAAGTTTAAATTTCTGGTACGACTTCAACCAAACCTATGTTAGCTACCATTGATATTTTGATGAGGAAAAAAAATCAGTTCAGTTGATTTATTTGAGAAAATTAGTAATCCTACAAGAACTCATTGAGTATAATAATTTAATTTGCGACGAGAATATTATTGAACATTTAATTTATTAAAATGCTGAAGGAATTAAGATGATTAACCACTTAATATGAATATAGGCTTTTGGGCTTATGTCGTGTCAAGAAAATAAGGTGAAATTCTTTAAGTTTCGGAGAGAACTTTGCTCTGCGTCCTCAGAGAAAATGTCGATTGTACACGAAAAAGGCTTCTCAAACAATGGGGTTTGAATTTAGACGTTACAATAGAAGTGGATATGGTACGCTCATTGGTCACCAGATGGCTCACGGGACTAGCGTTCGAGGCTCGATTCACTCCGAAGAACGTGGGTTCTGTTCCCCGTCAGGAAGTCGAACAATTTAAGAAACAATATTTCCACTTCCGGAGGTGCATATGGTCTTGAGGTTCACTCAGTTTACACCAAAAGTGAGTACTGGGTGAATTCCTGGGGGCAAGGGTGCCCGGGCGTAGAGCTAACCACCAAGTGCCACACCTGGACGGAGATGACTTTACTTTGCTTCTTACGAATTAATTTCCGAGAATCATAGTTTTCACTAATTTTATTAATACATTGTTCCATACCTTTCATTTTTTTTATATCGTTTGGTATATTTACATTTTAATGCCCTGACGTTTACTTAATGGATTCACAAATGGTCCACCCCACGAGATCTTTGCGATTCTCGCTGAGCTTTGATAGGTGCTTTGATGCGTTACATCACTTCTCCTTATCTTCCCCTTTCACGCAACTATAAAATTACTGATACTCGCAATACAGAACAATTTTACGGAAATCAGTTCTTCAACCCTGAAGGGTGAAGGCAAGTATCTAACCAACAAATCGAAGACAATTTGTAAGCTACGTCCATTTCTCTTCCTCACAATCACTCTCACCTAGTTTTCCTTCATGGTGACTGATGTCTGTAGTCGACTGCACGACTGCACAATTAAATTTCCACGTTTTGTTGATTTTAAACTCTATTGAAATTGTAACCTGACTGCATTCGGGGTCTGATTGGTCACCCTCAACGGAGGACGGACGATATATTTCCTTAATAAATCTCCCTGTCGTACAGCAGTTAGTGTGCAGTGGGGAATACGAGGTTCGCTCCTGCATGCGGAAACCTTCACTGCTCCAGTAAGTTATCATCCTATCATAATTCCACATTAATTGAGAAAAGGTGAATCTTTGTGGAAATTCCACAGGAACACGTAACTGGGAGCTCGTTATGATTTACGACCGCGGTTTGTTCTGAATCCATGACTGTCTTATAACGGACGTATTTCTTCGAAGTACGAAGACGAGTCAAGTAATTTTTTTACAAGTTGCTTTACGTCTCACCGACACTGATAGGTCTTATGGCGACGATGGGACATGAAAGGGCTAGGAGTGACCTTAATGAAGGTACATGCCCAGCATTTGCCTAGAGTGAAAATGGGAGACTATGAAAAACCATCTTTAGGGCTGCCGGCAGTGGGGTTCGAACCCACTCTCTCCCGAATACTAGATACTATTCGCACTTGAGCGACTGAAGCTATCGAGCTCTGTAAATGTTCTTGTTCTAATCGAAAAGTTTAATCCAATGATGTGTGATTGACGCAGTAGTATTCTGTACATGATCAGTACGTGTATCGCAGTGGTGAGATGTACCCAAAGGTGTGTCGCTGCATGTCTGCAATATACAGCTAGCTTTGCATCTCGTTGGTCACTGTGAGACGATTGTGCAAATTTTTCCGGGAATAACGTGTCATCTCCAGATCCAGAATTAGGACATCATGTGACCTTGACATGACTAGTGGTCACAGACATAGATATCACACAGTCATTGGACTGTTCACAGCGAGAAAATACACGGGGGGAAGTAAGTATCCAAACACCATGAATTAAGTAATGTAGAATACGGAAGTTTTGGCAGTATATTTGTCGATCTAACAGATTTAATTGATTAAAGGTAAAAGACTACAGGTTAATATCTGCTCGAGAAAAGCCATCGCAAATGTGCCATGCTGGTCCATTAACAATCGGCGTAATCGCCTGACTGTTGAATGCAGGCATGCAAACGTGCAATTCATTGTGTCGCACAGGTGCCGGATGTCAGCTTGTGGGATGAAATTCCATGCCTGTTGCACTTGGTCGGTCAATACAGGGACGGTTAATGCCGGTATTGGATGACGCTGGATTTGTCGTCCAATGATGTCCCATACGTGCTCAAGTGGGGACAGATCGGGGGATCGAGCAGGCCAAGGCAAATTGTCTACACTCTGTGTTACAACAGCGGAATGCATTATCCTGATGGAAAACACCCCCGGGAATGCTGTTCATGAATGGCAGCACAACAGGTCGAATCACCTGACGGACGAACACATCTGCAGTCAGGGTGCGTGGGATCACCACAAGAGTGCTCCTGCTATCATAGGAAATTGCTCTCCAGACCAAAACTCACGGTGTAGGTCCAGTGTGCCGACGCCGTAGGTAGGTGAAACACAAGGGCTCACCTGGCCTCCTCTTAACCAACACACGACCTTCACTGGAACTAAGACTGAACCGGCCTTCATCGGAAAACACAACGGACCTTCAGTTCACCCCCCAATAAGATCTCGCTTGACACCACTGAAGTTGCAGACGGCGGTGGTTTGGGGTAAGTGCAATGCACGCCACAGGGCATCTGCCTTGCAGCTGTCCTTCAAGTAACCTTTTTCTAACAGTTCGTTGCGTCACTGTGGTGCCAACTGCCGCTCGAATAGCTGCTGCAGACGCAGTCCGGTGCATCACAACCATACGGCGGTCCTCCCTCTCAGTGGTACCACGGTGACGTCCGGATCCCGGTCTTCTTGCGAGCGTACCTTCTCGTGACCACTGCTGCCAGCACGCGTGCACAGCAGAGACATTCCTGCCAAGTCGTTCTGTAATAGAGCGGAAGGAAAATCCACCTCCACGTAGCCCTATTTATTGCCTCTTTCAACCGCAGTGAGCTGCTGATACTGGCCTCTTCGTTGTCGTAAAGGCATTCTTGATCCACTCACACTCACTCCTTCCATTCTCACAGGTACTAACGTTCTCGCACAGTACAGCCCGTATTTAAGGCAACGTCATGGGGCCACTACTAGCGCCACGCTAATTCGATTTGAGGGAAATTAGAATCAAAGTCATCTTTCAGTTTTTTTTTTTTTTTTTTGCTATTTGCTTTACGTCGCACCAACACAGATAGGTGTTATGGCGACGATGGGATGGGAAAGGCCTAGGAATGGGAAGGAAGCGGCCGTGTCCTTAATTAAGGTACAGCCCCAGCATTTGCCTGGTGTGAAAATGGGAAACCACAGAAAACCATTTTCAGGGCTGCCGACAGTGGGGTTCGAACCCACTATCTCCCGATTACTGGATACTGGCCGCACTTAAGCGACTGCAGCTATCGAGCTCGGTTTTCAGATGTATAAACACGCCTGCCAACTGACGTTAATCTAGTACAACCCCTCTTGGTGTTTGGATATTTCTTTCCGCTAGTGTATTTGAATATGATTTTAATTTCTTTTAAAATTCCGCTGAGTGCTAGTAAAACTGCTGAGCGTTTTCCTCAAGGAACGGCTCCATACCGGCGTACGATTACAACAGACGTACAAAGAATAGCTGACACGTGGACCTAGACCATGCAGAGGATTGTTGACGAATACACCGGCAGGAGTTGCCATCAAATTGCGCCTCCCCTTGGACAGCCACATGAAGATTGAGCGAAGAGCTGAAGAGTGTTTATGAACTACATAAATCCTTCCTCGAATAGGTCCTTCGCCAACCCGTAGAATTCGTGTACATGCTTTGTTCACAGACGAGGTCTCTTTTTCGACGAGTGGCATCTTCAATTTCCATAACACGCACGTGAGTTCGGAGAATGTTCCCCATGCTCTACGGCGCACAGTGTGTCGAATCGAAATTCTAGGTGGAAAATATTAAGAACGTCGTTAATAGTGCTGGGATCCTTTTAAAAGTTGGCAATATACCGTTCTGGAGGTCGCTGAATTCATGTCTGGCATCGTCTAAAGTATACAATCTTCAGGGGTAAATATATAGGGGAGAGGGGAAAGGGGAGCTGTAAAAATGACCCAAAACAACAAAGGACTCGTCCATTTACGGGAGTGAAAATTACGATTTGGATGTGCATATTACGATTATGACAGTGGTAAACATAGTATTTAAAACTGGATGAATTATAAATAACAATGAGAATTTCAATCCAGTATTCTTGTTACACTTTATTTGAGGGAATAGACGAAGGAACTGTATGTAATTTCTTCCAGATTGAAAACGTATTCTAAATTGGTATTAAACAGAGAACAACGAAATATGCACAAAAATAACATTTATGTTTAAAAAATATGTTAGTCAAAATCATAACAATATTTCATTTTCCAGTCCTGTTAATGACGTAGTTTTAATAAACACACCTTACACACGAAAACAATATTATTGTATATATATAATGTTGTAAATCCACACAAAAAGGTCAAGATTACACATTTCATTTCAGATGTTTTCTTCTCAAAACGAAATGTTATTGGCGGGCAATAACGCGATGATGAAGGCCTGGGATTTGTCCAAATGACAGTTTTATTGGTAATCATTCAGGTGCAGTTTTAAATGAAGGAAGCTGATTACAAACTAATGCCCATCTGTGTTACTTTGGTCCTTAAATCTTTGTTTGTACAAACTGTGACCTGAACTTCGGACACATCCCCATTTGCTAATAAGGGTGGCAGAGGAGTCAGTGCTTTGCCTTGCACAGGCAAGGTGTCAACTAAGCGTTTAACCAGTAGATCTGATATTGCCTGTAAATTTACAGTAGATGATGTATCGCTAATAGTCATATCTTCCTCCGCAGGATAACACGCAGTTTTAGCTTTCTTTAAAGCGTAATATGAGAGGTAAATAAAAAGCCCTTAATTCATGGCAGGTTTCCTCATTAATTTATAAACGTACGAGATAGACTTGGTGTCATTGTATAACGCTAACGCTTCCTCCGGTGTAAATGGACGCTTGTCCAGCTCCATTTTGTGAGCAAATAGAGCTTTCTTAATTTTTGTGCCTCTTGTTGGGGAGGAATAAAGCTCTTTCACGATGTTTGCTGCATTCCTTTTCCCGTTTAATCGAAAATAATCTTCAGCAGCAAACGCGACTTCCTCCACTCTACGCGATTCGGTAATATCACAAACTTTTAACTTCTTCGACTTTACGGAACAGTCCTTAAATTCCTTAGGGTTACGGCCGGCTTTGTTAAGTACACAACTTGTTTTCGGATCATACGCTGGATCAATGTCGTCTTCTTCACTTAAGAAGATACGGAGCCGCCTACCTTACCAATGTTAAATTTGTTTAATTCATGTTCCTTTTTCTCAGGATCTAATAACGTTATGTCAATGGAATTTATGTCTCGTTTTATTCAAACGTTACTTGATATACTGACGCAGCGATTTTGTAATTGGACTTAAGAGGACCCAGATACATATTTTTTTAAACAGTCAATAAGTAGAATTATTTTTTCCTAAAAAACAGCCAAATCTCAAACAGTTCTATATAAATCAGGAAATACATCCGTTAAAATGTTAATTAATGTGAGACAAATTAATGATGAAGATTACACAGCTCTGTGATAAGTAGGCACCTAAGAAAAGGAATATACATTTGAAAAAATTGGAAACAGAGAACTGCAGTTAAAACTTTCCACACATGTTTTCATAATTCAGTGCATCCCTGCACCATATGAAGGAGAATCTGGATCTTCCTGTGATTCATACAGGTCTTTTCGCTTCCGTTTAGCCTTGTCCCTGGATTTCCTAGCTTTTTTCTGCACTTCCTGAACCATTCCTTCTGCTTTCCGTAGTCTTTCTCGGTCTAACTCCTTCATGGCATTCACACAATTCCTTCCTATTTTCAGTCCTAACTCCTGTAATACGAGACATTTAACAATATTTCCTTTATTATAATTGGCCACTGCATCAAGAACTCCAAATCGTAGTGTTTTATGCCCACAAATATGCCTTTAGGGATGCGAGACCATATAATGCTGTTTAACGATTCATTAGGATTTTGACTTTTCCCATGAAGACACTCCTCCAACAGCTGGGGCATGGACAGATCTCTAAAAATCGGCTTCATTTCTTCCATACAGGCAAGAGGAAGGTGTGTGTGTTTGCAAAAGGTCCCTACATCCTAGACTTCACAATCGCGGAGTTATGGCAATGTAATTCAACTAGTTTTCGCAGCCATTACTGATGATTTTCTCATTGTTAGCGCAAGTTTAAATTAAAATTGTGGCAACTTTTAATGGTTAAACTATAATGTATTATACATCATTTTAAAGAGCAGACTTCATAGATTTATAAAATAGAAAAGGTTCTTTTTTAACCATTTTAACCGTTTTGTATCCCTTAACACGATGAAATCGGTCCCATTTAACCAATCACCGATTTTTTTCCGGAATTGTTCTCTCCTTCCTGCACTCTCCCATTTTTTGTCAATATTATGGGATGTCAACTTAATTTTGTTTCTTAGCTCCTGAATCTGAGTGTCAGTAAGAGTTGTAAGCTCAAATTTATTCATAACATGTTGAAATGTGACTTCTGAACGCCGCTCTTTACGACACGATCGCCACGCGTAGAAAAATTCTTCTCGCGGTAACGCCCACATAGTCACAGATAATAAGAAAATAAACTATCATGCACATACGTGCGCAACTAAACCACTACAGATCCTGAATCTACATTAAATTTTTCATCGAATGACGTTTAAAGTAAAGTGGCACTATGGGGCACTCATAAAGATTTTTTCGAACAAAGTCTAAAAACAATCTAATTTTCTACAACCGCTTCCTTTTACAATGCACTGTAAATAATTTATTTGGTGCAGAACACTTGTATTACGCATAAAATTAAGAATACATACATCTTTTCACTATCCCATGAGCTACAGAAGACAACATCTCGTTGAACTCACTAGAAACACAACGTTCGGTTCACTCCGACACCTCCTATCAACTGAGCTGATAACTGCCAAGAAGACGTTTAAGCTCCTGTCCCCTCCCTCCTATGAACCACAAAGCGGAAAGGAAGACCGAAGGTCACCATTTGGTTTGTTCACTATCGAATGAGCCAGGTTTCGCTTTGATTTGCGGCAGTGAATGTTTTCCACCTAGAGATGGGATTCGACACATTATGCGGCGTTCCCATCATTAGGTTTGGTTTCCGACTAATGCTTGGACCGAGGTGATGAGAAGCATTGTGTCAAAATTCCCTCCCTCAACATTTCCTTGACTTGTTTCATGAGCAGTCAGTATCTCCACAAAAATTACAAATGCCCTGCTACCTCTTTTATATCCTCTCTAAATTTACATTTACCCCTCGTTGTGTATGTTTATTTTAAATTATAAATGTCATCTTTCCCCTGTATCTTCTTCGTTTTCTCCTATTGCTCTTATACCCTCCTCATTAAATTACTGTATGGTAGTAGATATTAAAAGTCATGAAATCATTCTAGCAATATCTTCTTTTTTCTGTTATCCTGTTTGTACTACCCCATTCTTGTTCTTTTCAAATCTATTGTTAACGCTTTCACTCTTTTACAACATGTCAGCTCATAACTATCAAAAATTAAGGACTGCTTAGCCTATTTAATCATCAGGCGCTAATCATTAGAATATGTTTAGAATACAAGATCGATTAACATTTTTCAAGTTCTCATTTAAAATGTGCAATTAAAGTACATTCTGGCCTGAAATTTTATCCACGTTAAAACAAAAGTAAAAACGTATCACTGATTAAGATGTATGTACAGTTAGGCCCATAAATATTAAAAACCAAATTTTAAAAGTCTTTGTTGATATTAAAAGTAACATTTCGAAAATAGAATGAAAACTAATATCAAATTTTAAATGCTGTGTAATCTCTTCAAACTTCTATGCAATTTATATATCGAAATGTGTAAGCAGAGGAAATATCACAAGCAAATATTCAGTAGTTTAGGAGTTGTTCAGTGTTGAACATTGATATTACATTTATGGTCGCTTAATAAATCAACACATGGTCATCTAGTTACGTAATTACCACTTCAGATGAAGGAATGAAGTATTCATCTCAGTGGACATAATCCTCACAATCGCTTATATTGTTACTAAATTCAGCTCAGCCAAGTTATGGACATCGAAATCACATAAACTACCAGTCACAACCTTGCTGTACTGCAGGGAAACTGCATGGCCACTGGTCGCACACCATTCTATGACATAGAAGGTCGCGCGGCGTCTAAGATGCGCCATTTCGTTTCTGAGGCAATTACGCTATCCCCAGTTTCGAATAACGACTTAATTAATTTTAGGACATTTTGAAAGCATGAATATAAATTACTGAATCTAATTTATTATTAATATAAAATCAACTAGCGATGGGCGTTAGGCAATACATAGTAACCTAAAAGGTCCCTCTGACATAACCAAGCAGGACAGATCTACATCCGTCTAATAGATAGCCCAAATCTTTTTTGTATTTGTGTAGTTATATGTTGCCTTGCAACACGTAAGTACAGTATGCCAATTTGGCCCCTATTTGACATATGTCGGTAGACCGAGTATCCCTTTCCTGCTGTAGTTCTTTTGAACATGTTCAACTTTCCCGTTTGTGCACTCAACTACTGTATAGTAGATAGCATCATGACATCAAAGAATAGTTCCCAGCATTCTTTACGGGTTTTAGCAAGCTTCGCAACACTTTTCACATAATGTAAATGCGCAACGATATTTTGTCACCGGGTTTGAACATTTCTTGGAGGATTAGCTTCACGCCACTTAGAAACTCCATTTCGCCCTAGGAAATAAGTACTCCCTTTTTCTTCTGCTTCATCACTACTGTCTGCGTCTTATTAAGTGTCTATACTTTCCCTTCTGGTTCTTAGAACATATTCCTCCTCATCGGTATACTATTCACCTTCTTCATCATCGTCATCATCTTCAAGCAAACTCTTCACAATCCTTCTGTCTTCAACGCGATCAAGGTTATACCTTCTCTACTTTCCACTCATTTTCATCCCTAAAAATATGAAAAATTGACGTTTTAGCAGGAAAACATGCCATCGGAGACATTCTGAAGTGCACTGATATTGAAGTTAATACTTCAAAACGGGAACTTACTTTGTAGCAGTGAAGTTCGCGTGGCGTCTATCAGATGCCGTTGACACTTGTGTAACAGTAACTCACCACCACACGAGTTAGACTAATACTAGCGTACTGATACTTTGTTATGTTGGTTGTGAATAATTACTGGAAAGGTAGATGGAATTTCCTGTCAGTGGCCTTGACAGTCTCCTTGCAATGACAGAAATAATCTAGCAGGCGCCGCGCGAACTCTCCAGGGTTAAAAATTAGAAAAGAGTGAATATAAGTAGTCCATGGTAACATGATTAGGTACTGCATTTCTCCCTCTGTGGAAGTGACAAAAGATACTTCTATCCATCAAAGTGAACTACAGTAAGAGCTTAAAGTAAGGCGCACTGTTCAAACAACGATACAGAAGGTCGTTCAGGCTCTCTGGTGACGAGTTTGAAAGCCGCTGGCGGAGCTTTTATCAATTTGAGTACGTCAAAACGGGGCGTGATGATTGACATCAGTACTGAGAACGTGTGTGTAGAGTTTCGAGACATTAGCTGCAACGCTGCCGAAAAGGTTTGACATTTACCGGGAGAGTTATATAACAGCCCTTTCAGATGCTAAATATAGCTATTCTGCAAACCGAGGAATGTGCAAGGAGTGTGATTACTTGATATTAATCAACAAGATTAGTGTTGAATAAAGAAGTCAAAGGCCGACTGGGCTTAATTAAAGACAAATCCACGACTAGCAGAAGTGGTGAGGAAAGGAAGGCCCTTCTCACCCTGCCCCCCACAAAGGACTATCGCACTTAAGCTGGAAAGGTCTGTTTCAACAGTTAACGCCATAATCAACAAGGACCTATAACTAGAAAAGCGCCATAAACGCAAAGTTCACAAGCTGTTGGCTCGTCACAGTTCGGAACGTCGCATAACGCAAGAAAGCTGTATGAGGTCTATCTGGCAAGGAACATATGGAAAAATGCGCTGACACTAGACGAAGCATATGTGTACTTTAGCGACTGTAAGAAACCCCTCTCAATTTAAAACCGCCCTAGAGACAATAATCTATATCAAACATTTTATAAAAAATGCCAGGAAAGTTTTCCAAGGGGTTTCATGATCATCGCTGGGTACTGCTACAATGGCAAGTTAACCATTCGCCATGTCGGTGATAATGTGAAGTTGAACTCTACGTACTATCAGCAAGAGGTTTGAACACCCATTACAACACAGATATCCCAGCACTGTACGGGAGAGTGGAAAGTCTGGTAAGGGTACATCAAGATAGAGCATCGAGCCACACCTCTCGTTCGACTCGTCTGTTATTAGAGTGAATGGAGATGGAAACTGCAGTCTGTGCAAATTCTTTTACTGACATTCCTGTGAAGGCACCCGATGGGCCACCCATGGACTTCTGTACATTTGGACTCCTAAAAAGGGCCTTAGGAAATAGACATCCACGCACTATCAATGGCCTCTGGAAAGACTGTCAGGAGGAGTGGGATAAGATAGACATGCTACCTCTCCAAAAAAGTCTGCTACGTTGTCGGGCTATACCTAGAAATTCTGGATTTCCAATTGAGTATGATTGTTGGTGGAGATATGGCTTTTCATAAGCTAATTACGCTTCAAACATCGTCCCCAGAGATCCCGAACGACCTTAAGTAGATCTCTGTTCTGCATATTTATGGTAAATACTCAAACGTCGGATAATGAGAGTTCTATCACAGTGATCCCTTGAGTGTCTTTCTGTAAGTTGTGACGGAACAAATACTGTATGTAAAATTACTCTTGAACGCCAGGAAGACATCTTC
Organism: Anabrus simplex; assembly: GCF_040414725.1. Lineage (NCBI taxonomy): Eukaryota > Metazoa > Arthropoda > Insecta > Orthoptera > Tettigoniidae > Anabrus > Anabrus simplex. The sequence goes on along the minus strand of NC_090266.1, from coordinate 1,112,279,005 downwards.
CAATTAAATATAAGTCAAAAATTAAATTTAAAAAGTCAATGTTAAAAGTACTTTCTTCAGGTTAAGTCCGATGATTAAATCATTCAATTTCGATGATGGAACTTACCAGACTCAAATATTTAAACCTTCCTCTGAGGATATGATAAAGTGGTTGCTTCTATTACAGACCCTTATTTCTGAAATACATTTACGGAACATACTGAGCTTATATCTATAGATACACCTGCACTTTAAATAACTATCGTTGCTCTGATATTAATTTAATACAATTGTTTACTAAACCAAAACATCTTATTACCTTAATACTAGTAAATTATCTACTTTTACCTGCAATGAAAAAGGAAATATTGGCCCTTAACAATGGGCACCTTTTGCCCGAAACGCAAGGTCCTAGTAACCACTTAATATTGTTTGAATGGCAGAATATGAACAAAAAGGGTAAAAAGAAAAAATGGCATCACAGCCGTGATGAAACTTGGACAACCAGGTGACCACTGCTCATCCCGAAGACCTGTAGATTAAGAGGTGACACGGGGCAGACAAAGGAGTTAAACCTATTTTTTTAACTGACCTTTCATTTAAAAAAACCAGAACGTACATTTAAGTTGAGGGTAGTGACGTATTTCGGCTTCTGGATATTAGTCGTACGATTACTTTCTACTTGAATGGAAATCATTGGAAACTTTTGTCATTTTCGAGGTTATGATGGAAAAATATTGCAAGCGTAGCCTTCTATCCATGTATAGTATGACTCCCAAATACGAAAGTAACTAGTCACCTGCAAGCTGTTTATTATTTCGTGGATATCACAAACCAACGTATTCAATTGAGTTGGCGAATTTCTTCTTTCCATAAATATTATACAAGTAGTTGGCAGCACTATCGCATGCCAAAGAAAAATGAGAATGGCGCAGAAACCATAACTTTCGACTTCCAGCGACACCTCCCTGTTCCCATCACAAACATTTGGGATGAATTGTACCTCAAGCAGATATGGGTGTATAACTTTGATGTACATCGAATGGCAAGCAGTAAACAAGTAATGTATATGTACAGTGAAGGAAACGGCCACAAAAGGTGTTCTGATGTTTGCAATTTGTTAAAGAACTATGTAAATGAAAAACCACCCAATTTCAGGCACATTTAATGTTTACAAAACAAAAATCTATCCAAATATCGTTACTTTGATATTCATAGTTCGTTTATATTAAGGTAGTACGGCAATTTTTTTAAATACCAAGATTATTTTACGGGGAACATATCCATAAAATGGTTCTTGTCCCTATTATAAAATTTGGTTTACTGGAGTTTCTGGGTTGTTTATTTCCATGATTGATTTCGTTGTCTCCCACTTCCACATTTTCTGGACACACTTCGGACTGTAAGGATATTGTCAGACTGGAAGCAAATCTGCTCGCAGGAGTGATTTGTAAAAAGTCTTCATAATTCACATCTCTTAAAATAACTGTTGTTACTTTGATACAATTACGTATACTTATTAAAACAAATCATCTTATTAGCCTACCTTAATACTAGTAAATTATCTACTTTTACCTGAAATAAAAACGGAAATGTTGGCCCTTAACAATGGACATGTATTGACCGAAGCTCAAGGTCCTAGTAACCACTTAACATTTTTTGGACGACAGAATGAGTGTTCCCCGCAATGTAATCTATAAACCATGGACGTGCAGTTCTTCGGCCACATTGATACTCTAAGAGCGGTAATTGAAGAAAAATGGAACTGTCTGACACGGTCACGGAGATCGCACGTCCATCATTCACGCTAAGCTTCCTTTAAATAACTCACAATCAACATCGCCATTCTCAAAGCCTATGACTAGCGAGAAGCATTTCGAGAGTAAAGTGTGTGCTTTACCACGCCTTGACATCGTGTCGTAGCTAGCACGAGTGATCGCTGCACACACAGAGGATGAAATATTGCAGCGGTATATGGAACCGTACTTTAAAGGAAATGAGTATATATAGCGGCAGTTAGTGATGTGAGCCTGTATCATAGCAACAGTAAATACAATGATATAAGAGTATGGGTACAAGACAGGCAAATAAAGCTAGAGCAAAATTACAAGTCAGTAACATATCCTTCCACGAAGGAAAAGAAATACAGGGATGACCAAAATTCACGATCAGAAGTGTATATGATATTGTATTGCGAATTCCCTTTGCTGAGAAGACCTAGTGTTCACAGTACACTATGTCTTCTGATATGGGCTGGAACATTGACCAGACTCAGTCTCATCCTTGGCTTTGACAATATGAAAGTAACTGAGGTATGAGCGATGTTAGTAATGTCATTCCCTACGCAGCCATTCCCTGCTCTGAATGGTGTGGAAATGATGCTCATAGGGTCAGTTAGTGCATTAATTTCAGTGAGCTTGGCAGACTGATATGTAACAGCAACTTCTGGCTCAGTGAAGAAAGCAGCGGGGAAAACTTCTCATTTCCACAGTATGCCCCTTCAGTGATGCCTACGCCATCTGACAGCTGATGACGGAGCTAATAAGGAACAAACCACCTTTCGGGCTGAAAATACAATAACAGCAACATGTATCTCGTAAAAAAATCACTGCAGAAAGCGTAGTGAACTGAACCACAGTGACACAGCAAACTATAAAAAATCGATTACTTGAGGGACAGCCCCGAGCCAGACGTCCTGTAGCGTTCATGGCACTAACTCCGATTCACTGCCACGTGCAACTTTAGTGACGTCAAGCTGTTGTGATTGTGTGAGCGTAGTGTCGGAGGAGAGAGAGGTTTCCCCTCCGGGATATCTGGAGGCGAGGGGTTCGGACCGAAGGGAGTCCCAACTTATGAGTGGCGAAATAAACTTATCTAAGTGTACTTAACTGGGTGTAAAGTGTAGGGAAGATGTTCGCGGCATTCATTTAAATATAACTGTTAGGGCTTTCTTTTCTCATAGTAATGCAGAGTGTTCTCCGGACTTAAATAATTATTTCCCTTATGAGACATTTGTTGAATGTAAGGGAGCACGAGTGGCTACCCTCGTAATTCTCCCATTCAAATTGAATCGGGTGACTAAGTTTTGTTAACTCTAAAACTGAACTCGCCTTTTTAGGCCTCAAATGTTTTTACTATTTAGTCACCCAGTAGTATGGTTTAGCCTCTGCTTAGTAGGGCCATCTTTCTACTTAGGGTTAGAATGTTTTTAATTAGGAGTGCTTGATGTCCGCCTCGTTTCTAATTAGTTATCGGTCTATTGTAAAGTAATCCTTTTCTAAATTCGTTTTGCTGTGGCCAAGTAGTGTATAGGCCTTTGGCCTCTGTATACAATTCTTTTGAAGGTTAACCTTAGTATGTAAGCTAGATCTGTGCGCTTTAATCTAACAGGTTTATTTTTTATCACTAATGTAATTTGAAAGACTGTAGCAATAGCTCATTATGGGGCTGAACCAGTAAACGAATTGTGAACAGGTTGTGAACCGTGTTCAGAAATGTAAGAGTAGAGAAACGATCCCTTTCTCAAATGTCAAGACTAGCATGTATTTGATTTTGAGAATGTATCAAACCGAGAGCGATCACGATCACTGTCATATTAAAGTAAATGGGAGCTCAATACTTAAATAGTTTTATCTGTTAGGAGCTAATAGGCTCATGTTGTACCGCTGTCAAAGCTTCTTAGCCCTTATGCCTATATTGTTTTCTCGAGCTGACGGGCTCCAGTATTATTTCAAAGCTGTAAGGGTTTATCGAGCAACCTTTCTCTTCTAAGTATTGTAAACTTGTTGTGATTGAATCAATGCCTGTTAGAGAAGAAAGAAGTTTTCTTGAACTTTGTTAGTTTAACTTATACTTTGAATATTGCTTGTCTGTCATATCCACACAGGCGCTTCGTTTCCCTGTGTGAACCACGCAAGAACGATAACAATAATGTCAGTAGAACACAAGTGACAGATAGTAAGAGATAACTGTCAAAGAATCTACCAGAATTTGACAAGGCAAGTGCTGTAAAAATAGCAGCCTGCTCACATACATCCCCAGGGGGCTGCCTGAACTTCATCTTGGTGCTTTAATGCAAAAAATTAATTGTGATCTATTTGCAAGTTAATTTCATTTTCATTAGTTATAGTCCATTGCCATTAAAGAATAGCTGCCGACCTTTCACACAAAGGCGAAACAAAAATGTCCTGTGTAATATTTCGGAGTATTGTTAGTGCTGCGGTCAGTGTGTCGTGCTCTTCCACTTGAAGTACTTGTCGACTAATCTCCAGATTCTCCCACGGAAACCATGAATTCATGTCAAGGACTGAGTCCTCATCTTTAGGTTGGCATACATCGTTAAGGATTGAAAGCCGCATCTTTCCTTGCGGGGTCTAAAGATGCACGCTTTTTCTTATCGATGTTGAAGACGAGCCGCATCATTCCTTGCGGGGTCTAAGGATGCACGCTTTTTCTTATCGATGTTGAAGACGAGCCGCATCATTCCTTGCGGGGTCTAAGGATGCACGCTTTTTCTTATCGATGTTGAAGACGAGCCGCATCATTCCTTGCGGGGTCTAAGGATGCACGCTTTTTCTTATCGATGTTGAAGACGAGCCGCATCATTCCTTGCGGGGTCTAAGGATGCACGCTTTTTCTTATCGATGTTGAAGACGAGCCGCATCATTCCTTGCGGGGTCTAAGGATGCACGCTTTTTTTATCGATGTTTGAAGACGAGCCGGAACATTCCTTACGGGGTCTAAGATTCACGCTTTTTTTATCGATGTTGAAGACGAGCCGGAACATTCCTTGCGGGGTCTAAGGATGCACGCTTTTGTATCAATATTGCAGAATAGCTGTTTACAGAAATTCCGGGGATTTATATTGATTTGCGGGCAAGTATCTGGGATTTTTTCCAGCAGAAGAGAGTAGTTAGTGTACCGTTGACGTACACAGACATTAGTAGGAGTACAAGCGAAGAACAAAAACTGCAGAATTTACTCATCCAATATTCCAGTCCAAATTTGCGCTCACGAAAATTTTATGGATTCCCCAAGAGACATATATGAGGAGTGTCTGTTCAAAAGGTGCTATTTCCAATATTTTTTTAGTTCGTCAACATGCCATCAACAATCCAGAGTAGACATATATAATTATTTAAAAGTTGTACCATACACAACCACGGGTATGTTCCATGTGCCTTGTATTATATATTTCTTCGGCCTCCGGATCCCAAGATAGCGGGTTCAAACCCGGCAGAGGTAGTCGGATGTTTGAAGGGCGGAAAAAAATCCATTCGACACTCCATGTCGTACGATGTCGGCATGTAAAAGATCTCTGGTGATACATTTGGTATTTACCCGACAAAATTAATTAAATTTCAGCCATAGACGCCCAAGAGAGATCCGGTTTACTCTGTCTGCCATCTAGCGGTTCTAGAGTAAAACGGAACGTCGAAATTGACGAGCAGACAGCCAGGTGGCGTGAAATCGAAATGTCTGCACATGGTAGCTGAGGCCATACGATGATTATTTATAGGGTGTAAATAGCGCGTTTTGAACAGAAATTTCTCCTATGAGTTCACGTACCTCTTTTGAACTTTTTATTTTATACCGTGTTTATGAATGCCTCGTGGGATATGTCATCTCGATTTGAAAAATTCTGCGGCCGTAATGGTTATTTTTATCGGTAGACTGTACCCTTCAAAATCATTCACCAGACCAGATTGTGTTGCTAGTTTATGAACAACTTCAGTTTTCTTTCTGGGGCTTTTTGATATGCTGAAGTTAGCACGTTTCGCAGCCTTAGGAAATCTTTGGCGTGATTTTTAAGCCGACTCGGGTGTATCTTTGGAAGAGGAGGTTAAAGCGACAGAGAATTTTTTTCCAGTTCGGTGGTGTCTTAATGCCGCCATACGCTTCTGACCTTTTGTCGAATATCAGCCCTGCTACTTTACGAAAGACATAACCTAGCTTGGCGACATATTTCGCTGTCATTCCGTTGGGCTTTAAGCTCTTTTCCAGTACTCATTCTATCCCTGTATTTTTAATTCTTTCGGCTGATGATGACGTTCTATAAATGACAAACATAAATGAATAACCGTCTAGAATATAATTGATAGTGAAACAATTTGTACCATGCTTCTTTCCTTCATGAACTTCACACTATCCCAAAATATGTGTAATAATAAAAAGTGCTATGTATTGATTAATTTTTTGCACAAATAGTTACGTCAGAAGTTAAAACTTTAAAATATATCGCAAGTCCTAATGTGTGTCGTTGATATTTTAAATCATCACTCACATTGGTTGCCAAGGTTAGGCTGTATGGGAACCTTCGCATTACATAGTTTACAGAGTTCCAATGAAACGCTGGACTCCATCTTTGCAACTGAATTTTAAAGTCTATGAAGACTTGATTGTTATAAAATGTAATATTTCAAAGACAATTTCAAAGGTTTAAACTTAAGTCGAATTATCCATTCACAAAAGGAAAAGCCTTACCTCAAAAAATCTGCTGGATTTTAGTGTAAGTAAAACTGCACAGGCAGCCATTAACCTGTTCATAAACAAGGCTGCATGTTCAGGACCCAGAAATACTAAAATTCGATTTTAAGTGTGAGAAGTTAACTTTTCTAAAAGGCATTAGACAGCGTTTCAAAAGCAATGAAAAGTAAAATGAATTTTGAGATTCTCATGGAAACAAAATGGGATTTGGGTAAGTATTAATTACTTCATCTGAAAACCACAGCTGAATGCTACTGCTACTCTATATTTACTACTAATAACAATGTCGATAAAGTAATAATAATAATAATCATAATACTACCACTACTACTACTACTACTACTACTACTAATAATAATAATAATAATAATAATAATAATAATAATAATTGTACCGGGAGGTACACCTCAACTCCGCACATTTAAAAGAAGCGTCTTAAGGAACTCTATCTATCTAACAAAATTTGAAATAGCTACGGCATGAAATTGGGACATTGACCAGAAGATATCACCATTGAATTACTGAATAATGTTGGTAATTGAAGTTGCCTAAACTGACTGGATTAATTTGTTTTGTTTTGTTTTACGTCAAGAAGTTTGAACTTTTCTCCACAGATGTCATCTCAAAAAACTGAGGTAATGCACTCTGGTGCAAGGTAGAAGAATTAGTGATTTAAAGAAATTTTGTGTCCATTGGTTTTCATAATTAAATCAACTTTCATTTATTTTGATATTTGAAGGTTTGCAAGACTTCCTTCTCATCCCGCCAGCATTTGAATCTGGCCAATAAAAATGTTCTGTAATTAATTTTCAGCCAATCTCTGGCTTCTTGTAGGTTTCTAGCTTAACCAATAAAAATTAGAGGGTGTGTCCGGATTTAGTCCAGAACCCTCTCGAACTGTCCCCTTGGGTATATAAGTTGAGGCTTTTCTGGCTACCTTGTATTTTGATCGCCAAATTTCTGAGAGTGTGTGTTAAGACAGGAGGCGGGGAGCCTCATACATCGCCAGGCAGTTCATCAGCACAGGTAATGGCCACCAGTCATATCTCTCTGTAGCTACCTCCGCAGACTCGCACCAGGGGAAGGTTCGAATTCCTAACTATGTAACCAACTGTTTTCTAAAACGTAAACCTCCTTTCGGCTAATGTAAAACCTCAGACAGACTTACACCGTAAGTCGGGGATAGAGAGTGCGTTACCCTCTCGAGTTCCCCTTCAATTTATTTTGAGGTGACTACGATTTTGTAACTGTTTCTCTTTTCTGTCAAGCATTAAATTAATCTTCATTCGAGTCACCTCAGTATCTTGGGATTAACCTCTGCATCATCAGGCCACGAACCAAATTAGGGTTTTATGCTTATTTTTCTAGGAGCGCAAGTATACGCCTCCATACATTTTATGTTCGGGCCAGTAATTTAACCTGTTTTCTTTCCACGAAGGTCCAGTAGTTTGGGTAAAAATGGGCCTAGGGAGGCCAGATTTGTAAGAATTTTTATGTAATGCTGCCTTGGGTGGGCTGTAAGAAACTGGGAGCGCAGTCTCCTTGGTTAAAGTTGGAGAGCATATAAGCTCTTTTCTGTAATTGCTAACCTTCTACAATATTGAGGAGTGCCTTTGGAAGGCCGTATTTGTAACCTTTGGAGCAATGTGCTCTGGAAATTGGTGTTGAATCAAACGCAATATTTGCGATGTTGTAAACTTGTAAAATTGTAGCTGGAAGCTCAGTAATTGTAATATTCAACCCATGGGTTTTCTTTCTTGAATCAAATTGCAGTTTGCACCTGTAACCCTGTGATTTCACTAAGTGTAAAAATTTGTTACGTTTGTTAAAATTTTAACTTAATCTTTGATATAGTAGATAGATCCATTCCACCAGCACATTCTTTAACCTCTCCACAATCCCCAAAAACACGGTAATAATATTAATAATAATAATAATAATAATAATAATAATAATAATAATAATAATAATAATAATGTTCAGTCTTCAGCCCTAAGGCTGGTTGGATCCTCAACAGCTCCACCATCAGCTGTCTAGATGGCCTAGGCATCACTGAAGAGGCGTACTAGGGAAATGAGGAGTGAGGTAGTTTCCCGTTGCTTTCCTCACCGAGCCAGAAGTTGCTATTACATATCATTCTGCCAAGCCCACTGAAATGCATGCACCAACCGACCCTATGAGCAACGTTTTCACACCATTCATAGCAGGGACTGGCTGCACAAGGAATGGCATTACTAGCACCGCTCATACCTTAGTCACTTTCATATTGGCAAAGCCAAGGATAAGACAGACAGATCAATGAAAGTAATAAAATTGCTCTAGCCCATACCAGAAGACATAGTGCACTGTAAACACTAGGTCCTGCCAGCAAAGGCATATAATAATAATAATAATAATAATAATAATAATAATAATAATAATAATAATAATAATAATAATAATAATAATAATAATAATAATAATAATTGTTGTTACGGAGATATCCGTGGAGCAGAAAGAGGTGAAAGAAGGTGCGGGTGTTGAATGGGTCTAACTACGATATCGGAAATTGAATTAAAACTTTAAATAAAGGTTATATTTCTTTCAGAATTTCAAACTTAACAAATTTTTCACTCAGTGAAATAATGAGCTTACAGGTACAATGTTGGGTTTCGATATGCCTCTGACCTTGTGGGGAATAAGGTGCAGGAAAATAACTGTTATTCCTATTCTTAAGAAAGGAGATGCTGACAAGTGTAAGAACTACCACACCCTCAGTTTAGCTTCTCACGTTTGCAAAATTGTGTATTATTTACTGAAGAATAGAGGGAGAAGATTTGAATCCGGGTTAAAGTGATCAGTTTAGTTTCCGTAGGAATGTAGGAACATGCGAAGTAATACCTTCTCGACATCCGATGTTAACGTTAGAGGATCGAATTAAAAAAATAGGTAGGTGTAGGAAAGACATATGTTAACGTGCATTGGACCATGTTATTTGAGGTTATGAAGTGATAGGGACCAAATACCGAAAAAAGAAGTGTTATCCAAAATCTCTACTAGAAAGTAACCTGCAGTGATAAGAATCCAGAACTGTGTAAAAGAAGCAGATATGAAAAAAAGAGTGGGGCAGAGTTGCAGATTTCCTTACCCCTCTCCTTCAGAACTTGCGGTAATGGAAATTATGGAGAAATTTCCTAGAGATATCACAATTCATTGAGAAGAAAAATCTCTGATATTTGGAGATGGTACTGTTATTTTATCTGAGTCAGCAGATGATCCCTATAGAAACAGTCCTGGAGGAGGAATACTAGATGAACATAAATACATCCAAATCAAAAGTATCGTAATGCAGTCGCCCGAATTCAGGTAACGCAAAAATATTTAAATGTATAGACAAAACTTTAATTTTATTTACATAGTTCGTCACAAGAAATCTCACATACTGTAGGTGATTCTCGCCTATCTACGTTTTAGTGCCGAACTGTGCGATCTGTGTACTCAGCGAACTGCTGAGTTAAAATGCACTGAGCAATTCCAGAACAGCCGTAGTCGTAAATGTTAATGTATAATGAAACATGCAGAATGAAGACATTATATCCCCCCTTTTCCAGCTCCAACAAGACTTGCCTTGTTACAAAGAGGCTAAATCCCAGGTGATAAATTGGACAATTCATATAAATGTACTGTGTATTACAGAGATGACGTTTTCCATATCACCATAGTTTCATCTTCTACTACGGGAGTGAATATTTCTTTCTCTCTACTAAAGCTAACACAGTGTGAAAACGATTTATAAAAGTTATTTTATGTGTACGTTCCTTTCTCCCTTTACCGGAATATCCCCTTTCATTTAAAGAGAGAATATTTGAAATATTTCATCCATACTAAAGTACATCAAATTAACAAGCTATAGTACATACTTGAATTACTTCCTAATTTTCCTGGTTCTTCTTCCTGAAATTTTAATGGCATACTAGAAGTACTTGAAACTGTAGAGAAGTACACATATGTCAGGCACAACATTGAACTAGAGAGGAGCACACGAATCGGCCCGACCTGATTAGATTTCGGCAAGCTGAGCTACATCCTGAAAAACCCTCAGGTGTTACTGAACATCAAGTGAATGGTGTGTGACAAGTGTTTGTTTTATTTTATTTAGCGTATGGCTAGAAATGTTATGCACTACACACGATAACCAAGGCCATGTATTCAGATGAACCATTTCTGTGATATCACCTTATCAATCCACTGTAGTGCATACACACACGATTCCAAAAGAAAACATGAATTTATATTGGTCATTAACATGATATCATGCTCCTTAATCCTCTGCAGTGCTTCTGTTGTTGGTGACAGGAAGTTTTACCTGCTACCTCCATAAGCACGCGCTCTTCCATCACATTCCGCAGGTGGCAAGATGTTCCAATCTTAGGGATAATCCATACACTTTCCATGACCCGTCCGCAGTTGTGTTCTGCTAGAAATCTCGCCCCCCTCTGTTAAGTTGTTGTCTGCAAAGTTCTACCAGCGGTCCATCCAATCCAGGGGAGCATTCAGTTTGGTTGACGTCTTCACACCAGCATCACCAACGGATGCGCATTTCTTCCTTACGCCGTAAACAGCGCGAACTCGGTCCGAGTCATGTCAGAGAGAAGTCGAGCGCTCTATGCTTGGAATTAGCCTGAAAGAATGAGTCCGAAACCAGGATGTCAAAAGGAAAACTCAGGTGGTGGAGGTTGGGAGCCACGTGGCGAGGTGCAAGAAGTACGCTGAGGTTGAGGAGGGAAAGCCCACGTGGTGAAGAGCAAGAGGCAGGTGGAAGTGAAGGTGGGAAGACCACGCGGTGAGGAGCAAGAGGCCGGTGGAGGTGGAGGTGGAGGTGGAGGTGGAGGTGGAGGTGGAGGTGGAGGTGGAGGTTGGTGGACCACGCGGTGAGGAGCAAGAGGCAGCTGTAGGTGAAGGTGGGAAGACCACGCGGTGAGAACCAAGAGGCAGGTGTAGGTGGAGGTGGGAAGACCACGCGGTGAAGAGCAAGAGGCAGGTGAAGGTGGAGGTGGGAAGACCACGCGGTGAGGAGTAAGAGGCAGATGTAGGTGGAGGTGGGAAGACCACACGGTGAAGAGCAAGAGGCAGGTGAAGGTGGAGGTGGGAAGACCACGCGGTGAAGAGCAAGAGGCAGGTGAAGGTGGAGGTGGGAAGACCACGCGGTGAGGAGTAAGAGGCAGGTGTAGGTGGAGGTGGGAAGACCACGCGGTGAGGAGCAATAGGCAGGTGGAGGTTGAGGAGGGAAGACCACGCGGTGAGCAGCAAGAGGCAGGTGGATGTGGAGGTGGGAAGACCACGCGGTGAGGAGAAAGGGGCAGGTGGAGGTGGGAAGACCAGGCGGTGAGGAGCAAGAGGCAGGTGTACGTGGAGGTGGGAAGACCACGCGCTGAGGAGAAAGAGGCATGTGTAGGTGGAGGTGGGAAGACCACATGGTGAGGAGCAAGAGGCATGTGTAGGTGGAGGTGGGAAGACCACATGGTGAGGAGCAAGAGGCAGGAGTAGGTGGAGGTGGGAAGACCACATGGTGAGGAGCAAGAGGCAGGAGTAGGTTGAGGTGGGAAGACCACATGGTGAGGAGCAAGAGGCAGGAGTAGGTGGAGGTGGGAAGACCACGCGGTGAGGAGCAAGAGGCAGGAGTAGGTGGAGGTGGGAAGACCACGGGGTAAGGAGCAAGCGGCAAGAGTGACGTCGTGATAGGCTGGACACACAGCGAGAAGCAAGACGCAAGCATGAAGTGGTGGAGGGAAAACCACGAAGTGAGGAGCAAGAGTGAAGACTGATTTTGAGGGGAGCAGACCACGTGGTGATGAGCAAGATGCAAGAGTGATGTGGTAGGCTGGACAAGTCAGGACACAAGAGCGAAGTGGTGGTGGGCAGAACACGTAATGAGGAGTAAGACTTTTGATGTAGAGGTGTTCAGACCACGTAGTGAGGAGCAAGACTGATGATGTAGAGGTGTAAATACCACGTAGCGAGGAGAAGGACTGATGATATAGAGGTGTACAGACCACGTAGTGAGGAGCAGGACTGATGATGTACAGGTGTACAGACCACGTAGTGAGGAGCAAGAGTGATGAAATAGAGGTGTATAGAGCACGTCGTGAGGAATGAGACTGATGATGTAGAGGTGTATAGGCCACGTGGGGAGGAGCAAGATTGATGTTGTAGGGGTGTATGGACTACGTAGGGAGGAGCGAGATTTTTGATGTAGTGGTCTATGGACCACGTAGGGAGGAGCGAGACTGATGGTATATAGGTGTGCAGGTCACGTAGGGAGGTGCGAGTCTTATGACGTAGAGGTGCATAGATCACGTAGTGAGGAGCGAGACCGATGATTTAGAGGTGTATAGACCACGTAGTTAGGAACAAGACTGATGATGTAAAGGTAAATTTCCCTTTTTTCCATTTAACCAGTCTAGTAACAACCTCTGTTCAATAATGCGATACAATCATAACACGGAGACTAAATATGAAAAATGCCTTAAAATTAATTATACTACTAACAAACTAGCCTAGTCATACTAAATCATTATCGTGTCGTGTACACTAAGCATATCGTGCTCCTCCTTGTTCACCCACATGTGGGTACTGACGATGCTGTGCAGGATGAAGAGCTTTCACATTTATAAAGAAATAACTTTTATTGCCTTATTGATGGGACCTGGTCGAACAATGAGGCAAGGGAATATAGCTTAAAGTACAAATCACAAAAAAGGAACGCGCAGGTAAACATCAGACCTGGTAGTACTACGAACATCACTGAAAATATCTTGCATAATCACATCTAAACGTGGTTTACATCCTTATATTCTAAATATTATTTACATGTCATCATCTGGAGGGGTCACATCCTGTCTCGTTTAATTTACACTCCGGATTGAGCTGTGGTAGAGAATGATACTCTGTACTCTGCCAGCATTGCATGTGACGTTGGTGCGTTAGTATTATCCAGTTAAATAAAGTAAAGTTAATATGGCAACCAAATGCATTAGAAAAAATACAATCAGATGTGCATTTATCGACAAGACAGATAAACCAGGGCCAGCAGAAATTCATGAGTGGATCCAGCAGAACTTTTACTTAAAGTTGATCAACTGGAAGTCATCCAACTCGACAGCCTGGAAACCGCTGTTTACATCAAACTAACCAGTAAACTGCTGTTGAAGGTGATATTACTAACTACAAACGGAAAAACGCAAGTACGGAAATTGAATGGTTCCTTCTCTGATATTGTTTTAACATGTGCCGATGTTGATAGTAAATTGGCCGGAATAATGAACCTACCAATAGAAATGCCGAACGAGAAAATAATGTCATTTTAAAAAAATATGTGAAAGTAAGGGAAATCAGAATTGAACGACTGTCTTCAACCTACATCTATAACATTTTTACAGTGGTATCTGGGTTATGCGCATTGAACATAAAGCTGCCATATCACCAATCGTGGCTATAGATGGATATAAGGGGCAAGTCATATATTAAGGGCAACCTAAATGTTGCTTTTACCGGGCGAGTTGGCCGTGCGCGTTGAGGCGCGCGGCTGTGAGCTTGCATCCGGGAGATAGTAGGTTCGAATCCCACTATCGGCAGCCCTGAAGATGGTTTTCCGTAGTTTCCCATTTTCACACCAGGCAAATGCTGGGGCTATACCTTAATTAAGGCCACGGCCGCTTCCTTCCAACTCCTAGGCCTTCCCTATCCCATCGTCGCCATAAGACCTATCTGTGTCGGTGCGACGTAAAGCCCCTAGCAAAAAAAAATGTTGCTTTTACTGCAACGCTATGGATCATTTTAGACCATAATGCCCCTTAATGCGAGGTGAGAACGAAAACAAAATAGGGGCCAGATTACTCAGTAACATAGCTGCTAACACAGAAAGTAACACTGATTTACCTGCTGTATTCGAGCCGGACACGCTGCCCACAAGCATAACACATACACGGAAACTTGATACAGCACAAACATGGGCTACAGAACAGCACGAGGTGGATGAGTCATTTTCTCACTCCTATGTCGTATCGCTAGAGCCCTGCGCAGATATACAAAATATTAACCGCATCCGCACCTGCATCCGCGAATGATTATCCACATCCGCGAATGGTTATCCGCGAATATTGTAAATAATTAACTACAGTATATTACACTCAAGATATTGAAACGGATAAATCTGTTAACGTAACACAATAGGTACGATACCTGGCACAAGAACCCTGCAGTCACAGTTTATGAGCGATTCTCTCTTACGACAACTACCGACGTATTGACCTTTGTTGCTTCCGTTAATTGCGATCAGGCGCCGGCAGGCGCCGGTTAGGCTTTAGGTGAGATTTATGGCCTTATGGTCATCCGTGTGAAATTGCTGACAAGATAACAGGAATTTCTTGAGGTGCAAGGAAAGATGAAAACCACTGGGAAGAACACCTACACTGAGCATTCCACGCCTCGTATTTTCAATGGCCCATCGCAATTTCCGTAGAAACAGACCGAATTATAGGAGGCGGCGGGAGAAAGAATACGGGCCGCCATTTTGAGCCACTGTTGCTGCGCTACTGACACCAGACGGCACTTGTCCGGCCGGTATATGATTGCTACGTTATGCTCATATTTTCCGGATAAATACGTTTACATTGCAAGAAAAGAAATAGGGAATATTAATTTCTGGATGGCCTATGTATAATTGTTATGGAAAATCGTAAGGTCGTCCCATACAGAAAAAAGCGAGCAGTCCGGCTCCATGGCTAAATGGTTAACGTGCTGACCTTTGGTTCAAGAGGCTGCGGGTTCGATAACCTTAATTGGTTATTTCCACTTGCTCAGGGACTGGGGTGTGTGTGCCGTTCTTAAATAGAAAATAAAAAGGATAAACAAATGTTGAATGATAAAAATAAGTAAACATCAGAATAAATGAAGAAGTACTTAAAAACATACACGGTTGAAGTATACAACACTGCTGCATTGAAACGTTTGGTGGTTTGCCTACAGAGGCGGGCTTCAGACTATTTCATTATTCTATGGTCTTGATACTCCTCGGTCATTCAGGACCCTAGTTACGACAAACTGCGTTACATTCAATTCTGAATTCAAGAAATCTGTGAGGAATTTAATACTTCGTAATACCGACCTGTGAATGAAATTACTTTTGTTTGCTAGTGGCTTTACGTCGCACCGACACAGATAGGTTATATGGCGACGTTAGGAGAGGAAAAGCCTAGGAGTTTGAAGGAAGTGGCCATGGCCTTAATTAAGGTACAGCCCCAGCATTTGTCTAGTGTGTAATTGGGAAACCACGGAAAACCATATTCAGGGCTGCCGACAGTGGGATTCGAACCCACTATCCCACGGATGCAAGCTCACAGCCAGACGCCTCTAACCGCACGGCCAACTAGCCCGGTAGGCAGGTGAATAAGGATGGGAGAAGTACAAGTATCAAGTAATTGGAGTGAATTGCACTTACTTCACCGAACGCTAGATAATGAGATCACTGATCTTTTCGCATAGGACTGGAATGATGCCGAAGTTTGAAAAGAAAAAGATGTCACTTCTTGTTGCTTTTTACTTTACTGTAAGTGTCTATCATCAGTAAGTGAGACTAAACATGAGACCTTGGAACTTTCTAAATGTTTTAACCGCAATTGTTATTTTAGTTATTGACTTTCAGAAGGTACTGGCAGGAAGTAGGCAAAGGGGAAGCGAAGGTGGATAGAAAGTGTTCAACAGTCAGTTTATCATCTGTAATTCATGTTTACACAATTCAGCAACAAAACTTTACACATTGCACAAACATTGCAAGGAGAAAACACTGGGGTGAATTATGTCTAATAAACAAGTTAAAATTCAAGACAATTCCCTAAAGAAAATTCTCCAACCGGAGCGTACTTCCACTGATTTCAAATAATAAAGTTAATTCTGAATATATTATGCAACATGGATAGTGTTCTGTCGAACATATTTTCACCTCTCTCACGTAAATTATAGAGAAAATAAATTGAGTAAAGGGCATACTAGCTTTGCCAACCGTACGGTCTGAACCTTTCATTTACAGTTTTCAACCCTCTATGTGCGGTGTACGATTCGTATGAAAAACCATACGCGTTATATACGGTTGTACGAAATGTTTAAATGAACATTTCTTATTATTGGAAATGTTAAGATTTTGTATGCAATGTTTTATTTTCTCCTGTTTGAATACACCTCATTTCCTGGACACGTATGACGAGGGCTCCAATTCCCCACTGGACTTCTAAGCCTTGAATGTTGTGATTTACGTTTGAGCTGGATTCAGATCAACCAGTGAAGCGCCTGAATAGTCAGACGCGTGCGATTTTTCTGTCTCACTCTATGGCCGGGATTACCCTATTTCAAACTTTATCAACAGTGGATTCGTAGTCGTATATTTGTTCACAGTCACACTCTTGAATCAGCCCACACTGAAATTCGTCAATCGTTTCTTAACCAGTGTTAAGTGTGGTGTAACATATAAAATACGTTACAGAGCAGCGTTCAATTCTAAATCTTACAGATAAAGTGATTTCGTCAATCTTATGAATAATATTGTGATGTGCTTACAAATTATTTTGCGTGACAGTGCAGTGCTTTAAATTCTTGTTGGTTACCTTACTGTGTATAAAGTACCGTATATATTATTTTCTTTGGCGTTTATTTTTAATGTTAAATAAGTAAAGATGTGGTTAACTTCTGATTCCAAAAATGTCCTTCGACATCCAAATTACTAATTTTTCTGTTAAAACACCCAGAAGAAAACAAAAGTCGTGGGAGGGTATAACTACAGTATAGGAAGTGGCTGCGTCCTGATCCAACATGTGAAGAAAGGGCAAAGTGTATATGTTTCATATTCTTACGTCTAGTAATACGTTTCAGTTGAGTATTCCTACTTTATATTAATGCTTCTTGCTATTATTGCACGCAGTCTACTAAAGTTTAGTGTATTTGGATGAAAATTAGTACTGTACGGTTTTTACGATAAAGAATACGGTTAATTTTGAATTTCTGTACGGTTGTTGCAATTTTCGGAGATTGGCAACGCTTCGGCGTATTGGCCCAAGTAATAACAATATTAAAGTTATAATTCCATCCTAGCGATCAGAACAAGGGTTAAAATTGAGCTTTAAGCCCGGCACATACACACACAGAGATAACAAACACTTACCATTCATTGCCATAATCATTAAACTTTTCACTCAACGAACACTCAACGGTTACACTCCAATACTCGCAGCTCAGCAGCCTGTGGTTCGACAAGAACCGCTCACTAGACAAGCAAAGAGAAGGGGCGCAGCCAGCCACCAAGACTATGTTGGATAAGAGAAAAATACATTGACTCTTCAAAATAAACCTCTGAAAGTAGTAACAAAATTCAAATATGTCTGAGTTACTCTTCAAACAACATCAGCAATAAAAGCAATTTACAACATTCAAAAACCACAGCACTTTCAACAAAAACAGCAATGATACTATTTAAAACAGCTATAGCACCAATAGCAACTTACGGGATATATTTAATCGTAGATAAACTTAAAATTAACGACCTGATAACTCTAGAGAAAGTTAAAGCTTGTTATATGGAACGAATCCTGGGTACCGGGGGGGACAGCACCATCAAGACTGCCCTATGTCTTACTAAAAGATACTTTCTTCACAGAAGACAACAGAATGCAGCTACAACTGTCAAGCACTAAGGCCTACGAGAACACATTCCAAATACTCATAGAAAACGCAGCTATATATGGAACTACTTTTATTCAACAGACGCCATAATGACGGATCGACACGTAATAACGCGATATGCAACGCATGGCTTTCATCACAAGTTCTGCCAAAATACGAGATTTCATCACCCGAAGGAAAAGTGTGTGTGTGTGTGTGTGTGTGTGTGTGTGTGTGTGAATTATGCAATGAACACTGTGAAAGATATCACGCAAATATCTCCAGTTAGAAACAAATATCAATAACAAAGCTAGAAAACATTTTAGAAAACGTTATTAGGGAATGGAGGTTGAGAATGACTTAAAATGGAACGAA
This sequence comes from Anabrus simplex, assembly GCF_040414725.1. Classification (NCBI taxonomy): domain Eukaryota; kingdom Metazoa; phylum Arthropoda; class Insecta; order Orthoptera; family Tettigoniidae; genus Anabrus; species Anabrus simplex. The sequence continues at coordinate 1,112,260,477 of NC_090266.1, read as the reverse complement.
GAATGGAGTAATGATAGGTTGTGGAAAAAATGCGATCATGTTGGACTCCCTGCCTTCGCAGATGACGTCGATGTTATTACATGCAACTGTCAAACAGCCAAGAACCAAGTTGAAGACCTACAAAATGTTGCAGTCAAAACAGTGTTAAGAATCTTCTTCAAAAAAAAACAGCATTCATGGATTCTATAAAAAGGGCGACACGGACAGACGTTTTACACTGTATGGGGATATCCAGCGTGTGCAAAAATTTAAATACCTGAGAGAAATACAATGGAGATGAAAAGGAGGGATTAAAGGAGAGGGTGAGAAAAATGGCGTTGGCATTCAGACTATGTCATGACACCTACAAGTCCAAGTCCCTCTCAATTCAGGCCAAGTTAAAACATTAATGCACAGTGGTTAGAACGGAAAGCCTTTATGGAGCAGAAACCTTGACGAGGATGGCTGACCCAGTCCTTGAAAAAAGAGACAGAAGATTCTTACGAAAAACCATAGGCCCGAGAAAGTCGACGAGTGACCAAAACACATTTCGGTTAAGATCGAATTTGGAGCTCTACAAGGCAGTAGAAAGAATTACGACTGTGATGAGGAAAAGGAGACTGACGTTTTATGGGCATATCAAAAGAATGAACCCTGAGATATTGGCCAACAGGATACTTCTTCTGCAGTAAAAGTGACAGAAGGAACGTGGCACACAGGAGGCTGTATCGATAAATAATACAATAATAATAAAACTAGGACTAGAGTAATATAATATAGTTTTTGTATTTAGCACATTGTGCGCATTTTCGTTAAAAACATTAAGAGAAATGTAAGGAACAGGAGGAGGAAAAGCCTACACTGAAACAGAAAATAGAAACAACCAGTAATATCGCAGGATACATAATTGCGCAGGAGCACATCAAGAGTCTGTTTAGCGTCTTTGTGATACAGGAAAATATTCAAGAGGATATGTCTTGTGATGTAATGTTTTGAAAAATTATATTCACGGAAATTACATTCGTGACAACTTTTAGAATTTCAAGTATATCCCTATTTACTTTATAGAATAGTTGGTTCTTAAATTGTCATTGCTAAACCTCAACCTCTTGTGGGAATGTATATCCTTGCATTTGCTGAAAAGACGCTATACGGGGGAACTTGAAGAAGTAAGTTTCTGTAATTTTAAAAACTCCTCAGCAATGACATATATTGTGCTAATGCTCTGTTATTTCGTTTCTTTTAGAGTTATTTATAAAATGTTTAACATATGTTCAAATTTTATTTTGCTACCATTTCTTACGTAGTTAAATTTTGTCCTTGTAGCAATCCGCACTGTCTGGAAAGTCGTTGAGAAGTACTGCTGAGTACACCAGCGACTGATGGAGCTACTCGTCTTGGAAATGTGTCAAATTCCAACTAACGAGCTCACTGCTACACTGATGCGAAACGCTGGTTTCTCCGTGCTAAAATTCATACTTCTAATTAAACCCTATGTTCAAACTGATAGTACTGAACAGACTTTACTGATGTTCACATTGAGGATTTTGAGCTAATCTTACTGATGTTCAAATTGATAGTTCTGAACATACTTCACTGATGTTCAAATTGATAGTTCTGGACTAACGTTCACTTTGAAGATGTTGAACTAATCTTACTTATGTTGAAATTGTTAGTTTTGAACATACTTCACTGATGTTCAGATTGAGTATTTTGAACTAATCATATTGATGTTAAAATTGATAATTCAGAACAGAATTTACTGATGTTCACATTCAGGGTTTTGAATTAATCTTACTAGTGTTCAAATTGACAGTTCTGAACAGACTTTACTGACGTTCACATTCGAGATTTTGAACTAATCATACTGATGTTCAAATTTACAGTTCTGAACAGACTTTACTGATGTTCACACTGAGGATTTTCAACTAATCATACTGATGTTCAAATTGATAGTTCTGAATATACTTTACTGATGTACGTTGAGGATTTCTTACCGATGGTCAAATTGATAGTTGTGAACAGACTTTACTGATGTACATTGAGGATTTTGAATTAATCTTACTAATGTTCAAATTGACAGCTCTGAACGGACTTTACTGACGTTCACATTCAAGATTTTGAACTAATCATACCGATGTTCAGATTTATAGTTCTGAAGAGACTTTAGTGATGTTCACATTGAGGATTTTGAACTAATATTACTGATGTTCAAATTGACAGTTCTGAACAGAATTTACTGACGTTCACATTGAGGATTTTGAACTAATATTACTGATGTTCAAATTGACAGTTCTGAACAGAATTTACTGACGTTCACATTGAGGATTTTGAACTAATATTACTGATGTTCAAATTGACAGTCCTGAACAGACTTTGCTGACGTTCACATTGGAAATTTTGAACTAATCGTACTGATGTTTAAATTGATAGTTCTGAACTGACTTCACTGACGTTCACGTTGAGGATTTTGAACTAATCTTACTATTGTTCAAATTGACAGTTTTGAACAGATTTTACTGACGTTCACATTGAGGATTCTGAACTTATCTTACTGATGTTCAAATTGATAGTTCTGAACAGACTTTACTGACGTTCACATTGAGGATTTTCAACTAATCGTACTGATGATCAAAGTGATAGTTCTAACCTATCCTTACTGATGTTCAAATTGAAAGTTCTAACCTATCCTTACTGATGTTCAAGTTCATTGTTCTGATCACACCTTGGAGGATCCGGTCACAAGTTAAGATTAGTGTGTATGACCACGTGCTAGCTTGGCGGGAAGCCCGGTCACCTTGGAGGATCCGGTCACAAGTTAAGATTAGTGTGTATGACCACGTGCTAGCTTGGCGGGAAGCCCGGTCACCTTGGAGGATCCGGTCACAAGTTAAGATTAGTGTGTATGACCACGTGCTAGTTTGGCGAGAAGCCCGGTCACCTTGGAGGATCCGGTCACAAGTTAAGATTAGTGTGTATGACCACGTGCTAGCTTGGCGGGAAGCCCAGTCACCTTGGAGGATCCGGTCACAAGTTAAGATTAGTGTGTATGACCACGTGCTAGCTTGGCGGGAAGCCCGGTCACCTTGGAGGATCCGGTCACAAGTTAAGATTAGTGTGTATGGTCACTGGCTTCTCACCAAAGCGGTTTCGTTTCTAATCCCAGCCAATGCATGTTGGTTTTTTGAAACGAAAAGTCACATTCCGGAGGGTGGTAGAACTGGAAGTCACTTGGTCATGATCACTATATCAGTAGCCGGGTAAAACTACAAGCTTACTTGGTTTTTTGGGAAACATTTCCTTTGGACACTTATGTAAATTAATTTCGGCTGATATCAACTTTTTTCAACTTGCTTTAGGTCGCACCGATACACATAGATCTTATGGCGACGATGGGATAGGAAAGAGCTCGGAGTGGAAAGGACTCACCCGTGGCCTTAATTGAGGTATAGGTGGTGCCTGATGTGAAAATAGGAAACCAAGGAGAACCATCTTCAAGGCTGTGGACAGTGGGGTTCGAACACACTATAACCCCCGAAAGCAATAATCCTTTCCTGATAACAAACGTAAGTTCTCTTCATTGATCGGCCCTAAAATAAATTATTTTTGAAAAATCCATCTCCCTGGGTTTTCCACTGATAGACTACAATGTGGTTTTTAATCGTGCAAAGAAATTCAATTCCATTTTGTTCATAAAAGTTTCAAAAAAGGACTAATCTAAAGTAAATAATTTAAAATATACTCATAAGATGTATTCTTTTGCTATATTCCACACAGTTTAACGCTCTATCGACTGGATTTTTAAAGGTAACAGTAGACATTTTCTCGTAATTTTCTCCTCAAAACTGTTCACAAAATCCAGGATGATAGCTCTCTCGGCGCGATATAAAATTTGGTTATCATCAATTATTAACGAAATCTTGGGGGAGTAATGAGGCGTGCCCTCTCCCCCTCCCACTCGCCCAACTTACAGATTAGTTCAAGTTACTTAATGCAGACAATCTTCAGGTGATTATCCACGCGAAAAAGACAAGGAAGAACTAAAAGGTATATAATTTAACCTACTCAGTGAGGTCTAAATCTCGAGAAAAGTTTGATGTATGCAGATCGTGTGTTGGTATTGAAACACTGCATCGGAAATTTGAAGTCCAGTACCTCGGAATGGGAAGAAACTGAACTCATGCGATACGGGAGTTTTGTTTTTTGGAGAAAGCCTAAGAATGTGAACACCTCGTCTGATGTATGAAATTGTGAACTTTTCGAAGTATTTAGGTGCAGCTTTGTTCCTTATAATCGAATCATTCGAATCAATCAACACGAACTCTGTAGCAGTAAGTTTACTGTTGTCGACGGTGATATTTTGCAAGAAACAAGTTTGGAGGACAAATTACCCTTTCTTAAATATGGCCGACTTTCTGGTGCAGAGTGAAGGATAATGTTCATATATACTACAAGACCCATTTTATTGATTTCAAGGCAAGTGGAGTTGAAACAGAGAAGGACATTGAGTTAACAGGCGAAAAGAGCATTGAGGGGATACTTTGTTATTTTACAAATGTTTCGAGCCTAAAATTTAAGTAATGAAGTAATTTTCCTTATATTGTTGTAGGTGATCAAGTACAGATACTTCGGTTCCACTCATTTACATCCAACACAATCAAATCAAGGATTTTTCATGAATTAATTTTATGAGTTCTTTTAATATTATAATTGTTTACTTTATATAAGTACTCTTCTCACACTTTTCCCCTTCACGATGGAGAGTGGTGTCGTGTTCTCCCAGTAACGAATACGCTCCCACTTTCTCCCCGTATACATGGGTTCCACTCGTTTAGTAACCACTGTGGCAAGGTTCTGGTTTACTGACTGGTGCACGCTGAGACTTACTTTGTTTCAGAGCAATAAAACAGGGAAACATACTTCTTCGCTTATTCTAGTATGTGAATATCAGAAATATGAAGACATTAGTGTAGATGTGCATGACTGAGTCCTTAACGACATGATAACTTCAAGATCAATGTGGAACACACTGCGGCATTTCGGCAGTCTGAATCTCTTCGGTAAGTTGGAGAATTTAAAAAGGAAGTCAATACACAGACATTATGTGTTTAACTGTATATGGGAAAGTAGGGAAATAATTCTCATTAGAATTTAGGTGGAAATGGAATATTCCGGATGCAGGTCGTATGACCAGCATAGCGAATGCATCGAAATTATAAGATTGTCTACAAGAATTGTCTGTATGCACACACAAGTCCAACAGATTATGAAGGAATTGAAATATTATGTGGTAAGATAAGTGATTCAGTATATAGCCTGTCATGGAAGGTGAAAATTTCAATATGATCAGATAGGAAAATGCAGTGCCAGCTTGGAAAATAGGAGGTACAAAGAAGGGAAAAGAAGACTTTCTGATAACACTTAGTCACGAAACGATGCGTAGACCACGTGGATGACGTCTGCAGACCTTAAATGTTCCACTTTAATTTTGTAATGGTTAGTTGAAGATATAAGAATCAGATCGTTTAATTTAGAATTTTTCGAACGGCGTGTATAAAACCTTAAATGCCGTGGTCTTGATATCCGTAATCCATTATGCGATTAAATCCACAAGAAAGAAACACACGATTGGTGCTAATTACACGTTCCGACTAGCGAATGAACAAACAATGTTTACTAATGTGACCTAGATTGTTCCTACATTCTTTAGCACTAATTAACTGGATCGCTCTGCAAAAGGTTAAATTAAACCAATCCATGAACTGATCACTCAAACAACAGTAAAACCAATCTTAGCCTCTAATTACAGTTCCAATTAACTATTTTGATGGATTGCAAAGTTCTAGTTTAGGACTCCAGATATTGAGCAGAAAAAATGTTGAAGTGGTTAGTACACAGATGACAAGAATATGAGAGTACGTACCTTTTGATAGGTAATTTAATGAGGTATCATTGTAAATGAAGAACGAATCTTTCAAAATCTACCTCAAAAATTATAGTTGCGATCATAAGCTACAAAGGCTTCATTACAGAAGCTTTAAATATCGAAGTACCTAGCTCGATAGCTGCAGTCGCTTAAGTTCGGCCAGTATCCAGTATTCGGGAGATAGTAGGTTCGAACCCCACTGTCGGCAGCCCTGAAAATGCTTTTCCGTGGTTTCCCATTTTCACACCAGGCAAATGCTGGGGCTGTACATTAATTAAGGCCACGGCCGATTCCTTCCCACTCCTAGCCCTTTCCTGTCCAATCGTCGCCGTAATACCTATCTGTGTCGGTGCGACGTAAAGCAAGTAGCAAAAAAAAAAAAAACGAATATCGAAGTGATTTCAGTTTTCTTTCCGAATTTAAGCAATACTTCTGGCAATTTTAGAAACCTGTACCCACTGAAATAGATTGGTCTGAAATCTATGGAACCATTCAAATAAAGCGTATCCACGAAGTCAACGGCTTTCTCCATGTACAATCAGAAATTCAAACTCAGTAATTTGTACCTTTAGAGGGAAATCTTCATTTATTAATGGTTTCTGTCACCCAGGGGTAACGCTCAATAGCTCGGGCAGTAGAAGGCTGATTTCCTGAGCCAAAGTTGACGGATTTGATCACGGCTCTATTCGGTGGTATTTGGAAGTGCTCAAATACGCCATCCTCTTGTGTGTAGCTCTTGCGGTAAATAAAAATGCTCCCGTGGTAAAACTTTCCGGCATCTCGACGTCTTCAAAAACTGTGAAATGCAAAACGAGTTAATTACTCTTAGTGCATTACTGGGGGATTTTTTAAATAAGTACCACTAATTATTAATTTCGTGTGGCTATTTCTAGCCGAGTGCAGCCCTTGTAAGGCAAACCCTCCGATGAGGGTGGGCGGCATCTGCCATGTGTAGGTAACTGCGTGTTATTGTGGTGGAGGATAGTGTTATGTGTGGTGTGTGAGTTGCAGGGATGTTGCGGACAGCACAAACACCCAGCCCCCGGGCCATTGGAATTAACCAATTAAGGTTAAAATCCCCGACCCGGTCGGGAATCGAACCCGGGACCCTCTGAACCGAAGGCCAGGACGCTGACCACTCAGCCAATGAGTCGGAGAATAAGTGCCACTAAGAACATTCAATTCGTCTCCAGTTGGTATTCTATGTCACGTCTAATAAGACGGTTAGAAAATTGTCCAGAACATGTTCAATTCTGTTTGCTCAAGACATGCTGTGAGCATGGAAATTTATTTCATATTCTGACTCATAAGCATAATTAGTAGATAAAAGCTATACTTTAATTTTATATACAGTCCATATCCGCCTGTCTCTGTATGTTCTGTAGGCAAATAAAAGACTTTTCTAAAAATAAGTGTGACTTCTTGGGGGTATTTTAGTTTAAAACTCCTTAAAATGATATTACATTCAAATAACATTTTCAGAACTAAAAGAATATTCAAGTCTGATAGCAGAAAGTCCAAGGAATATTCCGAAATGCCACGTAATCACATTTAACATTCTTTAACTGATTAAATACGGACGAGGCGTCTTGTTGTCGTCTCAGGATAGTTTTAGCCAGGGATTAAATTGAACCATGGTAAAGAAAGTAAGTGCCATCGTTTCTTTTCATGAGCAGAATTACGAGAAGAGTTCGGTTTCTTAAACAATACTACAGTATTTTCGTTAAATGTTAAAATTAATTTATTAACCGTTGAATAAGTAACAAATTGTCCAACTTTTAAAATAAAGCAATAATAAAATTGATTCTAGGAATTCTATTCGCGATGATGGAGAAAAATAGAGGAAACCGTCAATGAAACTCAGCTTGAGTTTAGAAACGGCGCTGATACTTTCAGTGTCTTTCAGTATTGAAAAACTGACTGCGTTAACATGATATTCTTATACGTGCACCAGATGAAACATGTGTGAAAGACTTTTCATCATTAAGAACTTGTAATGGAATCAAACAGCTCACATCAAAACTGGTGGCCACGTTAAGGAAGAGATTATCAAACAAAAAGGTGAGACAATCCTATACTTATACTTCAAACTGTGCTTCAAATCCCTCGTGAAGATCTTCATGAAGTGGGAAGCGAACAAACCCCGACATCGTGATAGTTTAGAAGATCTCTTCAGTTTGAACAGTATCAACGCAGTAAAGAAGAAGTCTGGCCTTAAAATAAACATTCAGTATACGTAATTCCTGGTAATCAGCAAACAGGTAACTACTCTGTACGGAATTTCTGTTAAAAGAAGTCATATTCCAAGTACCTAATACGAGAATGGGATCCCGATGTGAAATCTTATGTGCAATTCTGTCTTCTGGTGTATCGTTCTGTAAACACCTCACCATTTATGTCAGGTCTTAAAACTATTTCGGTCACATTTGAATAGAACCCAATAACTGATCATAATAGGCAAGATGAGCGTGGGCGCTAGGGGTACAGCAACTGTAATCCGAGGATATCTTCGGTGGTTGCCAATTTTATGTGAGGAGGTGAGAGAACATGTACAGGTAGACCGGGCGAGTTGGCCGTGCGGTTAGGGGCGTGCGGCTGTGAGCTTGCGTCCGGGAGATAGTGGGTTTGAATGCCACTGTCGGCAGCCCTGAAGATGTTTTCCTGTGGTTTCCCATTTTCACACCAGGCAAATGCTGGGGCTGTACCTTAATTAACGCCACGGCCACTTCCTTCCAGATCCTAGGCCTTTCCTGTCCCATCGTCACAATAAGACTTATTTGCGTCGGTGCGACCTAAAGCCAATAGCAAAAAAGGTACAGGTAGAGAAAGAAGGAATGAGAAACTGCTCGAAACAATCGTCAGTCCCTCTCTTGCAGGTTTTCATTTTTGCGCAAGTATTGGATTAATTACTGAGAGTTCGTAACAAGATTCAACAATTATTTATTTATTTATTTATTTATTTATTTATTTATTTATTTATTTATTTATTTATTTATTTATTTATTTATTTATTTATTTATTTATTTATTTATTTATTTATTTATTTATTTATTTATTTATTCGCCTGAAATTATACATGTAGAATCTAGGGGCGGTAGACGGAAGATGGGCATGTCCCACATACACGAAAGAGCTCCATCCCCACATGCACGTTTAGAAAAACTCTACTGAATATTTACATGCGTATAGACAATTTCAAAATTTCATATTTACACTCCAAACTCTGTTCTCTTATAATAATTATCACCTTGATTTATGCTATGCATATTAAGAGTAAGTACCTCTGTATACACATTCTCATTCACAATCAGTTCCACACCCTCACGCACATACATTCGCCCACATTCAACTGTACTTGCACACATCATTCCTGAAATTCTAATTTATACAAGTTATGTACATCACATATACATTACTGAGTGGAGGAAGAGGAAGCAGTTTTACTTCAGATGGAAGAAGTTTCGATAGACGAGCCGACCGTGATTAAAATCCATTTAAATATGAGGTTGTTCTGGCGTAGGGATCAAGAGTAACTCCTTGGCCTCTCTTAGCAGGGCGGTAATTAGGCTACAGCCGGTCGAAAGGGGAGATCTATGTGTTGTATCTCATGGATTTCTTAAAGGAGGCTACGTCAAAATGTTATGGCTTGTTCGATAAAGGATATGATTTTGTAATGGACATTAATCTAGATGTGATTACCTGGTGTCATTAATATAATGAGTTTCAAGAGTTGGTTACCCAAGAAACAGTTCCATTCTTATTCTCATCCGGAGATATTTCAGAAAGAGAACATCCTATGGCGAAATGAGACACGTTTCCAAACACATTCAGCGAATAACTATTCTGCTGCGTGTTCTTTTCATTTTAATTATTTTCTTGAATATATTTGTGTTATACACTGACTGACAGAGCAAATGCAACACCAAGAAGGAGTGGTTCGAAAGGGATGAAAGTTGGGGAAAAAACAGAGACGGCACGGACGAATAATTGATGTTTTATTTCAAACCGATATGCAGGTTACACAATGCGCACGGCATCGACTCAGTAGGATGTAGGACCACCACGAGCGGCGATGCACGCAGAAACACGTCGAGGTACAGAGTCAATAAGAGTGCGGATGGTGTCCTGAGGGATGGTTCTCCATTCTTTGTCAACCATTTGCCACAGTTGGTCGTCCGTACGAGGCTGGGGCAGAGTTTGCAAACGGCGTCCAATGAGATCCCACACGTGTTCGATTGGTGAGAGATCCGGAGAGTACGCTGGCCACGGAAGCATCTGTACACCTCGTAGAGCCTGTTGGGAGATGCGAGCAGTGTGTGGGCGGGCATTATCCTGCTGAAACAGAGCATTGGGCAGCCCCTGAAGGTACGGGAGTGCCACCGGCCGCAGCACATGCTGCACGTAACGGTGGGCATTTAACGTGCCTTGAATACGCAGTAGAGGTGACGTGGAATCATACGCAATAGCACCCCAAACCATGATGCCGCGTTGTCTAGCGGTAGGGCACTCCACAGTTACTGCCGGATTTGACCTTTCTCCACGCCGACGCCACACTCGTCTGTGGTGACTATCACTGACAGAACAGAAGCGTGACTCATCGGAGAACACGACGTTCCGCCATTCCCTCATCCAAGTCGCTCTAGCCCGGCACCATGCCAGGCGTGCACTTCTATGCTGTGGAGTCAATGGTAGTCTTCTGAGCGGACGCCGGGAGTGTAGGCCTCCTTCAACCAATCGACGGGAAATTGTTCTGGTCGATATTGGAACAGCCAGGGTGTCTTGCACATGCTGAAGAATGGCGGTTGACGTGGCGTGCGGGGCTGCCACCGCTTGGCGGCGGATGCGCCGATCCTCGGGTGCTGACGTCACTCGGGCTGCGCCTGGACCCCTCGCACGTGCCACATGTCCCTGCGCCAACCATCTTCGCCACAGGCGCTGCACCGTGGACACATCCCTACGGGTATCGGCTGCGATTTGACGAAGCGACCAACCTGCCCTTCTCAGCCCGACCACCATACCCCTCGTAAAGTCGTCTGTCTGCTGGAAATGCCTCCGTTGACGGCGGCCTGGCATTCTTAGCTATACACGTGTCCTGTGGCACACGACAACACGTTCTACAATGACTGTCGGCTGAGAAATCACGGTACGAAGTGGGCCATTCGCCAACGCCGTGTCCCATTTATCGTTCGCGGCGCATTTCACATCATGAGCATACCTCAGTGACGTCAGTCTACCCTGCAATTGGCATAATGTTCTGACCACTCCTTCTTGGTGTTGCATTTGCTCTGTCAGTCAGTGTATATTGTACCCATGTAAGGTCTATAGCTAGTGGTGACTTGCGTTGGTCTTGCTTGACGTCAAGAGATACTTTCTGCGTTGAGACTCTCTTCTCAGGAGCAATTGATGATAATGCATGTTGTTTAAAGGGGCCTAACATCGAAGATCATCGGCCCTCAGGAGCAATTAATTCGTCGTCTATTTGTTTCCGGGGCACATGGGTAACTACACTATACGCTATCTAATCAAAATAAGTTTGGCCAGAATGGTAAGAAATAATTAATATATTGAATGAAAAGGGAAAATTGAAGCGAAAGAAAATAATTACATACATGAATGAAAGTCAAAATCAATTGAATTCCAAATAATTCCAAAACAAGAATTCACACTAAACTATAACATCCAATGACTCAAGTGATTCCTATAACAAGTTCGAATTAATTTATCATTAATTTTGATGAGTAATTAATTCATATATTTATAATCAATTAATAATTAAGTTAATCTCAACTCTGCGTTATTAAGTGAGCTTAATAATGGATTTGTTATACACTAAGTAGTTCATTACTTTACCCTGAAAATTACGTAATAATTGTTGCAAATAAAAAAAGAAAGTATCTAAAATTAAAACTTCTCAAAAATAAAGTAGCTTACATCTATCTATCGAACATGGGGAGTCACTGCTCCTTCCTATTATTTATGACATTATTATTTTACCTGGCCTCAAATGGCCTTAGCATTTATAATCGACCCTTTGGTCCACAAGTAACGTTACACAAATTTACAACTGCAGTTTAAGATTCAAATACCTCAATATGAGCTCACTGATATACACGGATCGTAGGAGGTCAATTACCTCTACTATTATCTCTTTCGATCGCCTGAGCAGACCTTCTTGACATCTTATAGACTAATATTATACATGCTTCGCTGTAAGATTCCATGTCAACCCTATGGATCTGTGATTATTCTGATTTACCTCTGAATTACTTCAAATGACTGGTAAACGACACATTTATGATCTAACATTACTATTTACAATAATCACCACATGCCTTTTCAGCGATTAATTTAGTTGAGTGTGCCTTGCCTTCATATTATAAGAGAAATGTTGTTTTTAATAGACAACCAGATTGTTCTACAGGCATGAAAATAAAATAAAATATAATGTGAATGATTCTCTCACATTGATTAAAATTAAGTGATTACAAGCGAAGTGTCAGCTAAGCATAATCAATCCTAATTCCCTGACTTAAATACACTCCTGAAATATGATGACATCCTATGCTATCCTGACTATTCACAAATAAAATATCTCCACGTACATGACATACCATAAAATACCATATTGTTAAGGTAACTGTTGTCATTTTAACTCCCTCTAACATCTTATGAACGTGGCTTCTCTGCCCCTGTGACTATTAATATTCTCTCAATGAGACAAAACCACAGACCATGACTCGGATTTAATTTCCTAGTCACCATAATAATTTGTAACTGAAATATTCATCACTCATGGCCATGTGTTTCATAATTACACAAAAAATGTATGTAGAATATCAGTATCACTCAAATGAGAAGAATATCAACATTATAAAATACTCTGAAAATCATCTCCATTGTTATCATCAAATTTCCCAAGAAAATTTGACATATGGAAATAATTTGACATGCCATAACTCTGCTTAATAATATAAAATACAGCATTAAAATTTATAAATAAAGTGATTATTTATTTCATAACAAACCATTACGACGTGTGTCTGGGTATAATAACAACCTGGTCCTTTCAACATTTATCTGAACATACGATGCGTGGATCAGTACTATTCTTTCATCATTATGATCCTATTTTATCGTTCCTCAATTTCATCACTATCATTTGTCGTAGATTCCTTATTATTATTTCTTTTATTCCTTATACGCCGTTGTTTCATTTATAATTCCTCTTATAGTCACGTAAATATTAGCTTTCATTCCAGGTAGTTCAGGCATATTCCTCTTTGATCTGCACTACGCAGAAACCTTCACTGGTACAGAGACGAATTCTCCTCCCCCTGTAGGGAAATCATCATATTTAGGCTTCTGAACGAATTTAATTATTTTTCCTCTCTCTTTCAATTCTATAGACCACAAACATTCTCTTATGTCCCATCGACACTTTTACAGTTGAGTGTTTGATTTACATAAATGCATCATAACATCAGTTTGAAATATTTAAGAAACATCCAATTTCATTCTGCTATTAAAGAGCCAATGGAGAATCCCTATATATATTCTTATTATTCTTATTCTTATTCTTATTCTTATTATTATTATTATTATTATTATTATTATTATTATTATTATTATTATTATTATTATTATTATTATTATTATTATTATTATTATTATTATTATTATTATTATTTCCTGACGTAAGTCACAAATGTGGCGTACATAGCGATTATGTGTTTGCTAATAACAATACTCTCTGTAGCACAATTTATTACTATTACTATTAATCGTTAATGGTTGTAATTATTCAGCATTCTCATAATTCAAATTATTGTCTTGAATATTTATCATAATCGCAAATGTTCGGCTATCTAAATCAATTCTCTAAGATAGATTCAATCGAGGTACAGGGTTTATCGTCACACTATTGGTTATGATAAATATTATCTTTGGCATGCGACTTCAGATTTCTCTGACATTATTACTGGTATTATTATGGAACATTATTATTATTAGTAATATCCTCATCCATCCCATTAGTAAATATCACAATTCATCCTACATTGACCTGTTAATTGCTTCTGTAAGAAAGACTAAATGTCTGGCCACATTACTTCAAAATGTTGCCTGTAATTTATTATGCGTTAAGTGGGCTTATTATTATTATTATTATTATTATTATTATTATTATTATTATTATTATTATTATTATTATTATTATTCGACTCGTTGGCTGAATGGTCAGCGTACTGGCCTTAAGTTCATAGGGGTCTCGGGTTCGATTCCCGGCCGGGTCGGGGATTTTAACCTTCATTGGTCAATTCCAATGACCCGGGGGCTGGGTGTTTTTGATGTCCCCAATATCCCTGCAACTCACACACCACACATAACACTATCCTCCACCACAATAACACGCAGTTACCTACACATGGCAGATGCCGTCCACACTCATCGGAGGGTCTGCCTTAAAAGGGCTGCACTCGGCTAGAAATAGCCACACGAAATTATTATTATTATTATTATTATTATTATTATTATTATTATTATTATTATTATTATTATTATCATTATTCCGGGGTATTCCGTGGAACGCAGAGGTGAAGGAAGGTGCCGGGGTGAATGGGTCTAACTACAATGTCAAGAATTGAATTTAAAACTTAAACTGAAGGTTATATTTTCGAAAACTTCAAACTTAACAATTTTTACAGGTACAAGTAGCAAACATTAAACAAGTCTAGGAAGGACAAGATTAGTTCGTTGGCTTCGAGCCCTCACTTCACTTTTCCTGAGCTCCTAACTCAAATTTAAGAAAGAGCACAAATTTATACAAGCGCAGAAATCCCCTAATTCAAAGAGCACTTGCTCCCAAAATTACAATATCAAGCGTCCCAGAGGCACCTTTTACAACACGTGAAAAAGAGGTAACGTGCTCTCAGTTTCTCAAGCCTACTCAAGGCAACACCAAAAAATATTACACTCTTTGGCCTTCCATGGCCCAACTTACAAATTGAAACAGGGCATCTCGTACCCAACCTATAGGGCCTTTGCAGAAAGAACAGGTTAAGTAAATGGCCCGAAACACAAACTGAATGGAGGCGTACAATGCTCCAAGATAGTGAAAACTTAAAAATCTTACGGGCACTAGGCCGGTGAAACAGGGGGTATTCCCAAACTACTGAGGTGACTCGTATGGAAAGTAATTTACCACATTACAGAATGAAAAACAGTTATAAAAACGTAGTCACCTCAAACCAAGATGAAGGGGAGCTCTAGAGGGTACATCACTCTCTATCCCCGATTTACAGTCGAAGATGTTATGAACCTTTTTACATTAGCCGGCAGAAGTTACATTTTAGAGAAGAAGGTTAGCCTACATAGTTAAC
This sequence comes from Anabrus simplex, assembly GCF_040414725.1. Classification (NCBI taxonomy): domain Eukaryota; kingdom Metazoa; phylum Arthropoda; class Insecta; order Orthoptera; family Tettigoniidae; genus Anabrus; species Anabrus simplex. The sequence goes on along the minus strand of NC_090266.1, from coordinate 1,112,245,195 downwards.
GTTTCGGACCCTTCCCTCGAGTTAAACTGCGGAGCTAGCAAGAAAGAAAGATGTTATGTGGCCATTACCTTGTCGATGTACTCCTACCTGATGAAAGAGGCCGCCCGCCTCCTGCTTTGACACACACACTTAGTAAGATGACGATCAATTCGCCCAGAAACGAGAAAATCCGCGGTTTATAAACCCTCGGGGAAATTTCGAGATCATTCAGGATTAAACTAACCACACCCTCTCACGTTTTATGGTCAATTTAAAAGTTACACTCAAAATCGAAGAAGAAGAAGAAGAAGAAGAAGAAGAAGAAGAAGACTGTGACTGGTAGAAAATTAATTGAAGAAATTAGGGATTGGCTAGATTCAAAACTGGCGGAAATAAAAAGGAAATATTGCCAACCCAAAAATAAATGAACATCTATCAGTAAAAAGAAACTTATGAATACAAAACTTCTTTGAATTATAAGTTTTTATACCTCGCACAAGGGTGCATGATCATCGTTTTTAGTAGTGACATCTGTGGAAGAATGTCCAAACTTCATGATGGATAGCCAACAAAACTAGTAGAAATACAGTCAGTTCAGGAAACATCACAATAACAAAATTACATAATATTTCTAGTGGTGACACATTCTAAGTAAATTTCTAAGTTGGTGTAGATTCAGTTTCAGTGTTTCACCAATAGAGGAGTTCATTTAGGGGCTGGATTTAAATGCGCGGCGTTGGGGTGTACCTCCCGGTACAATTATTTTTATTATTATTATTATTATTATTATTATTATTATTATTATTATTATTATTATTAAGGTGACCTTAGCTGCACTTATAAAGATGCGATGTCGCCCTTATTACATCGTTATATTACGGAAGACCACCTGATTATCAATATATTTAATTTGTACAATATTTACAAAATAAAAACAGCGTTTCATATTCTACTTACAGTGTTGAAGGTGTTGACCTTCGGATGACTCCTTAGGGCGTCTATTTTCCCCTACGGTGATTATTGACTTCATCACGACCGCTTCACTCTTGTTTGACGACATATGCGCGTAATCCATTTTAGGCACAATACGATACATTTGGAGCACACGAGTTATTTTCGGCATATTCCCTATTAAAATGGCTCTTGATATCACTACTTATTCACTAACATAATCTTGTTTTGTCCACCAATCTGATGTTTTCAGCTGGTCTGATGTGAAACTCTCCCCGAAATACGCGAGCATCTCAGCTGGTTAGTTACAAGAAAGGAATGCAACTCCCTTTTAAATATAGACCCTGGTCACCAACTTTTCCCAAAGGTCAGTTCTAATGTTTGTAAATAACCCGGTTCACTGTCATTTTTCCTTTTCAACTAGTGGTATTGGGTAATAATCACGAGGTAGGTTTTCTACCTGTTCTCGTAGGCTACTCAAGACTTTGACAACATTGCTATGTGTAATATTGTTTACTTCATTTCCTTCCTACAACCTGGAGGGGTTTTCAGAATCTACATTTTGTTACCTACTATACGTTTAATTGAACATGATAATCCCGGACGCGCTCTTATGTTTACCCACGAATTATAAATGGAATTGGCACAGCTTTGTACGAATCTAACATTCATCACATAGGCCTAAATTGAGCAGTTCTCGTCTGTTTTCAACAATAAAAGTGACAGCTAATGGTTTATAATTTCGCACTTACTCCTAGCTGCATATGCTGAAATGCCATATTGGTCCGGTCGCTTCGCGTTCACATTTGTCAAGCAGCCATAATGAGACTCGGTGCGCACTTGTTGAGCGGACTGAATACACTGTGTACCAGGAATGAACTGAGTCGAGTGTGTGCGGCATTGTTTTTCGATCTACTTTTAAAGTCTGGGGTGAACTTTCCCCAATGAAGGCTAGGTGGGGGCTGAACGTTTCTATAATATAAATCTTAGCACTGTCTTTCTTGGTTTCCTGAGTCTGTGAAATTGGTGCAGTAATGTCATTATGCCTGTACCTCATATCCGATAACACACTAAATTAATAATCGCTCAGCTCGGTGGGAACTAATTTTACAGCCGCAAGTTCTATCCATTTTCAAGCACCACAAACCACGCCAAGAAATATTTAGTTCACCCCTGATATTTGAAAATACCCACAGGCAAATTCGAATGCTACAGTAATAATTCATCTCTTAAATTTGGTAAATTTTATTCAAGTAATTGTGACCCAGATTGTTAGTGTTCTATCTCCTTCTACTTTTCGGCTTTTCGAAGTTTCTGGAAGCGTACAGGCTGCAGTAGGTGTGGCAAGAGAAAATTCTCACGCCAGGTTTCTTGTTTCCGGTGAGTGTGTACTTTATAACATAATTGTTTTGTTGTCAAAATAGTACGTGATATTTACGAATTTCACCGGCTTAACAGCCTTCTTGTGTGGACTTTCAAGGTCTGCTCTGCGAAACTAGCAGAGAAATTGCTTTGTGCTGCCCAATTCTTATATATTAAATATATTGGATTATCAATTATGCCAGATCTATCAAGGGATACGGGTGTAATATCAGCTACCTAACACAGAACTTAAGCGCGTCGATTCACCAACAACAGTAGGTGGGATGAGCGACACATAGATCAAGCGTCGATTGGCTGTCGCATGTCACATGACTGATGATGTCACAGCGCGAACTGGCTCCTTATTGGTTGGGAGCGTTGCTTAAATTGAAATGGTGTTGGCGGGCGATTTGGAAAGTAGGCGTGGTTATGAGCGACAGCTGCCACCACACGTGGAGGCGTGTGCTGCGCTCTGGTGGGAGATTTTAAAACTAGGTAGCTACGGCTGTGCCGACCTTACAGAGGGATTGCCAAACGTACAGACCCAAATTCAATGCTTATAAGACTCCACACTTAACTGAATGACTGAGCCGGAGGGCTGCTATACATTGGGACAAATGTGACAGTTTTAGCAGCTTCTTCTTCTGGTTCTTAGCTGGCTGCCCTTCCTTACAATAGCTTGTAGACTTCGGGCGTAATGGCTACTAGGCATGATGGCTGCTATACATTGCCTGTATGGAAGGTTTTATACTCTCTTATGAACAGACCCTATTTAGTTGCTTTTGTTGTTGCTGATTTTATTAGGAGCAGTGTAAGATCATGCTTATCAGCCTTGGGTACTTATAGGTATGTAGAATTTGTTCGATAATCTGTGTTACTCTAGTAAATGTAGTAGTGAGTTTAAAAATGTTTAATACGTATCTATTGCTTATACAGGAATACATTGGAAGGCAACCTCGAGGCATTAGAGCTGACATCCAAGATAGCGACTATGCATGCTTCGTTTGGGACTGGCGTGGTGGTGTAAGGGTGAAAACGTATGCATTACTTAAAGACGAAAATTTGGAGGGTGACCTAATGAACTCGGAGCTGAGTTCCAAGATGGCGACTCTACATGGTTCGTATGGGAATAGAGAGGCGTTCCAAGGTCTAATATGTGCGCACTGCTTATAGAGGACTAAATTTGGGGACAACTTCAGGGCCTCGGAGCTGCGCTCCAAGATGGCGACTATACATGGTTCGTACAGAACTTGGATGTGGTGAAAGGCATTGCTTACAGAGGAATAACTTTGGGGAACAACTTTAAGGACTCGGAGCTGAGCTTGGAATTCGGAATATGTTATTTTGTGCGACGTGGTGTAAGGCTAATGCGTATACGTTTCTGCTATGGGTGGCTAACTTTGGAGAGCTAACCTACGGACTCACGACTTATTTCTTCGGGTTCCACACTCCAGGCTAACCTCGCAGACTCATAGGACCTTGTTTGGGTGCTACAAGGTACCTTTTTGGTATTATAGAAGCTGTTTTGTATGCTACATGGCTTAATTTGTACAATATAGGACTTATTTTCGGCGTGAACATGTAGAACAAGTAAACCTAACATTTTAAGCTCAAGAACATATTTCTGCGACAAACGGTTGAAGAGATAATGAACTTTTCAAGTTAAGGGATGTTTTACCCCCAACGTATGTTTAACTCTGGACGACACTTAAAGTACCTCTAACGACTTTTTTACGCTTAAAGTAAATTTTAACTCGCAACATTCGAATGAAACCGTAGTGAGTGAGTTTATTTATATAATCAGTTAGAGAAAAATTTATAAAATAAATTTTAAGCTAAACTTAAATTTTCTAAGATGCCGGGTTTGAGAGATATTGAATTTTTAAATGATTAGATTTGATTAGATAATGCCTTTATTGGTGGCGAAGTTAGGGCTCAAGGCCCTCTCTTACACTTAACCACTAGATGAGTAGACATATACATAACTTCTAATTTCGAAAACAAATAAAACAAATAATACTAATAGCAATAAGAAGAAGAAGAAGAAGAAGAATGAAAGAATCCTTAATTTAAAATACACAAAATAACGTACTCTTAAATTATGTAACTGCAGTAATCCATTCATTCATCTCATTCATTCCTTCATTCACTCAACAATTATCCAGCAAGTCAGCGGGATCTACCCAGCAAATGCTCCCGGCAAGCCACTTTAAACTTGCGATGAGAAGGATTGTCTCTAATGTTCGCAGGTAGCGAATTCCATGACCTATACACAGAGATTATGAAGGAGCAGTTGTACACAGCAGTGCGATTTACAGGTATGGCAAGAGAGGAATCAGATCTTGTATTGTGTTCATGATAGGACGAGAGGTAAGAAAAAGATGAAGACAGATAGTTGGGAGTATTAGTGGAAAGTACTTTGTGCAGAAGTGATAGCATGTGAAATTCACGGCGCTGGTGCACTCGAAGCCATGACAGCTCCTTATAATCAGGTGATATATGAGCATCATATCGCAGATTAAAGATATATCTTATGCAGCTGTTCAGGCTCTGGTCCAGTTTCTTGTTACTGTCGCAGGTTATTCCAGTCAACACAGTGTCACACTAGTGAAATATAGGTAGTATAAGAGAGCGAATTATTTGTACTTTAAGTCGAACATAGAATATATTAGCGATTCGTTTCAGGGGATACAAGCATTTATGTACTTTATTACATATGCTTATCACCTGTTGAGTCCAGATTAGAGTCTCAGTCATGATAATTCCTAAGTTGGTCACTGAAGTAGAGTAGGGTATGATTTTATTGTTTAAAATTATTGGGGAGATGTTCTGTTTCTTGAGGGAATAAAGGTTTTTACTGGTACCGATAATAATAACTTGAGTCTTATTTGGATTCATTAATAAACTGTTTTTATTTGCATAGTCACTAAGATGTTGAAGGTCAGAATTTATTTTAGTAATTGCAGTATCAATATCACTCGGTTTCGAATGATAGTAAATCTGTACATCATCGGCGTACACTTGCAATTTGCAGAATTTAAGAGATTTTGATATATCATTAATTTGGATGATAAATAGCGGTGGTCCGAGAACCGACCCCTGAGGGACACCGAGGGTCTTCCTTTACCATCCTGAACTCAAATTTCCAACTGTTACACGTTGCCGGCGATTTTCAAGGTAAGATGAAAAGAAACGAAGTGATACACTATTAAAATTTATCTCTCGAAGTTTCTGCAGTAGTAACTGAGGATTAACAGTGTCGAAGGCACTACTGAGATCTAATAATGTCAGTACAGTCAGGTCCGTTGGTCTAATGCACGTCTGATATCATCTGTCACTCGCAGTAAAGCTGTCGCAGTGCTATGTCCTGTCCTGAAGCCAGATTGAAAGGGATTAAGGAGGGAATGCTTGGTAAGGTATTCAGTAACTTGTGTATGAACTAGACGTTCAAGCACCGTGGATAAGGGTAGTAGAATGGATACTGGATGATAATCTGAAGGAGAATCTAACTTGCGCTCTTCGGGATGGGTCTAATTAGTGCATCTTTCCAATCATCTGGGAAAACTCCGTTTGTCAGGCAGTAGTTAAATATATGAATTAGTATTGGCAGAACAGCTCCCCAGATATCCTTAATAAGCGACATAGGAATGTCATCATTCCCTGTGGCATTAGATGTTATAGCGTATATCACACGTTTAACTTCATTCGAGCTGACATTTCTAAAAGAGAATTGCTCATACACAGACTGCTCTTGTAACAAGGGTAATGAATTTTCTGCGAAGGAGGTAGAGGCTATTCTTGGCCGTGCGAAATGATCATTAAAAACCTCTAGCGATATGCTTGGTACATGTTGCTCTACGGCTTTACCTATACCTAACGTGCGTAATTTACTCCATTTTGGTCTCGGGTTGTTATTGTTCATCAGTTCCTGAAAGTATTTATATTTAGCATTCCTAATTAACTGCTTGGTTCTGTTTCTCACAATCTTGTATCGTTGGAAATCATCTGTGTCATGCGTCTGTCTCTATTGTCTGTACAGTTTGTCACGACTGGCCATAGCAGATCTTATCTCGGCCGTTAGTCACGCGGAAGAATGGCGGGTGATTCTTACCTGTTTCTTTGGTGCGTGCTTGTCAAATATTTCCAGTACCAGTGAACTGAATTTGTTTACTTTAGAGTTAATGTTCTGAAAATTACGTATACTATCCCAAGGCAAGTAATATGCATCGTAGCGTAGTTTATTCCCGTCCATATGTATTGTATTGTCCCGTATTGTAATGTAGCGTGGTTTGTACTTAGGTATTCGTGTAGAATAACACACGTACAATAGGTCATGTGAAGAGATGCCAGGAGCAGGGATCTGTCCGTGCTTAATTACTTTTTGAGGTTAATTTGTCACAAGAAGATCAGTTAAGGTATGACTTGTGCGGTCAGAGTAATGAACGTGATTAGTAGCGTTGAGGGGTAAAATTGTCATGTTTGTAGCGATAAATAGATTTTTCTCGTCACTAGTCTGCTTCAAAAGGTCAGTGTTAAAGTCACCCATGATTATAATGTCATCGTATGCCGAGATAAGATTTGCTAATGCCTCTTCAAAATCATCAGTCTGTCTGATTTTAGGCGGCTTGTATACAATCCCTATTAATATCTTTTTATGGCAGTCTTATTCTACAAACATAAATTCCGGTCGCAGTGTAAGTCGTGGGTCAGAAGTAGAAAATATCTTACATTTTAGGTTATTTCTGTAATAAAGTAGAAGTCCACCGCCTATTTTGTCAATGCGGTCATGGCGTAATATTGAGTATCTGTCAAGGTTAGCTGTCGATGACGGCATGTCTGTACGCATCCAGCTTTCACTGATTCCAATAATATGTACATTGTTCACTTCAAAAATAGCCTGAACCTCTTCCATATGAGCTAATAATGACCGGCCATTTAGGTGACAACAATGTAACGATCGCGGGTGGCTACTGAGCTGCTCTTGCAACACAAGTCCTGTTGAAGGTGGTAGGGACGAAAGAGAAGGGGAGAGTGAGGGCTGTGGAGAGGAATGCAGGTCAATAGTATTACCGTTGTACTGGTCAACTATCATATGAAACTAAGCAGTTTGAAAAAACAAAAAATTAAGTAAGATGTAAAATAAGCTTACCCCAGCAACCTGGTGAGTAGATCCACTGACTTTCACAAGCACACACTTACACACACACAAATATAAATTAATTACCGGTACTACACACATAATTTATTTCTCTTAATTTCACGAGTTCATCCTACTCCCTGCAACGTTTTAACTGTGCCATCGTGGATATTTGAGATTTAGTTCCATCTTCTCTTAATACACAAATGCGTCCATCTTGAGTCCAGCATTTCTGTAGTCCCCATAATTCCCTTGCCTGATTAAGGATATGTTTTCTCGCACTTGTGAGGGACTCAGTTAGCATGAGCCCACTGCCTGAAGGGCTGTTTTCAACCGCATTCTCCTGTACATGCTTCCGTAGTCTGTACTGAAAAAAATAATAATATAAATAATAATAATAATAATAGTAATAATAATAATAATAATAACCGGGCGAGTTGGCCGTGCGGTTAAGGGCGCGCGGCTGTGTGCTTGCATCCGGGAGATAGTAGGTTCGAATCCCACTGTCGGCAGCCCTGGAGATGGTTTTCCGAGGTTTCCCATTTTCACATCAGGCAAATGCTGGGGCTCTACCTTAATTAAGGCCACGGCCGCTTCCTTCCCATACCTAGACCTTTCCTATCCCATCGTCACCATAAGACCTATCTGTGTCGGTGCGACGTAAAGCCACTAGCAAGAAGAAAGAATAATAATAATTTTAATTTAAAGGATCCAACCCACCTTCATACCGAATACTCAACATATATACAAACACAATAAGAAAGGAAAACTTGCCAACAGAGTTAGACACGTAGTTTGAAGTTGATAACTGTGTGCTTGCATTTAGAAGATGGTGAAACGTTAAGTTATCTACAGCGAAGATTCAGTATAGTGGAAGACTTTGGCTATCTACTCCTGGACAGGCCTTCTAGATACCGAATTGTGCAAAAAAAGCTGTGTCAGTTCATAAGATTCAAACGTTTGAAAAGTTCGCAAATAATAATAATAATAATAATAATAATAATAATAATAATAATAATAATAATAATAATAATAATAATAATATACATTATCATTATAGACAGTTGTGCCCTTCAGCGTTCAGTCTGCAAGCCTCTGAAAATTTACTAAACGTTGCCACAATACTCCATTTGCAACGAGTGCTGTGGCCTCATTTAGTTCTTATACCTCTTATCCTTAAATCGTTAGAAACTGAGTCTAACCATAGTCGTCTTGGTCTCCCTCTACTTCTCTTACCCTCCATAACAGAGTCAATTATTCTCCTAGATAACCTATCCTACTCCATTCGCCTGACATGACCCCAGCACCGAAGACGGTTTATGCGTACAGCTTCATCCATCGAGTTCATTCCTAAATTAGCCTTTATCTCCTCATTCCGAGTACCCTCCTGCCATTCTTCCCAGCGGTTTGTAGCAGCAATCATTCTCGCTACCTTCATGTCTGTTACTTCTAACTTATGAATAAGATATCCTGATTCCACCCACCTTTCGCTCCCGTAAAGCAAAGTTGGAATGAAAACAATCCCATGTAAAGATAGCTTCGTCTGCGAGTTGACTTCCTTCTTACACAATACTGTTGATCGCAACTGCGAGCTGACTGCATTAGCTCAAGGTACGTAGAATACAAGGTAGGGATCACGAGAGAGGTGTGCAGTAGCAAAGCAGAGTTGTGACGTCACGCAGGACCCTCGCGTTGAATCTGCTCTGAATGAGGTAGAGGTAGTTCGAATAAGAATCGCTGTACACGCAGAAGCTAGGTGCTAATAATACATGATAGTAACATATCTGTAGTGTATAATGAAACCGTGTGTGTTATTTTATGTGACAAAACGTAAAAAGCAGTAATAGTGTACACTTTTCAGTATGCTTTGACATGCCATTGCAGGCTGCACAAATCATAGCAGGCATGCGAAGGAACGGAACATACACTTTCACGTATTCTCTAAAGCCACTGGCCTAAATAAATGGTGACAGAAGTAATCAAGTCATTATCGAAAGCTATCTTTCTCAGCTTCGAGGGTTCGGAAGGCTTTATGACCATCCTCTTCCGATAGCTGTGACGCGAAAGGTGAGATCACTGCTTCTCAGCCTCAATGCTTCCGAGGCGATAAGAAATTCCAACTATTCTCCGGAAGATTATGAAACATTAAGGGGCCCATAGACGTGCAATATTATTGTGCAATTTCGGGGTTTGTGCAATATAATTGATAGTGTGTACTTCGTATTGAAGAGTTGTGCAATATATTGTACGAAATCAAAGAAGTTTGAAATATATTGCACAAACCACAAAATACTGTGCCGTGTGTTGGCAATATTGTGCAATATCCCATCCTCCCGCCAGTTGTTATCAACAGGTGGAGGAGAACGTATCGCGATGGCAGACAAACAGGAGGAGAAAAAGTTTCTTTTGGAGTTTATCGAAGTGTACCACGACCTTCCGGCTCTATGGGACGTTAAGAGCAAAGATTACAGTAATCGCGTTAAAAAAAGTGAACAGTACGAGGTGCTTATTGAAAAATATCGCGAAAAATACCCGAACGCCGATAAACAAGAAGTTATTAAAAAATCAATTCTCTGCGTAATAGTATTCTTTTTCTCGATTTGAGGCGTAACCAAAGCGATAAGTTCATCAAACAATTCACCATTCATGCGCAGAAAGTTTCGAAAATCATTTGGCTCACATTTTCTCAGTTCAGTGAGTAAATTTTCACGAGTGTACCTTTCTCTGTCCAGAAACCACTGTTTGGCCCATGTCCTCCTTTTCCGTTTCTGCTTCTTTTTGGCACTTACGCCCACGGCGAGCAAAACGCAGCAAAGATCAGTGTCACTCAACATGTTCACCAAACAAAATAACGGCATGGACTATATATTGCAATGCATATTGTACGTCTGTGACCGCTTTGCACAATATATTGTACAACCCTTCAATATTAAGTACACACTATCAGTTATATTGCACAAACCCCGATATTGCGCAATAATATTGCACGTCTACGGGCCCCTTTACGCCCAAATATGTTACATGCTACTGATGAACTCGATCAAAACTCGGATATCGTGTGCCAAGGCCAGCATATAGCCCGCAACATCCTATTCTTTACTGGAGGATGAGCTAGGGTTCGTTAAAGCCCTTGAAGAGCTAGTAAAACAGCTCGAGGACAGTCGCGAAACCAAGGATCGTGATGAGCTGCTTGAAAACTTCACTGGCTATATTGTAGCTCTTAGGGTAAAGGAGAACCTCGATATAGAAAGCAATAAAATTACAGAGAGAAAAACAGGTCATACTAAAAGGGGTGAAAATTAGATTTCAAAAGAGGATTTTGTTTTGCCAAGTTGCTTTACGCCGCACCGACACAGATAGGTCTTATGGCGACGATGGGACAGGAAACGGCTAGGAGTGGGAAGGAAGCGTCCGTGACCCCAGCATTTGCTTGGTGTGAAAATGATAAACCACGGAAAACCATCTTCAGGGCTGCCGACAGTGGGATTCGAACCCACTATCTCCCGAATACTGGATATTGGCCGCACTTAAGCGGCTGCAGCTATCGAGCTCGGTAGTTTCAACTTTACCACGGGAAAGAACTGAAAGAGGGTTCTAATAATAATAATAATGCTATTTGCTTTACGTCCCACTAACTACTTTTTCGGTCTTCGGGGAAAAGAGGGTTCTAACATCATTACAAACCTTACGGATATCCTGAAAAAGAAATTTCCCGAAATTTATGAGCTTGCAAGTTGCTTTGTGAGAAGCCGTTCTTTAATTCGAATGGACGCTTTAAACAAAAATAAGACATTCAAGAGACCGGGTTTCTGTTAATACAATACCGATAAAGAAAGAACAAAAGCAAAGAAATTCCGCTGATGCTATGGATAAGTGTGTTTGATATTCTTTTTTTTTAAATATCAGCATTATTCCTTGTTTATAACATACCTATTATTTTTATGGAAGACAATTTATTATGTTGTATATGAAACCAGTGCTAACAATGTTAATATACAGGCTCATTAATTTATATGGCCTATCAAATGTTAACGTGGAATTTGCCAATTCCTGGTACTTGGAAGAAAACATTTACTGTACTGTTTGTTTTGTGGACAGTTTCCTAACATTTGCTGTTTGTGTCGTTGACAGTGTTTATAGTTTCCCAATATTGCTTGTAAGAACGGATATATTCCTTGCAGTCATCAAGCATCAAGCTTTAATGTTCGAGTCTCTAACAATTAGAGCCTCTTGTTATTGTTATCATAGGTGTTGAGAACATGAACATATGGAATAGCCATTCCACTGCAATCACAGTCTTAGCATTGTTACAACCTTTTATACAGATCGAAATACTTCAGAAACGCTGCTGGATTCACACTGTATTTGATCTCCTATAATTACTCTACTGTAATAGTGAAGTGGAATGCCTTTTGTTAGGTGATGTTAAAATATCAATGAAGTTCTCTTATCTCTAACTTGTGGCTAAAACAGAATAGCTTACAGCTGTGTATTAGCCTACCTCATACAGAAGACAAGGCGCTGAGGGTTCATGTTGACGTCATCGGCAGCCAAGCGTGGTGGGGAGACCTGCGCGTGATCCCTACCTCTTACTCTAACTACCTTGGCATTAGCTTTACGACACCTTGATTCAATCTCACTTACTATATTACCATCCTGGGAGAACACACAACCTAAATACTTAAAATAATATACCTGTTCCAGCATTGTATCACTAATCTGACATTCAGTTCTGTTGAATTTCTTACCTACTGACATCAATTTAGTCTACGAAAGACTAATTTTCATACCATACTCATTGCTCCCATTTTCAAGTTCCAAGATATTATACTGCAGGCTTTCAGCACAATCTGCCATTAAGACCAAGTCATCAGCATAGGCCAGACTGCTTACTACATTTCCACCTAACTGAATCCCTCCCTGCCATTTTATACCTTTCAGCAGGTGATCCATGTAAACAACGAACAGCAAAGGTGAAATATTACAGCCATTTCTAACACCTGTAAGTACCCTGAACCAAGAATTCATTCTACCATCAATTCTCGCTGAAGCCCAACTGTTAATATAAATGCCCCTGACTGATTCTAATAATCTACCTTTAATTCCATAGTCCCCCAGTATGGCAAACATCTTTTCCCTCGTTGCCCTGTAATATGCTTTCTCTAGGTCTACGAAATATAAACACAGCTGTCTATTCCTCTCGTAGCATTCTTCAATTACCTGGCGCATACTGAAAATCTGATACTGACAGTCCCTCTGTGGTCTGAAACCACTCTGGTTTTCATTCAACTTCTTCTCAACCATTGATCGCACCCTCCCCTCCAAGATGCCAGTGAATACTTTGCCTGGTAAACTAATCAATGAGATATCTCTATAGTTGTTGCAATCCTTCCTGTTACCTTGCTTATATAAAGGTGCAATTACTGCTTTTGTCCAATCTGAAGGTACCTTACCAACACTCCATGCTAATCTTACTACTCTATGAAGCCATTTCATCCCTGCCTTCCCACTATACTTCACCATTTCAGGTCTAATTTCATCTATTCCTGCTGCCTTATGACAATGGAGTTTATTTACTATCCTTTCCACTTCCTCATGCATAATTTCACCAACATCATTTTCCTCCTCCCCATGAGCTTGGCTGTTTGCAACACCACCAGGAAGATTTCCTTTTACGCTGAGAAGATCTTAAAATTATTCCCACCACCTCTCCAGTAATTCTCTGGGATCTATTATGAGTTCACCTGAATTACTCAAAACACTGTTCATTCCCTTTTTTCCCTCCCTTCCTAAGATTCTTTGTTACTGTCCAGAAAGGTTTCTCTGCTGCTTGACCTAGCCTTTCCAGGTTATTACCAAAGTCGTCCCATGACTTCTTTTTGGATTCAACAACTATTTGTTTCGCTCTGTTTAGCTCATCTACGTAAAATACCCTGTCTGCATCGGCCCTTGTTTGGAGCCATTTCTAAAAAGCCTCCTTTTTTTGTTTACAAGTTGTTCTCACTTCACCATTCCACCAAGATGTTCGCTTTTGCCCATCTTTACACACAGTTCTGCCTAGGCATTCTATTGTTGTTTCTCCTACAGCATCCCTGTATGCCACCCATTCTCTCTCTATTTCCCGGACCTGCTTACTGTCTACAGTTCGAAACTTCTCACTAATAGTATCCATGTACTTCTGTCCAATTTCCTCGTCCTGGAGATTTTCTACCCTTACTCGTTTGCAGACAGATTTGACTTTTTCTATTGTAGGCTTAGTGGTACTTAGTCCACTACAGATCAGATGAATAATAATAATAATAATAATAATAATAATAATAATAATAATAATAATAATAATAATAATAATAATAATACTTTAAAAATAATGTTGAAGATCCAACCCACCTTCGTACTGAATACTCAACAAACAAACAAACAAACAAACAAACAAACAAACAAACAAATATACACAGTAAGAGGGGAAAATTGCCAACCGAGTTGGACATGTAGTTTGAATTGCGTAGCTGTGTGCCTGGATTCAGAAGATGGTGAAACGTTAAATTACATAAGGCTAAGGCTACATATAGTAGAAGCATTTCGCTATCTACTCCTGCACAGTCCTGTACGAACCATGTAGAGTAGCCATCTCGGAGCTTAGCTCCGAAGCCCTGAAGTTGCCCTCAAAGTTATTCCTCTATAAGCAATGCATACGTATTAGCCCTTACAACTCCTCCCTTGGCCCATATGAACCATGTATAATCATCCTTTTGGCGCTCAGCTCCGGTGCCCTGAGGTTGACTTTCAAGTTTTTCCTATATAAGCAACGAAATGAAATGGCGTATGGCTTTTAGTGCCGGAAGTGTCCGAGGACATGTTCGGCTCGCCAGGTGCAGGTCTTTTGATTTGACACCCGTATGCGACCTGCACGTCGCGATGGGGATGAAATGATGATGAAGACGACACATAGGGCCTACACCCAGCCCCTGTGCCAGCGAAATGAACCAATGATGGTTAAAATTCCCGACCCTGCCGGGAATCGAACCCAGGTCTCCTGTGACCAAAGGCCAGCATGCTAACCATTTAGCCACGGACTCGGACATATAAGCAATGCATACGTACTAAACATTTTAACACACTAATACAGTTACTACAGAAACACAATTTATCAAACAAATTCTATATAGCTATAAGTACACAATACCGATAACCATGATCTTACACAGCTCCTAATAAAATCAACAACAACAACAACAAAAACAACTAAAACAACGGTCTGTTCATAAGAGAGCATGAAACCGTCCTCACAGATCATGTATAGCAGCCATCTTGCCTAGTAGCTCTTGCGCGGGAAATCTACAAGCTAGTGTAAGGAAGGGCAGCCAGTTAGGAAGCAGAAAAAACAAGGAGCTGTCAGAACTGTAACCGTTTGTCGCAACGTGTAGCAGGCATCTTGCTCAGTAATTCAGTTATGGTAAGTCTGGAAGCTTATAAATATCAATTTTGGGTCTGTAAGTTTGGCAATCCTTCTGTCAGTTCGGCACAGCTGTAGCTAACTAGTTTCAAAATCGCCCACCAGAGGACAGTGCACACCCCTCACTACTACAGTAACAACAGTAACACAGATTATCAAACAAATTCTACTTATCCGTAAGTACCCATGTCTGATGACCACGATCTTATGCAGCTCCGAATAAAATCAACAATGACAACTTAAAAGAAGGTATGTTCAAAAGAGAGTATGAAACATTCCGTACAGATAGTATATAACAGCCATCTTGCTAATAACCCTTGCACCAGAAGTATAAGCTAGTCTATGGAAGGGCATCCGGTTAAGAAGAAGAAAAAGCTGCCAGAACAGTCACATTTTGTCCCAATGTATAGCAGCCATCCTGCTCAGTGATTCAGTTAAGGCAAGTCTGGTTATTTATAAAAATCGAATTCGGGTCTGTAAGTTTGGCAATCCCTCTGTCAGGTCGGCACAGTTGTAGCAACCTAGTTTTAAAATCGCCCATCAGAGCGCATAACACTCCCCCACGTGGCGTGACAGCAGTCACTCACAACCACATTCGCTTTTAAAATCGCCTGCCAACGCAATTTCAATTTCCCGCGCTTTTAAGCCACTCTTCGCAGCCCGTCAGCAGCCAGCTCTCGCTGTGATGTCATCAGTCACGTGACCTGCCACAGCCAATCAGCGCTTGATCTATGTGCTACTCTACCCATCTACTAACAACAACTTCTGAACTCGATAAGGAAACAGTGTCTATTGATCGTGTGGCAGTCAATTGCAATGTGAAATGTTTTCAGCCTGTGCAAACGTAGCACTCAGAACTCTTCGTACAATCCAAACATTTTCCATTTTGTTGTTTGCTCTATACTCTAGAAAGACCTTACAATGTAAAGTATTCTCAAAATATTCATAAATCTCTCGTTTTATTATGGTAGGTATTGTTTTTAAACTCAGAGGAAGTGGTTTGACAACTGCCGGTGTTACCAATCACAAAAATATGATCAGTTGTCATACTATTTTGTCGTTCCTGAATTTCTGATCATTAATTTCACTTGCATTGGACGCTCTGGGCAATATACTAATTGAACCTATGTGATAAATTGCTTATTATATGGCAGATTGTGACACTTCCTGTCAATATTTTAATTCACAGCAATTAATAATCGTTCCCACATATTTTGATTCAATAACAATTGCTACATGGCGGTATATCAACATCTTCAGTGTCGTTCTAACTAACGAGTCCTCTACTATCATGTGATCAGTAATTTTAGTGGCCAATATGTACTGGATATTCACGTCAAGCACTGTAGGTGGACATAAGGTTGCAGAATACGTCAACACATTTATAAAATAATGCCCCAGAACTCTCACGAAGTAAGGAAATATAAACACCGAATAAGAAATTTGGGACTTGCATTAACATGAGGATGTATTATTGGGAACAATGACACGGAAGAAGTCAACAGAGCGAGAAGTAGTGGTGACCATAACTCCCACAACATTAAGACACTAGGACAGGTTTGATCAAATATCGTGTTAAACTGCTAGCCATTCAAACTCTCCGTTAATTTAATGTAGCATTCCCTTCCTGCTAAGTTGCATAACTTCTTGTTAAAATACGGTAGAATTGCTTGGAAGAAGTCTTGTGATTCGCGCTCACTTGTTCTGTTCAGATTGCCTTGACAACGCTGAAAGAAAAGAAGTTCTACATAGAAGTAATGATATACTTAATCTCAAAGAAAAGCAGTTCTTGGAGCGATAAAGGTAATCGAATTCTGTCGTGAGAAACGTACTTGGAAAGATAAAGGAGGGGTTACATTACCTACAGGAAGAAATTCACCTCTGTATCCAATGCAGCCTTTGCTGATTGCACTGAGATATTTATCGCGCAACAGGGCAGTTTCAAATCTTTACGGTAGACACCAATGTTGTAAAACGTAGAGCAGACCGAGCAAATAACTGTATGGTTTGCATCCGGGAGATAGTGGGTTCCAACCCCACTGTAGGCAGCCCTGAAAGTGGTTTTTCCTGTTTTCCCATTTTCACCCCAGGCAAATGCTGAGGCTGTACTTTAATGAAGTCCACGGTCGATTCCTTCCCACTCCTGGCACTTTCCCACCTCTTCGCCGCCATAACGCCTATCTGTGTCGGTGCGACATAAAGCAAATCGTAAAAAATCTGTAGAATTTAGATAATAAACCAATATACCATTAACTAATTATTTTGTAAAAACCAAAGGAAGAGAAATCATAATCATGTGTTACCTACAAAATTTCCACATGTGTGTTCCGTTTCTCTTTGTAGTCGTGCAGGTTATGATACACATCTTCGTAGCGAGTTTTACGACCGGCGTCAAACTTCTCAGAGGAGTTAGGGAGATGAAATGAATAACGTGATACATAATGACAGGAATGGAGGGGGTGAAAACAGATGCCGGTACACAACCTACTCCTGTCTATTAACAACAAGGGGCCTGCTCAAGGCTTAACGCCACTTTCCGGCGGGGGAATCACCATCAACAGCGACTTATTCCCTCACTCTATATGAACACTGCAGAGAAGTTTGGAATTGAATCGAAGATTTTGGCAAGCAGTCTAGTGATTAGAAATAGTAGGGAATCACAGTCCAAGGAGAAGAAATCAAAACCTTGAGATTTGCGGATGATATTGTTATTTTATCTGAGACTGCAGAAGATCTCGAGAAGTTGCTGAATGGTATGGATGAAGTCTTAGGTAATGAGTACAAGATGAAAATAAACAAGTCCAAAACAAAAGTAATGGAGTGCAGTCGAACGAAGGCAGGTGATGTAGGAAATATTAGATTAGGATATGAAGTCTTAAAGGAAGTAGATGAATATTGTTACTTGGGTAGTAAAATAACCAACGATGGCAGAAGTAAGGAGGACATAAAATGCAGACTAGCACAAGCAAGGAAAAGCTTTCTTAAGAAAAGAAATTTGCTCACTTCAAACATTGATATCGGAATTAGAAAGATGTTTTTGAAGACTTTTGTGTGGAGCGTGGCATTGTATGGAAGTGAAACATGGACGATAACTATCTCAGAAAGAAAGAGAATAGAAGCTTTTGAAATGTGGTGTTACAGAAGAATGCTGAAGGTGAGATGGATAGATCGAATCACGAATGAAGAGATACTGAATCGAATTGGTGAGAGGAGATCGATTTGGCTAAATTTGACGAGAAAAAGAGATAGAATGATAGGACACATCTTAAGACACCCAGGACTTGTTCAGTTGGTTTTTGAAGGAAGTGTAGGTGGCAAGAACGGTAGGGGTAGACCAAGGTATGAATATGACAAACAGATTAGAGCAGATGTAGGATGCAATAGTTACGTAGAAATGAAAAGGTTAGCACAGGATAGGGTGGCATGGAGGGCTGCATCAAACCAGTCTATGGACTGATGACTCAAACAACAACAACCAGCAACTCTCCCACCCCGCCTGCCAACAACCTGATGGTCAATTTTTTTCGACCATCGGAACTCGATTCGGTTAACCGTGGTGTCATACCATGAACAGTTGACTTCTTAGCGATCATGGCCACTAATCAGGCACCTAATTTATAATAGGATTGTGGTAACGTTTAATGATCTGTGCAGTTAATAAAAGTCAGTCTAAAACCTCTGAATGGTACTACGAAAGGGATCATTACTGGATGTTTGAAACCTACACCCATTGAGAAGGTCCAACTTTTAGCTGGTATTGCTTCCGGTGAGATTCGTAGGGAGGTAGCAGCTAACAAAGAAAGGCTCCAGTCATCTTCTTCAGAAGCACATCCTCTCTATGGATACCACCCAGCCACACAGAGGCTAAAAGAAAAAGTTTTCTCTGCACATCAGTTAACCTTGAGGGGAAAGCAGAGAATGCTAGAGTCACAATGTGGAAAGAAAGAATCCACCACCTATCCAACTGGATAGAGCCGAAGGAAAGTCTTCCATGTGGACACCAGGAGAAGTGGACAGTATGGAAAGCCCTTAACAGACTCCGTACAGAAGTCGGCAGAACAAAAGTAAATTTGCGGAAGTGGGCCTTCTCAAGTGATTCATCACTTTGTGATTGCGGGGAGCAGCAGACGATCCAACATCTATGTCAGTGTGTTTTATGTCCTTGAATGTGCACTATGAAAGACTTGATTGCAGCCTCCCCCAACGCTATTGACGTCGCCCAAGACTGGGCAAGCATCATCTAGCTCTCGAATATTTTTGCTCTATCTGTGATTGTATAATAGAATTGTATATTTGTATAGTAGGAATGTAGATATCTTGTTGCTTTTTGTTAAATATCTGTAAGTAAAGTTGATACTTCTGACACGAATAAAGAAAGATAACAACAATAATGCTTTAAGACCGTAAAACGAAATAAACTGTGATATATCATGCTAAGGAATTTATGGTGCTTTGCCATGCTATTCTTCATGACAGTCGTCGTCAGTACGAAGAGACACAACTTGGTCAGTAGTTAATGTAATAACTTTCGAAGTCATCTCTGTAGATAGTGGAACAAATGTACCACCACTCTACTTGTCCTGTCTTGCGCTTCTTTTCAGTTTGTCGTATGGGCATTTTAATTGTTTGATAGATGGTACAATTGGCGTACGTCACACCGACACAGACAGGTCTTATGGCGACGATGGGATAGGAAAGGCCTGAGAGTTGGAAGGAGACGGCCGTGGCCTTAAGCAAGGTACAGCCCCAGCATTTGCCTGGTGTGGAAATGGGAAACCATGGAAAACAATCTTCAGAGCTGACGACAGTGGGGTTCGAACCTGCTGTCTCCCAAATGCAAGCTCACAGCTGCACGGCCCTAAGCGCACGGCCAACCCACCCGGTTTTTAATTGTTTTACAGACCGCGTGGTCAAATTCAAGTGGATATGGCATTCATTCGCTAACTCATTCCACGCCTTTTCTTTTCCCTTTAAGGATATACCACTTGTCTTTTTCCATTCTATAGCACTCCCATCTATATTTAGATCGTAAATTGACAATAATCTCTTTCTCCAGCGAAGGAAAATTATTGCGCCGCACATACGTTTATCCCGTCATCTTCAATTATAATTTTCTCCTGTGAGTAGTCTAATTTACTGTCTCGTCCTGTCACGAAGCAAGTTCAGTTTCAAATGGGACCTCTTACTCCGCGTAAACAAAAGTACTGGTGAAAGGTGACAAATGAATAACATTATGCGCGGCACCGTTCACAAGAGCAAAATAATGTTAATGCTACACGCTGCTGAGTTGCTTCTGACGCCACGTTACTTAACGAGCTTAACTAAAGCTCCATTAGTGGATTGCTAATAGTGGTTGATGGAACTGGCCCTGGGGGCTTGGCGAGTTTTACTGGCTGTGTCACATCAGTTCTGGAGTTTGACGTATGGATTCATTTATTGTACCTGCTTTGTATATTTTCACAGAAGACATATTCGTGCCTCTGGCTTCAATCGCAAGGCAAGGATCTTAAGGTGGTATTTATTAAGACAGTAGGCGATACACGGTTTACGCCAATTGAAGACCCTCACGGTATATGGATGAGACCAATAAATCTATATATATTGTAACGATTCAAATCCCGTTACAAGATGATATCTGTATTATTATTATTATTATTATTATTATTATTATTATTATTATTATTATTATTATTATTATTATTATTATGTCCGTATTATTATTATTTTATCTGTGAGATTACTATTATTTTGTTATAATTATTATTCAATTCGATTATGCATTGCTTGTTGCTTGCGTATTTGTAATTGAGTGTATGCATATATACGTATATGTAGATTAACATTAAATACCTGTACAGTGAGAGTTTCGATATATCAGATATGGATGTCACATTGTTATATTGCTATACTGCTGACATTTCTGCCAAGTCATTGCCACGTCATGGCTACGTCATCGTGAGCTTTTAGCAATTCGCTCAGAGACTCAGCCGCCCCAGGGGATTTCACCATTACATGCAACGGTTTGAGGCATTGTGGGAGTATGTCATTGTTATTTCTGGAGATTACGTAGCTGTGTCAACCAACGTCTATAAAAGGTGGATGCATTTTGTAGCGGCAGTCATTAGTTAAACGGAAGCTGAACAGTGAAGAAGTCTTCGAGATGAAGAGGCCTCAGTCGGTCAGTCAACGAGAGTGAACGAGAGATGGAGAAGACTCAGTGAGCCATTAATTATTGGTCATTGAGAGAGTGAGGACAAAGTTGGTCGCTCACTTAGTTGAAGACACGGACGCAAGGGCTTACCATGGAGTCAGAGAGGGCAACCCTGGACCTGCCTTGAGGTAATGCCATATTGACTTACAAAGAAGTCAGATGATAGGGAGAAGAAGCAGTCACAAGGATGTATCACCAAGTTAGGCGTGACACATCTACAGTAAACACCAGATCAAAGGAATACGTCGTAATTACACTCAAAGTGTTGAAGGTACAGTCAAGTGAATCAGTGAGGGAAATATTTCGTATAAATTGTTAAATGTCCGGTCATGAAGAATTCAAATTCATGCCTAGTTTCTTTCAGTTGAAATGTCATAATTTCATATTCTCATCTGTTTTATCGCAACAAGACTCACTATTTTTTTATATATTATTTAAAGAATATATTTTGTTCTATCAAACGAATTCATAGTTTTATTTCAATGACAGTAAAATATCTTAACCTCAAAATTAATGGGGAAACCGAACGCCAATCTCCTTTTCCCAGAACTTATATGGTATGTTGTCAAAAGTAAGCTTATTACCCCACACCCTAGAGATAGTCAAGAGTCTCATTCTATTATTGCTGCACTGAGTGGCAGCTGGCGCCCTTCAAATAACGTATGTGTAAGTAAGCAGGTAACAAGTAAGTGTGAGTACAAAGTCCGACAAGTGTGTATTTTATTTGAGGAATATTAATTTTCAGATTTCCCATTTTAAATGTATATATTTCATATTTTTCAAGTTAAATGCAGTTTTATAATATTTGTAAAATTAGTCAGCGACTTAGGAAAGTCTCAATATATATAAAATAAGAGTTTTGTCTGTTTATTGCTCAGAATTTAAAAAGGATGGTATTTTTGTATCGGTCGTGTCCACAGTAACAAGGAAATTCAATTTTTAATTTTCCGTAATGTCTGTCTGTCTGTCTGTCTGTCTGTCTGTCTGTCTGTCTGTCTGTCTGTCTGTCTGTCTGTCTGTCTGTCTGTCTGTCTGTCTGTCTGTCTGTCTGTCTGTCTGTCTGTCTGTCTGTACACGCATCACTAGAAAACGGCTGAAGAGAATTTAATGAAAATCGGTATGCAATGTTGGGGAATAAGTCGCTACAATCTAGACCATAAATAATTGTATTCACGCTGATAGAAATGGTAGCTTAGGGGAAGGCCCAAAATTTAATTTTCAAATATTTATGTTCTTAGTGGTCCTACCTTAATGAAAATTGGTATGCAAAGTTGGGGAATAAGTATATAATCTAGGCTATAAATAATGTTATTAACGTTGAGTGAAATTGTAGTTTAGGGGAAGGCCTAAAATTTAATTTTCAAATATTTATGTTATTAGCTATCCTATCTTAATGAAAATTGGTATGCAAAGTTGGAGAATGGGCCACTACAATCTAGGCTATAAATAATTTTATTCACGCTGAGTGAAATTGTAGTTCAGGGGAAGGCCTCAAATTTAATTCTTAAATATTTGTGTTATTAGTGGTCCTGTCGATAAATACTGCATAACTAAAGTTATATAGTATTAAATTTCCGATCATTTATGTCTTATGCATTTTACCGTACCGGCTATGACAACAGAGATATTCATGAATTTGGATTTTTGTTGCTTAAGTCCGTATCAGCGCCGAGTCAAGAGAAAATGGATGAACAGAATTTAATGAAAATCGGTATGTAAAGTTGGGGAATAAGGAACTACAATCTATGCTATACATAATTTTATAAGACGCCCTAATATCACAGAGTCGAAAGAAAACTAAATGTGAAGGCCTACAATATAGGAAGCTCATAAAATTGATCAACAATAACATTATATTGACCATTGTTTGTTGTGATATGCCTTGTGCCTTCTGTTTCCACTCATTTCCGGTAGATGGGATTACTGTTGCGTGCCGATTTTTTTTTTATTTGCTTTACGTCGCACCGATACAGATAGATCTTAATGGCGACGATGGGATAGGAATGGGCTGGGAGTGGGAAGTAAGCGGCCGTGGCTTTGATTAAGGTTTAGCCCCTGCATTTGCCTGGTGTGAAAATGGGAAACCACGAAATCCATCTTCAGGACTGCCAACAGTGGGGTCCGAATCCACTATTTCCTGGATGCAAGTTCACAGCTGTGCGCCGCTAACCGCACGGCCTACTCGCCCGGTCGTACCAAGTATAACAGCCTGCCTGAATATTGGCGGGAAGTAGCTGGGGAGTTAGATAACTTTCTTCTTTAGCATGCCATTCCTGTTGTTCATTAATTTTCTGATACTGCTGGTACGTAACACACTGGTTCATCATAGCATTCGAGCTATGCAATCCCTACTCTGTGGCACTGATTGGAATGAGCAGTGTGCTCACATACATAAACAATGACAAAGGAGTGTTCATGGCTGTCTGCGCCCTGGTCATTCCAGCACTGTGACATTGGACTGTTATATCGGCACTGTAGTACTGTTCGTTAAAAGTGAGAAAATGTGCGGCTTTTCATTTGATCGAGTATTTTTATGATAGCACTGCTTTTAATCGCTACATTCCTACTGACGTTTATTGTAATGGCCTATGTTGATTTCAGTTAGAAAACCACAAAGACAGTCTTTCTAAGAATCCGGTAGCGAAGCACGGGTACATCAGCTAGTCAGTAATATTTCACGAGACCGGGCGAGTTGGCCGTGCGGTTAGAGGCACGCGGCTGTAAGCTGGCATCCGGGAGATAGTGGGTTCGAATCCCACTGTCGGCAGCCCTGAAGATGGTTTTCTATGGTTTCCCATTTTCACACCAAGCAAATGCTGGGGCTGTACCTTAATTAAGGCCACGGTCGCTTTCTTCCAAATCCTACGCCTCTCCTATCCCATCGTCGCTAAAAACTTATCTGTGTAGGTGCGACGTAAAGCCACTAGTAACAGATTTTTCACGAGAGAGAAAAATTATTTTCGGGGTCTATTTCATGGTATACACTACTTGAACCTACTGCATATGCAAGTGCAGAGATGAGTTCATTAATTAAAAACAATATTTTATTGTCGTAACTTACGGTTGATGCAAGTGTAATGGACTGGTATAACTTGGAAACAATTCTCTAAACCATGGGTAAATAATGAAAATATCGAGCGCGATTATTACTATTATGGTTGTTATTATTATCATTATTTATATAATTATTTACGTAGTTAGGTACGGACTTTATTTGGTAGAAACGGTGGTCATAACAAAACATCTAAGCTTATGTCACGACACGTCTGTTGTATGTATATTAATATGAGTTTATTTAATGTAAGAACACGTAATTAATATTATGTAATTTCTTATTGCCTGTAAATATGATGTAATGATGTGCAACACACGGTAATCGTCCAGAACAACGCATCTTGCCACTAGAGAGTTACAGAACATTCGATCCATTTGTAAATAGGTTATTGGAGACTCTAGAAATTACGAGAAAACATGTTGTGTCATACTTTTCTAGAAGCCTCGCCAGCCAATGTATCTATATAAAGAGACAGTCGTGGTTAGTGGAGTAGAGTTGTTTAGCGACACTTGTAGTGGAAGTCGTTAGCCGAGTGTGTGAACCAATGTTGTGGTTCTGTTGTGTTGGTATTTGGTTGACATGCGAATGTTGTAGTCTTCTTCTCCTTCTTTGTAGTAGTATTTTGTTCAAGAATTTGCAAAATAAACAGTGTTCACAAATGACAACATCTCCTGTGTGCGTCTTTGTAGTTACAGCGCGGTTTTGAATTGGAAGTCATACAGAGGAAAATAATCTGCAAGTATGTCTTCCATTTGTATATAACAGAAGAGAAATCCTGTACATGCACTTGGAACAGGAATGAGAGCAAATATTGTTAGTGTAATAATAAAAATAACAACACTAATGCCAAGAAAATATTTTAAAATGTAGATATGGTTTCGTCTGCGAACTTTTTAAAATGATTTATTAGGCATGTTAAGAACCAACATAAGCACTGTCCACCATCTTGACCCATGTTCCATCCTTACACCAGGGAGAACAAAGTTCTGCTGGCTGTAAACCAGCTTGAAGTTCAAATGTAAGCCATAAGATGACCCCACAGCATAAAGGCGTGATGATACACACTATTTACACCACAATCTCGCTTTTCAGAAATGTTTTGGTTACATCCTTCATCACCATCATTTCCCCATCATCCTCTTTCCTTCCACCATTCCTCTTCCACGATCTTGTCCCAGTCTAAGCTTCGTCTTCTTATGCCACTCTTCACTGATTCAATTCACCTTGTTCTAGGTCATCCTCTTGCTCGTTTGCCCTCGCACTTTGCCTTCAGCATCTGTCCTGGAATTCTATTCACCTCCATCCTCTTTACATGTCCAAACCACCTTAGTTTATTCTTTTCAACTCTCTCATTTAACTTTTAGGAATAAGACTGGACTTAGACAGGGGAGTGGGCTGTCACCTGTTTTGTGTATTATGGTAATGGATTAAATTGTAAAGGAAACAAAGGAATCCTATGGAGATAAACAGATGAATATACTGCTATTTGTAGATGATGATGTGATCTTGGGAAACAACAGCAAAGTAGTCCAACAACAACTAGATGTACTGAACGAAGAAACTGAGAAGTATGGCATGAAAATCAGTACAGAGAAAAGCAAGACTGCGGTGATGTCTAGAGGTGAAAGGCAAGGAAAATTGGAAGTCAGAGTATGGAAATTGTGGACAGCTTTAAATACCTAGGAAGTGAATTAATGCAAAATGCTAGGGTGGACATGGAGATTAGCAGGAGGGTACAGCAGGGTAATGTTGGTTACATCCTTATTGCGGGGAAGACTTCAATTCTTTTCCTCTTTGTTGACTTCTATTGGCTATAGCACGTCAATGTAGAATTTGACGGTTCTTTCAATGTATACAGCTGCTTATTGTATTCTCGTCGAAGGCAACAATGCAGTAGTGGAAATGCTGTAAAATGCTTGGCAGAATGTTCCAGACTCTTGACCAGGATGGAAGAATGCTGTGATGTCTGGTGTTAATTATATCTTCATTGAACGTGAAGAAACCTAATACATGAAGGAGGGTGTGACAATGTTGATGAATGTCTGCAATAATAATTCGGACTGATGCTGGTTTCAGTCCATATTAGTGTCATTACTTTACTTCTAGTTACACTTTGATACAAGTAGGTAGTTCTTCACTGAATAGTAACGCACATACAGAAATCAAATTCTATGAATTCTTCAAGATCTGGTGTAGATAAAATTGTATGAAGAATTTCTGAAACTAATTTCGTATTTCCTGTACATGGCCCCAAGACATGTCTGTGATGAACTTCATTATTGGGATCTTCATTAGAGATACCGTACAACAGGGTGTTTCAGAATTCCAGCCTTAGTTCCTCATATGAAGAGGAGACAAAAAGGGTCCCGAATTAGTAAGCACTGAGCTATCGTAAGATGGTATCGTATTTAGTTCAATTTTCCTGTATTATTGCATTATATTAATTACCTTAAAGTATTGTTTGAAAAACTCATTCCGTTCCATAGTGCAAGCTTCTGCTCGTCGAATACCTGGTCTTGTACGTATCGCTCACCAAACTTGCACAATTATTCCCAAGATGTTGCTCCATCTCCCAGTACCCGTACGCGAGTACTTTTCATTGGTTTAGATCAGGTGAGGATGGAGGAAAACATTTTGGCCTACTTCTGCCTATAAGGAGAACATGATGATAGGAATTGAGTGCTCACGAACACACTTGTCTAGAAGTACATCTCTTGACAGAGTACTAGTGTCATGTCTTCCAAGAGACTTTGATATATCAAAATTACGAATATTCGAACCTACATTCACACAAGATTTTTGTCTACAGTACGTATGAGGAATTAAACTCGGCAAGTATTTTTGAAACATTCTTTCCTATGCATTATCCCCATTTGCCACTAAAATATGGTATTGCATCGACTAGCTCGCGATCTTAGGGGTGTCCAGTCAACACTCTCGCCTAACTATAACAAACACCAACAACATACACTGTACTTCAGCAGGTGGCCAATGATATCGGGTGAAGCTATCTACTAAACAATGAGCAACAATTGCTTAAATTTAAATCATAATTTATTAAAAGTGAAAGAAACAAGACCAAAATAAATGCGAAACAATTATATCAAGTATCACAACAAAAACACCATGCATCAATAAAGGTCCAGTCGTTCCTTGGCACTGATTATACTGTATCTGTATTCACTGTACTTGTATTTCATTACTTTCCGAAAAATGAGTAGCTAATCTCATTTCCACAGGCACTGCGGTGAAATCATCACCGGCGTCTGAGTAAATGTTTGGGGGGGGGGGAATTACTAACAATCTAAACTTAAATCAGATCTAAGTTAATCACAAATAACTATATTAACACACGAACAAAATATCATTGAAATTATTACTTAAATCCATCACGGCAAAGTAAATACTTACATTTCATATCACAACATAATAGCTCATAATGCACATCCAATCTGAAAACATAATGCCAGTTCTCACAAATGAATATGAAAAACAATAATATTGTCATTCGTCGTTCACCAAGATTCACACATGCTGACGGCAACTTAACTGGCATCGAACCTGGATCCAGCCCTACTCTAATTTGAACCACATATGTAACAACCTCATTTGAAAGATTCTGTCTCCTGACTTCCTTCAGATGTCAACTGCTAGGCGTGGGTATTAACTATATCATAGGCCTCTTTTTCTCACATCTGATTTATTTACATATAATAGGTAATGCATAAAATATTTCAAATATTTAATAAATGAACCCACAATTAGATAGAGAAAAACACAACAGGAACCATCTTTACCACTTCTTATTGCCTAATGTCCATTAATTATTTGCAGTCTCAGAATATCACAATAATGCCCATCTGTACTTGACAGGAATTAACAAGTAACAAACGAATGAATCACACAAACGTATATCATATTTTTATACAGTCCATCTTGTTTTAAATTTAAATTTACCCTTGGCACTTCCAGCACTTCACACTTACAGAACACTACTGAGCTGCTCTACATATTCTCCCAACCATCGCTTCCTTTGAGGACACTGAATGCATATTAAAACATAGTCACTTATCTCGGACTTCTTTCGAGGTCACTGTAAGGCTCGGAAGAATTCATTACACATTCGACATAACAATCCGAACAGTAACACGACAGCACTGTTCAGTTGCGGTTGTTGTAAACTAAACACAGGGCGGAACACCCATTCAGGTGCGATATATATGTTCGGAAGTCCGATGATACACTTCAGCTTCTGTGGCCTCGAAGTACAATACATGGGCTTCATGTTACCTCGTCAGACATTCCTCTATCTCGACGGTATTAACAACTAGGAGATCACATGCTCTTCTTGATTCTCTTACACATTTAATTATCATGTAAATACGCATTATGCCTGACTCTGGCAACACCAACAAAGTCTATAAGTCGAAGAATTCACCATTATCAGTATCAGTGTTCCCCAAAGCCTGTCGATAAATCAATCACTAACTGCACTAATGCCTTTCTCTCGAAGATCCCTATATACTCACTATTTTCATGACTCCACACACCTATTTATAATTCCTATCTGACAGTAACACAATATCATTTTACGAAGACTCAATTCAATAATCTGTCACGATATGTCTGCTTTGATTAATTTCGACGCTTTGGTTATTCCATCTGTCACTCTATGTGGTGGTCCCTCTCTGCATTAATTAATTTCGACAATGATCACATATATTGCTCAATAATTGACCACTTCGTCATGGCACTCTCATATTCACCAAGATTCATTCAGAAATGTCTACACAAAATTATTCATTCTTTCATGTCTTGACCCATTTTACTAATTTTCCTTTGACCTGACATTATCTTTGAGGCTGCTTCGCACATTTAAATAGTTAGCATTCTCTAAACGAGAATAATTGCATGACAATGTTATTTCCCTGACTTATATTTAATTCAAATTATCTCATTCAATTGAATTTACAAATGAAATGGGATGAAACGGATGTGATTCACTCTATATTTTATATTAATTATCATATTTACATTTCCGATCTGGCGGTTGCCTCATATTATATCAATACGAATTAAAAACTTGAAAATCTAACTACATGTACTATTTACAGTTCCCGCTAAGAATTTAGGCTAACTAGTACATATTATAATTTGTAAAGGCTACTCATATATCTGGTATAATCTCACTTCGGGTCGGAAAAGTTCCCATCCGTCTACTCAGCCATCATCTTCAGTGTCCGGTGTCCTCTAAACACGTTTCCTTCCGTCGCTGACCTCCTTCCCGTGGATTCGATAATTCTGCGTCTCAGGATCTGCTGATTGTGCTCGTGCAACTGCTGTTCCACCACAGTAGACTGGTAACACTTTATTGATATGGTTACCCGATTAGCTGTATTTATGTTAGCTATTTAGGTTTTGGCTGCATCATCTCCTATTAACATATTCATGGAGTGTGTTGCTGGCCTAGAACTAGCCACTAGCTCACCGCGTTTCTGCGTGTTTACAGTTCAAATGTCTCTGGTTCGATGCGCGATGCGGCCGACCGATGGAATATGCCCGCGCTGTTTGTTATTACTTATTCTGTATATGAGGATTTCGTTTTCGGCGCACTCGACTTCGGTTCAGCACAAATTATCCAACTCATGCCACTGTACTAATTGAAATCGTTCATTGGATTATCAGTATTTGTGTGCGAACGTTAAGTCTACCAGAATACCGCCATGCTTGACACTTAATTTTTGGTTGCATGATACCTAACAGCGTCTCCACCATATCTTCAATAAGACAAAACTATACGACCGACTCGTGGAATGAGGCACTAATGTGACGCTGACTGTCCCCCAGAGTGGTAATCATACTCAGGATAACGATACATGAATCATTATAAGAGTCTGAGTGACGAACAGAATGAAGTGTAACCTTAGAATGCCTAACAGGACTTCAGAATCAAATAGAATCAATTAGAATGAAGTTCACAGTCAGAAGCGATGTAG
Source organism: Anabrus simplex (assembly GCF_040414725.1). Lineage (NCBI taxonomy): Eukaryota > Metazoa > Arthropoda > Insecta > Orthoptera > Tettigoniidae > Anabrus > Anabrus simplex. The sequence continues at coordinate 1,112,215,051 of NC_090266.1, read as the reverse complement.
AATTATGACGAACAAGAATTAGAAGTTTGAATGATGCCCCCCACGGCTAACAGCCTTACTTATCAATTCTCGCTGATCCGCCCCCGGGCTCTTTCTACGGCGACCTTTCTTCCTACTCTCCAATCATAGATGGACATTTTACTGACACATTTTCCCATTGGCGCTCATATTGCACGCGTCTCTTTTCCTGATAAGGGGATTTGATTTCCTCTATGGTCACTTAGACCAGTGTCTTCTTAATTTTCTCCCCTTTGTTCCTCCACGGTGTATACTTGGCGTAAAATATTTGAAACTCTAGCTATGTTCGCGAATTTGTTTCGATTTTATGACTTGAAAATCTAGCACTTCTTTACAAATTTTTACCATGTTTTCTTCCTATTTTTTTATTCCGTATAATCCGTATATGGCGATATTGTTTCGTAATGTGCAAGCCTTCCACACCCATGTCACCAAATTTCCAAGGGAGGTTATGGTTATGACCCCGTTGGCAGGTTTACAACACCTATTGTTAGCAGCACTCTCTTCGAGCCGTCAAACTGCTGACCATGGCTTTCTACACTCATATTTATCTAGTTTAGATTTCTCGTAATATCTTTATAAAATAATGGCAATTTACATAAATGTTGACTAAAGAGCTGGATGGAAAACGGGCTAAGTATCTATACTGCAAAACATACGCATCATATCGCATTCTATCTCTTTTTGTGGAGAGTTATCCTGAGTCACAATCTTCATAACAATGTAAAGCAATTTATTAACAGTGCTGGTGGCTTAATGCAATCTGTCTCAGCACACTTTGTCAAAATCGTTCAGTCCATAACCGACTTTCGGAACCTACGTTACGTCTTTAGTTGATGTATTTAAAAAGTAACAATGTAACATATTAAAATTCAAGTGTGCCTTCAATATTTTCTACCGGCCGAATTGGCCCTACGGTTAGGGACGCGCAGCTGTGAGCTTGCATCCGGGAGATAGTGGGTACGAACGATGGTTTTCCGTGGTTTCCCAGGCAAATGCTGGGGCTGTACTTTAATGAAGGCCACGGCCGTTCCCTTCCCACTTCTAGGCCTTTCCCATCCTATCGTCATCAGAAGACCTATCTGTGTCGGTGCGACGTGAAACAAATTAATATATATATGTTGAGGACAAATATGCTGAAAGAAACAAGCAGTAAACCTTATAATTCTACATCCGAATGAATATTACAATTAAAACATACCTTGTTGTGACAGGAATGACTGAACATGTTGCATCATCTGTTACTGAAACACTAGAAACATCCACCGCACGTTTTGCTGGTGAAAGACATACACGTAACGCTACGTCATCTGAATGTTGCATTGTCTGCAGCGGTTTAACTTAATATTTTTTCTGGATCCTTTTTCTGTCCTAGAAATATTTCAATGTTCTCATGAATATTCAACTCGAACCCTTATTTACTTTTATAGATTAGTTTAGTATATGTTTCAATGCCCTTTGGGGTTTTAGTTATTATAAAGCCGAATATTCACAATACTGTTTTGCTCTTAAGGTGTTCCTGAAACACTGAGAAAATGTTTGGTTATTCTGTCCTATATAAATACTTTTGCAAGCATGCCATCTTAGCTCCATATCCCCAAATGAGTGCAGAGATATTTTCTGCTAACAATATTTGGGTTATGTATTTTTGTGAAACTTTGTTTTAATTTCTAAAAGTTTGTAAATCAAATTTATTAAGAATATTCCCAATTGAAAAATGTACATAGGCAATTATTCCATAAGAAGAATTGTAAACTGAAAGAATAGCCCCTCATTTCAACTATCTAAATTTTTACTTAAACACTTAAAAAAGCATACTAAAATAGAAAATAACTCAACATTACATTCAATAGAAGCTATTGATAAGACAGGTTCAACGAAAATCAGTAACGAGACCGTAACGGTGTCCAGTGGTGTAACAAATATGCACTCCAATAGCCCCATAACGAAAATAATAGATCTAAGACAGGAACATTTAAAAACAAAGTAAATTGAGTAAAATAGAAAATAGGTCTAATTCCGAAAACAATTAATTTATATTAATGGGAAATATTATCAACCGAAAAATGTTTCCCATGTGAAGACGTTTATTAGGTTTGTTAGCAACTGCTTATCTACCGAACGCCTTCCTAGTTTTGTCATGCCTATAAATTCCATTGCATCCGCTCGGATTTTTCCAGCAACTTGCTTCTAATTTAAATCAAGGTTTAGAGCAAGAGGTCCAGTACTGTTCAGGAATTGGCCTGCTTGGCAACGGAGTTTTCTCAGTTCGATGCGCTTGGAAACGAGTTGCCGGTCAGAGATGAAATCGTAGATCTAGTGCCAAAAGTTTATGCTGGGGGCATTATTATCTGAAGGAATGATTTTGGAGTCCACCACAATTGTCTTGTCCCTACCACGCAGCATCCCATGGTCAATTAGGGTGTCATAGCCACCACTACTCTATGTGATAAATGGGGCCCGGATGTTTATGGCATGTAATATTTTTTTTTTATTATTTTCCTGAAAAATATAAGTTAAGCATGATTTTGTCTACGGTGACTGAAATTATGCAATTTTCCCGGGTCATATGAAGTCATATTTTGGCTCTTTTAACGTGTTTTGTCATTTTCTGGTAATATTTCATAATATATATCCACATGAATGTTCGTGTTTTGGTCATATTATTATCTTTTTATTCCATTTTCGCATACCTCTTTCAGTCGTCTCAATGACGGATTTTTCACATCTCCGAATTGTTGTCTGTAACTTATTACAATTATTTTTCTTAGAAATATATATTTATGTGAATTAGGAGGGTAAATATGTAAAGGGACAGATGCTTATAAAGCGTCAGAATAGTGAACCGCAATTGAACTAATGATTTGACGTATTTCAAATATGGCCCAATAACATCCTGTGAAGTTGAGCGGTCTATAAAATTAATATTACTTACTCATTTATTATTATTGATCCATATTTTAAAAGTATGTTTTCAATATAATGTTAATTTAAACAGCGGCAAGATTTTGAAGATTTCGTAAATGTAACCGAAAAACTTTTAAGTCATATTTATTGTCATATTTTAATACATTTTACCTCATAAATGCTTGCATATTTTTAACATTTCTAGGTCATAAATATTCGGGCCTAGTGATGAGCTATGATAGGCATTTCTTAAAGATTGTATTGACCATCGCCGGATGTTAGCTTTCAGCACACTCTATTGAACTCATTCCAGCCTTAGTACGTGCACCATCAGCCTCTTCAAAATCATTGCGTGAGCTGCCAACATGACGTTCAAGTCAATTCCGATGAACAAGGGCTTGAAAACATCAATGGAGCGAACGTGTTCCCCTAAATCAGACTAAAAAGCATGTTGTTCCTCAAACAGACATTCTGACTGCAGTTCGTAGAATGAGGAAGTGTGCAAAATCGTTGAATTTGCTAAATCGGAGGCGCTCGCAAACTGCAAACGACTCAATGCTGTGACGAATCCAAGAAATTGTACCCTCCGCCGATAACCCGAGCCTTTGCGCCTTTCCGCTTAGTACCCTGGATGCGGTGATGCCAGTCCTTCGTGTTTTCAGTGATTCAGAGCAACTTATGGCTACGGTTGGCTAGTGTTCCATCGCTGGTGGTCACATAACAGGTACGTTGACATTTCTTCAATCTGAGGCATGTAGCCCTCGTCTACTTCTCTCGCCGTTCGAGCTGAGTCGGTGCGCGTCACTTCTGGGGGATGGCCTAGACCCAGTCTGGTTTCTGGTTTCTGCTCGATGCATAGTGATGCTTTAAAGTATCTCGGCCGGAGATTCTAACGCCTACACACATCCTTTGTCCAGTCTTGGGACTGGTACTAGAAAATCGGTGGTGTCTTTTAGACGCCCGTATTAGACCAGGACAATCCAATGAACAAGCACTACAGCTACTTTCAGATATGTGGCCACCGGAGAAGATGGGTACAAGACTGCGTAACTGAGGCATCGGAATTAACTAATGAAGTTTGAAATCCCCGACTCGGCCAGGAATCAAACCCGGAACACCTTGGACCATAGGTCAGCAAGCCTTGGAGCGTCCTCATCGCGAGGTGGCACGCTCCGAATGGAGGAGAGCTGAACGTACCATTTTAACCACATACCTGCCCTCCTGTCATCCTTAAATTACTGACAGTGCCGGGAATCGAACACGGGCCAGGGAGGATGGCAGCTAATAGCGCTAAACGGGCTACGGAGGCGGACAATAGTAGTTGAGCTGTAGCTAAGTAACTTATTAAGTTATTATATAAAAAAGAGTTCGTTATATTTTTGTGGTGGTCTTAAAAATTAACCTCTGCTGTATTTCTGATTTAATATGAGCAAGTGGTAGAGTCATGCTGGATATTTCAGATAGCTTTATGGACCAACCATTTCAAATGAAAGTGGCAACTACGTTATACTGAATCTGTTCAGTATCCTGCCCTGGTACATACCACGATATCCGGTAAAGAATTTGTGTCTTTTCTGCATTTATCTTGAGATTATTTGGACCATACGCGTCAGTTGCGCCGTGTACGGGGTGCGATCGACGAGCGTCCGAGATGATGCCTGACGGTGGCAGGCCGCTGAACAAAGGCCAAGAGTCTACGGCGAAGCAAGAAGTTGAGATAGGGCTCGCAGTCCGCCAAGTTTGAGTCTGTCTCAAGCCTACAGGGGAGGAGCCTATTTATAGTGATCTAATAGCGTAAAGGACGATTTGCGGTATTTACCACCATATTTTGTGTGTTCCAACACACCATTTTGTCACGTAAAAAAAGAATATTTGGTTTCATACATAGAAATTTTACGTAGATGAACTCATTATATCGAGCAGAATTTATGCTATTCGGTGACATAAAAATCATGTCTAGTGAAGTGTACATCTCTAATGAGCTCAATCAGAGCAAGAGATTTTTCCACGGCACCAGATGTCGATGAGGGAAGAACTGTCTCGTAGGGAACTCCCCGTCCGAGAAGTCCCTCCACACAAAACTCTTACGCAAATTCAAGGTTTGCGGCTTCAGTTGCGTGAGAACCTGTGAGCAGATTCCAAAGGCGAATACATCGGTGAAACGAGTGGAAGAAAAGCTAACAGACGAATAATCATTTGATTCTTAGCTCAGGCTATTAACGAAGAGAATTTTTGAAGAGGACGGAAAGAAAATCAGCAAGGCCTACAAAGGAGAGGCTACCCCAACTGGAACTCACTCACACTCAGACTCACAATCATATTAATTTACATTCCAGTCAGTCAGATACGTTCTACATGGTGCACTCGGTGTGTTCAATTATTTATTGTATTAATGGTGCTCGATATCAGCAGTGTGGTCCGTATGTATTATTCATTGTACTCCGTGTGTTGAGTGTGTTCTTTGTGCTCAGTGTTTCAATCACTCATCTAAGATGTGTGTAGACGGACGACTGGGTCACGAAATTCCTGCTCGTCAACGTAGTTACTTGGGAGAGATAGGCAGCATTCGAAAACTGGTGAAAATTTGATTGGCAAGTTTTTCAGAGGCAAGTTCTGTAAGCCGATGAGTGAGTACAATAGCCATCCGAGAAGGCTGAGCGATGTTAGCTAATATGGGATTATATTAAGCTTGCTGTATGGTAAAAAAATTGGGAACTTTTATCTTCAGTGAGAGGGGCTTGACTAGCACACTACCTGGACCTCATTGCTATTCGTAATGATCCATCTCGAGCCTAACGAGTGGGTGACGACTAGTATCGTAATAATTAAATATAGGCAGTCATACAAACAGTACTTCTGAATAACACAATATACACTGCCTGACAAAATAAGTTAAGCACCCAGAAGGAGTGGTCCACTATTATCCCATTTCGACACACATGCATGACATTGATGTGTAAGTAAATGTTTAGATTTACCAGGATCTGTGATGTGTAGAACGGCCACTAGAGTGCATTCGTGATGGCACCATCCTGTTGTTGATAAGTTGTTACCAGCTAACTACTGTGAGTCAGACAGTTAAGCAAGACGTGCAGAGAGGACTACATACAGTACGAAACATCCGCGATGCCTCGCAGACGCCTTAGACAGCCTATCCACCAATAGACAACATTTTACAGAAGCCGTATTGTGGGACTGCATGAGGATGGTTGACCATACCGTGCAATTGTCAGACATGTGGGCCATTCAGATGTCACAGTGACCCGAGGTTGAACTCAATGGGTACATGAGGGCACCCAATCACGTCGTGCAGGTTTGGGTCGACTATGAAACACCACCGCGAGGGAGGGCCGTCGTATGGTGCGCCAAGCTTTGCGGGATAAATATAACTTCGGCACCCGCCATCCGCGAACATGTCCCGGGGACTTTACAACATCCTGTGAGTTGCGGCACGGAGACTCTCGATACCGCATCCGCCGGAATGGGGTCCTACCAACCCATGCGCCGGTTGTGATTGACACCAGAACACCAACGTCTGCGTTTGGAGAGGTGCCTTGCCCGGGAGGCATGGACAGAGGACGACTGGCATGCCAGTGATGAGTCCCGCTTCTCCATAACATCCGATGACCATCGCGAACAGATTTGGCGGCGTCGAGGGCAGAGGGCAAATCCTGCCCATATTGTGGACAGAAACACAGGCGTAATCCCCGGCAATATGGTGCAGGGAGCCGTAGGATATGCGTACACGTCAACTCTAATAGTGCTTCGGCAGACAGCGATAAGTCACAGAGATTCTGCGTCCGCACGTCCTACCCCCTTATGGCACAGCACCCTCGGACAATGTTACAACAAGATAATGTACGTCCACACACATCCAACGGCCTTGTCTCTTTCATCCCATATTGTAATCAGTTTAATAAAAGCACATGTTATTTCATCATATGTAGTTCCATTCACTTTCAACCACTCCCTCTGGTGGTGGTGGTGGTGGTGGTGGTGGTGATTATTGTTTTAAGAGGAAGTACAACTAGGCACTGTATTGTCCTTGTGTCCCATAATGTCGAACCAGTACCATTGACGACGAATATCGGGATCCAAACTCGCCATAGTGCCTACATATACTTCCAGACCGATAGAACAACGTGAGACCTCAACGATACTGACTTCAAGCCGAAGACACTTTCCCAGTCTAGTATCGAGTCAGCACGCGGCCGAGTGGACTCTGGACCAACCGTTATTTAAGCAGCAACCAGTGGTAGTTAAATCGCCATGGGGGTACTTCTGGGCGATGGCCTGGTCACGGAAGTTCAGAGAATGTTTACTTTCTAATAAAATTATTAGCATGATTCCGTATAGTGTAAATGATAGTTTAATTTTCATTAAACAAATTATCTTTAATTCCAAGATATATTTTGACTTTAGTTTTGTTAGTATATAAAACGATGCGCGTGTCTCGATGGTGGAAATGTTAGTACTCAATTTATTTTCTCCAGGGTTAATAATCAACTAATAATTTTACATCATTCTATTTGCATGAAGTAGTGTTAATTTGACTGCCAGATGCGTTATAACTACACTGGCTGAAAAATTATCCAAACACCATGAAATAAGCAATGTAGAATACGGAAATTTCGGCAATATATTTATCGAGGTAACATATTTCATTGATTAAAGGTACAAGACTACAGGTTAATATCCACGCGAGAAAAGCCATCGCAAATGTGCCATTAATAACCGGTGTAATCGCCTGACTGTTGAATGCATTGTGTCGTACATGTGCCGGATGTCAGTTTGTGGGATGTTGCACTTGGTTGGTCAATACAGGGACGGTTAATGCCGGTTGTGGATGGCGCTGGAGTTGCTTGTTGCTTGTTGTTTAAAGGAGCTTAAGATCGAAGGTCATCGGCCCAAGAGTTGACTTCCAATGTGTCACATACGTGCTCAAGTGGGGACAGATCGGGGGATAGAGTAGGCCAAGGCAACATGTCGGCACACTGTAGAGCACATTGAGTTGCAACAGCGGCATAGGGGCGTGCATTAACCTGTTAGAAAACACCCCCGGGAATGCTGTTCATGAATGGCAGCACAACAGGTCGAATCACCAGACGGATGTGCAACAAGGGTGCGTGGGATAACCACGAGAGTGCTCCTGCTATCATAGGAAATTGTTCCCCACACCAGAATTCCCGGTGTAGGTACAGGGTGTCTACGCCGCAGACAGGTGGAATGCAGGCGCTCACCTGGCCTCTTTCTAATAAAGACGCGGCCATCACTGGCACCAAGGCAGAACCGGCTTTCATTGGAAAACACGACGGACCTCCACTCCATCCTCTAATCAGCTGTCGCTTGACACCACTGAAGTCGTAGACGGTGGTGGTTTGGGGTAAGGGAGTCTGGCTCTGAGCTGTCCTTCAGGTAACCGATTTGAAACAGTTCGTTGGGTCACTTTGATGCCATCCTGCCGTTCGACTGTCCGCTGGGTCAAAGCCATACGCCGAATAAGGCGATCCTCACTCTTGGTGGTGCCACGGGGAATTCCGGAGCCCGGACTTCTACTGACAACTGCTGACAGCACGCCTGCACAGTGAAGACATTCCTGCCAAGTCGTTCTGCAATAGCGCGGAAGGAAAATCCACCTTAACGTAGTGCTATTATATGGCCACGTTCAACCGCAGTGAGCTGTTGATACTGTCCTCTTCGTCATCGTGAAGGCATTCTCGACCCGCTCACTGTCATTCCGACCAATCCCACAGGTAACTAACGCTCTTGCACAGTACAGCCCGTGTTTAAAGCAAACCTGATGTGTAAAGTCATGGGGCCGCTACTTTGCGCCACGCTAATGCGATTTGCAGGAAATGTGATTCAACGTCATCTTTCAGATGTATAAATACGTCTACCAACGTGCTTTAATCTAGCACAACCCTTTCTTGGTGTTTGGATATTCTTTTCCGCCATTGCATTTGTTAGGGAAGCACCAACAGAAAGGGGAAAAACCAAGTATTAGTATGATGAATAACTCATTTATGTTTTTTTTCTTTGATTAATGTGATATGAATTAGTTGGCAATATCTTCCTAAATCATGATACTTAATTGCGAGAGGTAGAGTAGCATGGTGTTTCAAAGAGATAAATTGTCATGGAAGTAGATATCCTCCATTAGCAGTAGTACGAAGAAAGGAGATGACCTGACCGAAGTACAAAATTGGAAAAGTAGAGAGTATGACGACTGTGTTGATTACAATAGACTTCCCGTTGGTAAGGATCTTTGAAATTAATTCAAAAACATTTGATTAGCGTAGATTGTGAGCTTGCGTGCATGTGTTTGACGGAGAAACGTGCATCCGATAATGAATGAAAATAAATATTATTTTTTGCTAGTGGCTTTACGTCGCACCGACACAGAAAGGTCTTATGGCGACGATGGGATAGGAAAGTCCTAGGAGTTGGAAGGAAGTGGCCGTGGCCTTAGTTCAGGTACAGCCCCAGCATTTGCCTTGTGTGAAAATGGGAAACCACGGAAAACCATCTTCAGGGCTGCCGACAGTGGGATTCGAACTCACTACCTCCCGATGTAAGCTCACAGCCGTGCGCTCCTAACCGCACGGCCAACTCGCCCGGTGATAATAAATAATTAAGCCCGTCGAGAACATGTATGAGATATGTACGAGGAATTTGAAATAAATGGCATACTAATGAAATGGCGTATGGCTTTTAGTGCCGGGAGTATCCGAGAACATGTTCTGCTCGCCAGGTGCAGGTCTTTCGATTTGACTCCCGTAGGTGGCCTGCGCTTCGTGATGAGGATGAAATGATGATGAAGACGAGACATAGCCTACACCCAGCCCCCGTGCCAGCGAAATTAACGAATGATGGTTAAAATTCCCGACCCTGTCGGGAATCGAAGCCGGGGCCCCTGTGACCAAAGGCCAGCACGCTAACCATTTAGCCATGGAGCCGGACAATGGCATAGCGAGATTACATGACTGATATCCGTGGAAGAGAGCTGCTCTAAGTGAGAAACGTTATATATTGCATTAATTAGAGCGTCTCTTAGGAAGAAAATGAGCTGTGTTTAGAGCACAGCTGTTGGTAAGCAATGCTCTGTGTGGGCGGTCTCAAGCAACTGAAAGATTAACTACCTCAGCATGACAGTAGAGCAAGGGGAAACGAGGCTTGTGGTTGACTATGTTACGAAGTGGAACATAACACGAGTAGCATTTCTCAAAGTTTGTTTCTCTCCTGTCCTAAACAGCACAGGACTAAAATGATCACCACAAATTGATCTGTCATTTACCACCGAGGGCGCACATTAGACAGCGTATGGAATGATGCTTTCCTTCCCATTATTCTTATTAAATGAACGATAGGGCATTCCAGGTGTGTACTTCGGGTCAAGGGAACAGCGGTTCGATCCCAATCCGAGTGTCGGATTCTTGGGTCGAATATTTGAGGCCCCGCCAGGCCAGGATGACTTCAAGAGCGTTAAGTGTGTCTATTCATATTGTTTTACAGAATAACACCCCACCGTGCAATGTATTACTAGTTGGGTTGTGTCGCCTCCTTTCACACTATGCAGTTTCGACCGCGGGGCAACATTATTTTACGGGCGTGATGAGAAGCATTACACAGTCACACCGTGCCGTGTAGCAGTCGTTCATTACCACTGTATTGACAGTGGCGCATGTGACTAAATGCTTTTAACCGTACGGCAGCTATAGATGGGATAACGTGAAAAATAACTTTTCTCTAGTTCAGTTTATACGCATTAGTATCGTAATGCTTTACAGTATTACTTTGTTGGTAAATTGTTCGGTGCGTTGCTTTGTAGTATTTATGGTTGGTTTTTGAAATGGCTTCCGTAGATTCTGAAATTCTGATTACAAAACTCTAGACATTTAAAAAGATATAAGGGAATACCTGGCGTGAAGTTTGCTTAGAAATGAAACCAGATTTTGATGTAATTGAAGACAAAGAAAAATGCGTTTGGTAAGTTAGTGCCTTTTTCAGTTATACAATATTATTACACAATACAGATCGACAAACATATAAATATTTCAATAGGTTGCATACAACATTCCGTGTTTTGACGTTGAATAACATCCTTAGGTTTGCCGTGTAATTCATCATAGGAGGCAATTGAAATACGGAAGTATTTTTTTTTAAATTGCCGTTCCTGAGATCTTCAAGTATTGTGTAAAATTATCCCACTTCGTCTCCTCTCATTGTTTCCGTGACGATGAAATAACCCTAACGCATCAATTTGTTCTCTCTTGTATGACTAGCATCAAGGCATGCACTGGGCTTCCAAGCAAGAAACAACTGTTGGGTATCTTGATCTTTCGTCGACATCTCTATACAAGAGGACTGATCTTCCGCAATATCCCTTGTTTTTGATCGGCCGGGATGACGCAGCAACTATAAATCCGCACCTCGCCGAGCCAAGAACGCATATCGGCTATCACCAAGCCGACCTCCCCAACAATGTACACCTGTCTCATTCCTGACGTCGATCTGGCCCTCTCTGAGGATAACGTCTTCCCTGAACTTCGCAAAACTGGCGTCCCAGTCCATGATGCCATCAGGCTGTTGGACAGCACTACATCCTCGCCATCCACGACGGTTCTACTATATCTACCCCGAGAGGACGACATGCTTCGAATTCAAGGCACCGGTGCGGCTCTTCACAACCGATTCCACCCAGTGGTACCGACTCCCCAGACCATCCTAGATCAACTCTTCCCAGACCCATCTACTCCTTCCGTCGTCTCCGCGCCTCCACCCAACATAACAACCTCATTTTCTACTTACCCCCCCCCCCCCCGCGCCAACCACAACCCCAGACGCTACCACTAGAACGTACGATTATACCCCTTCCCACGTTTCAATCACTACGATCTCGACTTGTCACCCCTTGCCTATCATGTCATCCTCACTTTCCATTTCTTCGCACCTCGTCCAACCTAGTCCCCAACAACCTCCCATCCCGCCACTGGATTCAACACTAGCAACACAGCCATCGCCTTCACCAACGCCTCAAGCAGGTGCCTAATTAAAAACTCCGTTATCACAGTCAACGCAGCCCCCACCATCTTCTCACGGTCTGCCTAGTTGTGTCATCCGTGGCATAGAACCATCCATTTCAAGCCAAAATATCTTTCGAGAACTACACATCGCCAGAGTCCCCGCCCGTAGCGTATCTCGAATACAGGCAAGTACTGTCCCAACCTACATGGTACGACTTCATCTACAGACTCCAGCTGACGTCCAGAACATTATTGCATCTGCAGTCTACATTTACCGTCATCACTACAGGGTGGAGCCATCTAGATACCCCTCAACCAGCTCGCTCTTCTCCTAACAACATCTACCATCGCCCCCGGCCTGCTCCTCCACCTCTTCCATCCCTCAAATCGTTTGTCCACCCCGTCCCCAATCTAGCTACTTCATTCCACTCCTTCCAACCTTAGACATCCTTCGCCTACACATCACATCCCTTAATAATCACACATCTACCCTCCACCTACTCCTCATGCATCTTCATACACGCACTCTCCTTTGCCTCACACTTCCCCCTTACTTTCATCTCCGTAGCCATCTCTTATTTCAACAAATCGTCTACCCATCTTCCTCCTCTATCGTATCCCACCTTCTTGTCACCTCTCTCGGCCCGAGAGATCGCGACACGATCTAGGGGACCCGCCCCGTCCTTCGGGCGGGGAATGAAAACTTTCCAGCAGCAGCAACAACTGTTGTAGTGTGAAAGCAACATCTCCACGACAAAGAGCCGTACGGTTTTATCTTATTACGTCGAAACCGTGTAGAGTGAATGGAGCCTAAGTAAGTGTTTGACTACTCCAATTGGAGTCGACAGTCACCAACGTTGCTAGTGTCCAAGTGTTATGTATATTAGCAATAGGTGCTTTCACTCCCAGAGATCGCGCTCTGGATCAGTGCATTGACTTCTAGTAAGGTATTTTATGTGTTGTATTCAACATATATGCGCGACTACGGTTTCAGTAATTCGTGTAGGAAATATTCAACAATCTAACGAGCAAAAGGTACGACTTGATCGGAAATGCCACCTATTCTGACGTTTATTAGATAATAAGTCCAACTTGTTTTTTGTTGTTTCTTTATTGAAACGTCGGCGAAGTGAAGGTTTACTCTTTCGAAAGATTAAGAGAAGTGATATTCTTGTATACAGTATATATGTGTTTACCGAAAGAGACTAACTACAGTGGGATCAACGTAAAATGAACATTAATTTAGTTGAGACCACATAAGAACACAAAACTTCTTTAAATCACTAATTCTTTTACCTTACACCAGAGTACATTATATCAGTTTTTGTAATGACATCTACAGAGAAAAGTTCAAACTTCCTGACGTAAACCAAAATAAAACCAATGAATCCAGTCAGTTCAGGCAACTTCAAAATAGCACACTACTCTGTTATTTATCAGTGACATCTTCTGATTAATGTCCCAACTTCCTGCAGTAGCTGTTTCACGTTTTGTTTGGTAGATAGAGTTCCTTAAGCGGCTTCTTTTAAATGTGCGGGTTTGAGGGTACCTTTCCCATTCTTGTATGTACAAGTTTTAGTTGATGCTGTACCCTCATGGAACACTGGTAAGGGAATTACTATCCATTACACGTTTGTTATCGCAAGGAAGCAATAAACATTTTTTTTTGTTCGATCGTATACACATAATGTTTACGTGATTGAATCCCTTTTTGCATACAGAAAGCGGCGTTTCTAGAGGTAAGTACATCGCGATAGTGTTGAAGGTGTAAACGGCTAACGTACGACTTTTGCTTTTTTAACACTACAATACTTACTTTGATGTTGCAGCGAACGATGCCATATCGAAGAAACCGACCGATAAGAAAAACAAAAATTAGAATGTTTGATACCGAATGTTACGGAGTTACCCGTGAAACAGCAGAGGTGAAACAAGGTGCAGGCTGGAATGGGTCTAACTACAAAGCTGAGATATTGATTAAAATTGCATTAAAGGTTATATTTTCGAAAATAGCAAAAATTAACAAGTTTCACATAGAATTTCAGAGTTTAACAAATAAAAACAAGTTAACAAATCAGGTACAAGACAAGGAAAAACCAAGATATGGAGATAATTTAACAAACTGGGCTACAAGCCCCACTTTATACAATTCCTGAGCTCTCCGCTCACAACCACATATTTACCAAAGGGCAGAAAACCCCTAATAACATGGAGCACTTGCTCCCACCTAGCAATGTCAGGCCTCCTAGAGGCACATATCCAAATACAAGAAAGAGCTGACTCGCTCTCAATTTTTCCAGCCTATTAAAGGCAACACCAGACTTTTACACTAAATTGCCATCAAGGCACAGCTTACATCAAATGAAACGGGGGTATCTCGTACCCAACCTACTGGGCCTCAGTGGAAAAAGAACAGATTAAGTAAATGGCCCAAAATACCAAGATGAATGGAGGCGTAGCTTGCACTCCTACATGAAACCTATTAAAACCTAAGAGGCACTAGGCCGATGAAACAGGGGCTATTCCAAAACTATGGAGGTTACTCGTATAAGAAAAATTTAAGACATTACCGAAAGAAAGAAAACCAGTTATAAAACGTAGTCACCTCAAACTAGTATGAAGGGGAGCTCGAGAGGGTAAAGCACTCTCTATCCCCGAATTACAGTTAAAGATATTTGAAGTTTTACAAAAACGATGGGAGATTACATGTTTATTACGTAGCAAAAGTTTCGGACCTTCCCCGCGGATTAAAATGCTGAGCTAGCAAGAAATAAAGATGTTAATTGGCCATTACCTTGTTGAAGAGCTGCTGCCGGATGAAAGAGACGCTTTCCGCCTCCTGCTACACCTCCATACACTACGCTAGATGTTGTTCGAGTGGCCCAGAGAGAATAAAATCAGCAGTTTTATACCCTCGTGGAAGATTCGAGGCCTTTCATGAATAATCAAGCCACACCCTCTTTCTTTATTGGTCCGTCTTGAAAATACACTCAAAGTCGAAGAAGAAATACTTGATTGATCAAAAATTAATTACAGAAATTCTGGATTGGCTCAATTCAAAACAGGCGGAAAGGAAATATTAATATTGCCAACCCACAAATGAAAGAACGAAATTTAGTAAAGAGAAAACTTATGAATACAAAATTTCTTCAAATAAAGTTCTTGCACTTCGCACCAGGGTGCATGGTCATAGTTTTTTAGTAGAGACATCTGAATGTCCACACTTCTTGATCAATGGAAAACAAAACAAGTTGAAATCCACACAGTATTGACAACTTCGTAATCACAAAATTTTCTGTAGTGGCATCTTCTGAGAAACTAATGAGTTGATCCAGTTTTTAAAGTTCAGAGTTTCTCCTGTAGAGGAGTACTTATTGGCGCAATATTTAAACTTGCGGCGTAGAGGTGTACCTCACGGTACTGCGAATATTGAAAAACAACTCTTGCAGGACAAAAATCTGGCAGTACAATACTTACATTGATAGTACAGTGAACAGTGCCATATTTAAAAAGCGGTTGATAAGAAAAAACAAAACCTAGAATGTATGATAGCGAATATTGAATAAAACAGTTGCAGGACAAAATTCCGGCACTACAATACTTACTTCGATGATGCAGCGAACAATGCCATATCGAAGATACCGACCGATATGAAGAACAAAACTTAGAATGTTTGATAGCGGATAGTGAGAAACAACACTTACAGGACAAAATTCCCGCAGTACAATATTTACTTTGATAGTGCAGCGAACAATGTTATATCTAAGAAGCGGCCGATAAAAAAGGTTACAATGTATGATAGCGAATATCGAAAAAAACACTTGCAGGACAAAATTCCGGCACTACAGTACTTTAAAGCTGCAGCAAACAACCGAGCAATAACAAAAACAAAAAACTTACTTTGAAGCTGCAGCATCGTAAGAGGCTACCAAAGGGGCTTTGAACTTGGATATAAAGTTGATTTAGTTCTTTTATTTTTAAGTAGAACAAGGCTGCAGTTTTCAGCTTGTTTCTCTCTTCGTGCATACTTTGACTCGAATCCTGACCAGGTCCGTCGGATGGTGACAGTCAACAAGGGCATCCGGTCGTTCCTTGAGCTGACTAATAAGAAAAACTGAATTTTGTATAATACCGCTTGGTATACGTGATAACACACTAGGTAGAAATACTTCGAAATCATGACAGACGCACAAAATTCTTTCAACAATTTTTTTTTTTTTTTTTTTGTTTTTTTTGTTTCTGTACAGTTAACAAAGACATATCGAAGAAACCAACCGATAAGAAACTTACTTTGAAGCTGCACTCAAAAATCGACTAATCTGTTATTTGTTGCAATACTAGGGTCTAGATTAAGCGCTGTATTCATAAACAGCAAATTTTTCCACAAAAATATTATAGCAAGAGAGTAAAAAAATAATTTCGATCTAACACAATACACGATGAAAAATATGTATGTATATTTTCCAAATACATGGTTATAGTTACGCATCAACAAAACTAATGACAAGATTTGTTCTCTATTTCACGGTATATAATGCAAATAGAACGTTGATTGGTTCTTCTATTTCTAAATCAGTTAGTACACTAAATCTATTGGGTAGAAAAACTTGATTTTCTTTATCTACATCAGTATCTACACGCTTTCTTTGCGTAGCCTGAGGGTTATTTTTCGCAAGTAGATACCTGATGTACTTTTACTAAGTGAGTTTGGTACTGCTCTACATTAGCAAAATATTCCACACAAACTTCACACAAAGCAGGTGTTATACTAGGATGTTTTGTTTTAATATGACGTGCAAGGTTATCCCATCCTGTAAACCTAGCCTCACACTGCCCGCAGGGGAACATATTGTTACTGTGTTTAGCATCTTTATGTCTGACAAGAGCGTCACGCCTTGCAAAGCCCTTAATGCATAAATCACACTTAAACATAGTAGATGCCGATAGAAGTTCTTCAGTTAAGTGCTGCAGCTTGTTAAATCTCTGCGAAAAGCAAATACATTAAATGAATTATTCGCAAGCTACCTTATGAAAGAGAACAATCATTTATCAATAGAGATTAGACAAAAGAGTAAATAGTTATATATAGTTTCAATGTTCGGAAGAAACCAAGTTTTACCCCATAGAAGTTAGATATTATAATTTCCCTCTACCACGTGAATAAGGATAAGCTTTAGTGCCTAAAGAGGACAGCACGATGCTCTCTTGATTAAAGATGGTAGCTGTCAGAAAGGCACATGGCTTTAAAAAGCACGTGAAATTTCGAATTGCCCTCCATCGCATGCACAGGGATAAGGTTGATTAAATATGGCAGCTGTCAATAAAGAACGTGGAAATTGCCGCCACCACATTTCAAAGGTAGTACCGTAGAGATGGCAGCACGATGCACTGGTGTTTAAAGATGGCAGCTGTCAAAAAGTAGTGGCTTTCAAATTACGCGCGTGCCGTAAAGAGGGCAGCACTGAGGTTAACGATGCAAGATGGCGGATTACAGCTGTCAAAAAAGCACGTGGATTGTAAATTACCCACCACTACGGTGAGGTTTAGTGCTGTAAAGAGGGCAGCACTGAGGTTAGCGATGCAAGATGGTGGATGGCAGCTGTAAAAAAAGCACGTGGATTTTAAATTACACGCTACCACGGTAAGGTTTAGTGCCGTAAAGAGGGCAGCACTATGCTTTTTTGATTAAAGATAGCCGCTGTCAAAAAGCACGTGGATGTCAGCTTGACAGCTGTCAAAAAGCACGTGGCTTATTTACAAACAAGAGCACGTGGCTTTGTTTACAAACATGACCTTGCCAGAGGTCAATGTGGTGGGGGTCTCTGCCGAGGGCCTGCGGTGGCGGTGGCTGCCGAACTGTCCACTTATTCTACTAAGGTGGTAAGATAGGAGATGACAAAGAGATGATCTTGGGTGGAAAAATGAGAACGGAAGCCAGCTTGGGAGGATAAGGTTTAAAGGGCGCTTATATTTAGACATTATCTGAGTAAGAATACCTTCAAAAAATTTTGACAAGACGAGAAGAAGAGAGTTGGGTCGATAGGAATTAATATCGGAGGGAGGTTTATTGGGTTTAAGAAGGAGCAGGATATTTTCTTTACACCAGTGCTTGGGATATACACCGGTGTAAGCATGGTAGTATAAATACTGGAGAGGATATGGCTTACGATGAGGGGAACTTCACGAATATGACGTTAGGTGATACGGTCACATCCATGGGCGGTATTACGACGGTTACGGAGGAAATTAAGAATTTCTTGTGGAGTGATGGGCGCATTAAGAGGGTGGGTATAATCAACAGTAGAAAAATGGAGAAATGACAGTAGTTGGAGGTGGGAGAGATCGGAACGGTAGTATTGAGAAATAGTGAGTACATCAGGGTGGTCATGTAAGGTGTTAGTAGAGGGAAGAAAAACAGTAGTATAATGTAGAGCTAACGCGGCGGCTTTTTCTTTGTCGTTCAAAGGGGTTGAGGGTGGTATGGAAGGGGGTAAGTAGGAAGGGGCGGTCGAGTGCGAGTCATGCGTCGAAAAGTAGTCCTCGTAAAGGGGACTTCATTTGTGAACAAAATATGATTCATGAACTCTTTGGATTGAAGATGGGCCTATTCACAGAAGGCTATCTGCGGTGCATAATTCATTTCCAATAGTGCTGAACACACTACAAATGATACTGATGTTGCCGGTCTTCCCGTTATGTTCGTAGAACGGTCCACTCCTACCACTGCCGCGATTTGGCGAGTATTCCTGCTGGGGGTCCTCTGCAGTAAATTCTAATATGCGGTCCTCTGTACGAAGATCAGGCCTAGACCCACCAGCTTCACGCACGGGCATGACGTTTTTCATGTCAGCTATTCTTTGCAGAACCTATACCTGCTACAACACTCCTCACTAGAAGACACAACAAATCATTGATTAACATTTTATTTTTTAGCATCTGGCTTTTAGTGCTAGGAGTATCCGAGGATGTACGTTGTGTGATGGTGTTGCCTGTGAGTGTAATTGCGCGGGATAGAAATTGGAGGAAGGTGCTATCAAGGCATTTTTCTGAAGATGAAAATGGGAAACCACGAGAAACAATTTTCGAGGATGGTCAACGGGGTATTCGAAACCAGCAGCCTACCGAAGTAGCTGTAACTAGTCGTGCTGCAACGTACTTACCTAACCTGCTTGGTATCTTCTCCCAGACATGGAAACTCAGCTCCATATATGGACATATTTTAGGAAACGACGTAAACGCATCACCATATTTCGTGTTGTAAGACAACGAGTTTCCCCCAGGAGTGTTACGTAAAGTAGGGGCAGTAGCTGCTGTTGAAATGGCAATGCATTCCGTACTGGTACTTCACAGGAAGGTTATTGAAAACCAACTGAAGAACAGGAAAGTTCTTGAAAAGCAACTGAAGAAGATGCTGCTCTGTCATATCTGTTTCCCGGAAATCCAGGGACTGCTCCTGATGATCGCCAAGAGCTGAACTTACAGATCAGTTAACTGTAAAACAAATAATCCTTGCTAAAATATAACCGAACTTGTGTTATTCTAGTATTCAGCAGAATATTACCTGGTTGTATATTTCCACCAAATGTTTAGGATTTTCTCCTTGAATTATCTCTTGCGTTATGCCTATTTATGACCTTTCTGTGTTTTCTTTGGGGAAGGAATATCTCGGTTTATGGCATTCCAAATTATGCATTACATTGACATATTTCAACGAGTTCTTGAACTGGGTTTAGATATTGCGCGCGCGCGCGTGTGTGTGTGAAGTAATGTGTTTTATTTAAACTTTCGTAAGAAATGTACTCATTCATTAATATTTTTGAGCTTTTCATGCAATCGTTCGAATTGTTGTCCGTAACGAGCTGTATAGGTTGTATTTCCCGATGACTAGTTCGCAGTTGTGCGCAGTTTGCGGTTTAGTAGTCGAACAGAACAAAGACAATTTCATTCCCTAACCCGTAGGCAGCGTTCTCAATTTTTGGCCTTTTCTCTAACTTTTTCTGGTTCTGATTTAGCTTACCCTGTCTTGGGTGATGACAAAGCTTAGCAAATGACAATTTGCTTGTCAACGCCGGTCACATCCGGCACGGCTACAGATTATGCGGTCGCTAGTGGCACGGGTCGCATGCGGCACGGTCGCATCCGGCATGGCTACAGATTATGCGCACGCCACCGATGCAACATCTCCACGGCAAAGAGCCGTACGTTTTTGCTTTTTTTTTTATCACGGTCGAAACCGTGTAGTGTAAAATGAGCCTAAATAAGTGTTTGAAGACTCCAATTGGAGTCGACAGTCCAACGTTGCTACTGTCCAAGTGTTATGTATATTAGCACAAGGTGCTTTCACCCCGAGAGATCGCGCTCTGGATAAGTGTATTGACTTTTAGTTCAGTATTTTATGTGTTGTATTCAGTATATATGCGCGACTACGGTTTTTTTTGCTAGGTATTTCAGTAATTCATGTAGAAAATATTCAACAATCTAACGAGCAAAAGGTACGGCTTGTTCGGAAGTGCCACCTATTCTGACATGTATTAGATAATAAGTCCAATGTGTCCTTTTTTTGGTGTGAATTGAAACATCGGTGAAGTGAAGGCTTACTCTTTCGAAACGCTCAGAGAAGTGATTTTCTTGTATACAGTATATACGTGTTTTCCGAAAGAGACAAAGTAGGATCAATGTAAAAAGTAATGTGTTAAGCGCACTTTGCGCTGAAGAAGAGGCATAAATAGTGATCCGAACCTGAAGAGGCTAATTATTTCAAGGCATTAGTACCGGTGATCGATGAACTGAAAGATACAGTAACAAGCTTGAGTGAGCTGTAGATATTTATCCGAGGTGGAATGTTTAGTATAGCAAATCTTAAAAATTGCCACTCAGGCAAATTAGTTGGCACTTACGATTTATACAGGGTCTTGAAAGATATATTCCCAGTGCTAATAAATTATTGTTTCAACGAAATTAGAATCCGTTCTTATTCTTTATAGGTTACTGTACTCCTCTCTTCATAATTACTCCACTTTCATGAGATTTAATTTAAGTATCCATTTGTTTTTACGGAAGGTCTGCGATCCGTATGCTCTGAGCTTTGGCCGGTCCTCAGCACGGAAGTAGCAGATAGTACCTCGATGATAGGGTTATATATACTTTTTGAGGCTATTAACCACCTAAGTGTCTTCATCGTGGACATGTGTTATGTAGCCTAAGAGAGAGGAGGACCTGGTAGGCCAAGGATGCCTCACCATGTTCATGAGAGGCATGTAAACAGTTGTGAAGATCACTCGCGGGAAGTTGAACTCTAATGGACAAAGAATAGGATTTCTTCACTCAGCGATATTGTCGAAGTTCATTTCTTCACTTTCCCATGGACCGATCTGTTATTTGACTTTACTGCCTCATCCTTATTCCCTGTGTCCACTATACCACTCCCCATCAAGAACACGAGAGTTAACGATCCCTAAGGGGCAATATCACATTTCACATCGAACAGTCCTCATTCGAGAATGTCAGTGAGAGAAGACACGGTGAGAATAGAGTATTTATTTCTGCGTTGAATAACCATTTGACAGTCAATTTAAGTAGTGCATTACCGGACGAGTTGGCGGTGCGGTTAGGGGCACGCAGCTGTGAGCTTGCATCCGGGAGATAGGAGTTTCGAACCCGACTGTCGGCAACACTGAAGATCGTTTTCCGTAGTTTCCAATTTACACACCAGGCACACAATTAAGGCCACGCCGCTCCCTTCCCAATCCTAGTCCTTTCCTATCCCATCGTCGCCATAAGACCTATCTGTGTCGGTGTGACGTAAAGAAAGTTGTAAAAGAAGTGTAAGTAGTGCTTCACTAAGTCGGATAATATTTCAGTTTTTTTTCGTAAAACGAACTATTTCTATATTAAGTAAAATGATAATTATTACAATTTATAACGTTGTGATTCGTTTTTATGTCTCGCTAATTTTTTACAGTAGTCGGAGACGCTGATGTATCGGAATTTTGTCCCGTAGAAGTTATTTTACGCAGTGGTAAGTCTACAGACATTAGCTAGGTGTATCTGAGCACCCTCAAAGATCACGGAACTGAGCCGGGATCGAACCCGACTACATAGGGTCAGAAAGCCATCGTTCTACCGTCTGAGCCGTTTAGGCTGGTCATTATTGGAAGAAAATTCCCAACTCTGCCGGGAATCGAACCCGGGACCTCGGTGACCAAAGGCCAGCACGCTAACCATTTAGCCATGGAGCCGAACAGCTTTAATTAAAAAGATTTGATGATGAGTGATTCATCTGCACATATTGATGATAAGGCATCGGATTATTATCCTCCCAGCTCAACTAATCTAATAATTACTTCGGTTTAATGAAGAACGCCAGCAAGAAAACATCAAACATTTATTATTTCTTCAAGACCCTACCGTGTAACACTCTCATGAGTGCTTCCTCGGCTTCGCTAGAACAAGAAAATAAAACAAAAGTCATTTTTCTTTTAATGTAAGTTGTATGAGATAAGTTTCTGTTTGTAAATATATGTTTCTAGCAAGACACCCGTGCTTCGCTACGGTATTATAATGAAATTTATAATTGAATGCTTAATGTTTTATATAGAATCCTCCGAAATTCGCGACCTAACTCGTTTTCTGATAGAATCCGCCAAAAGTCGTGATCTGACTCGTTTTCTGAGAGGTTACGGCAACGTTCCTCCCATTCTTCAATCTTGCTTTGCAGCAATCGATTTCGTACTTCCCGGGCTAGGTCCAGGTATTCCACCCGGCCAGTTGGGTCTCTAAATCTTTGCCATCTTTTCCTATAAGCATTTTAATATGAATCAAATCCTTGAGAAGATGCGGCGTGGTGTCATCTTAGGTGTTTGGCGGTACTGAACCCGCGGCCGGACTGCAATCGTAGTCAGTACCCGGCCAGGACCCGCTTCCAGTGCGGTCCGCACATTTTGACGAAGGACCAGAACACTATTATTATTATTATTATTATTATTATTATTATTATTATTATTATTATTATTATTAGGGTGCGTGATATTAGTTGAATTTAGGTTATTATTATTATTGTACCGGGCGGTACACCTCCACTCCGCTAATTTAAAATGTGCGCCTGTGGAAACTCCTCTGCTGGAGGAAGTCTGAACTTTATTTACCCTATTAATTTTCTAGTTTCTCAGAAGATGTCACCACCTGGAAATTTTTGAGTTTGTGAACTGTGTCATTTTCGACGTACTTTTGTTTTGCTTGAAGTAAGAAGTGTGAACTTTCTCTTCTAGAGGACACCACTGAAAAACTACAATAGTGCACCCTAGTGGGAAGAAAAATAACTGTTCTTTGGAGAAAATTTTATTTCAAAAGTTTGTTCTTTGTTAAATTTCTTTCTGTTATTGTTTAAGTTGGCTGTATACCCCTCTCTTTCCCCTTGTTTTGCATTTGACCAATCCCGATTTTCTGTTATTAATTTCTGACCAATCATTGGTATCTTCCCCCAACTTGAATATGTTTCTATACCCTAGCCAATAAAAAGTTTGTGGGAGGGTGTTTTCTTTCCCCTAACACCTAGAACCTTCCGCGAGAGGATATAAACTGCTGATTTTTGGGTCTCCGGGCCACTTCTGTTCCATCTTTCAGTGTATTAAGTACATAGCAGGAGGCGGGAAGCGCCTCTTTCTCCAGCAGCGGTCAACTATAAGGTAATGGCCGATTAATATATTCTTTCTTTGCTAGCTCAGCAGTTTAACTCTCGGGGCGGGTGCGAAGCGTTCCACCATGTAACCTTTTCCTAAAATGTAAATGTAACTACTCTTTTCATCTATTCTCTTGGAAAGCTACATTCTGGGATAGAGAGTGCTAACCCTCTCGAGCTCCCACTCATATTGTTTTGAGGTGAACTTATTTTTCTCAACCTATTCCTCGTTAATGTAAAACAAATTGTTCTCTTCTTAAGTCACCTCTTTAGTATGGGATTAGCCCTTGTATTAACGGCCTAGCGCCAAGTAGGTCTTAATCTAGTGTATTAGGAGTGCAAGTTCGCCTCCTCTCAAATTGTTATTTTAGAGGTCATTTAATTAACATCCTTTTCGTTTAATAGACCTCAGTAGATTGGGTATTTTACCCCTGTGTTTATGTCCGTTGAGGACAGCTTGAAGGTGGAGTTTGGTGTGGCCTGGGAGAGGCTTAAATTTGAGAGCGAGTGGCTCTTTTGAAAATTGTATGTTGTATGCCTCGAGGAGGCTTTTCAGTGTAATTTGGAGCAAGGGCTCCTAGGTATGAATGGGGTTTTCTGCCCCTCTGTTAAAACTTGTGTTTGGGGGTAAAACTGGGCTGATTGGCCAAGCATTGTGAACTCGGGGCGCGAAGCCCAAATTCTGTAAATATTGTAACTACCTTATTTTGACTTGCTATTCTGTACCTGCCATGCTTGTTACTTATTTATTTTGAAAAGAAAATATAACCGTATTAAATTTTAAATTTACTTTACAGGCACTATAATTTCGTAGCTTGAGATCCATTCACACCCGCACCTTCTTTCACCTCTACCTACCGCTAAAACACGGTAACAAGTGGTAGCAGAGCGTGGTCGAATGGGTCTCAATTTAGCCCCTTTTGACGGCTAAACATTGTTTGTTCCGAACTCTAACTATTTTCCCAGTTGCTGGAATTTTTTGAGTTTTTCAAAATTGTTCTGTCACCATGCCCGGCCCTCGCGATGTTCTCCATCTTAACTATTTGCGCAAGGAGGAGTTGATCTATGAATTAACTATCAGAAATGTGCAATCTGGAGGCACGGTTGCCGTAGACACTAACAAGCTTAGAGAGTCCCTTGATTTGCCCATTTCCATCCCCAATTTGGGAGAGAAAGGAATTGATGACTCTCTTTCCACGATCGTCGAGAATATTACTGGGCTAGCTTCTGTAGTTAGTTTTTTTGATGAAAATGATCCGTCTCCTAATCAAATTAAGCGTGTGCAAGGCAGGCTATATCATTTTTCGAATAGGGTTAACGATCTGTTGTCTCTAAAACTGAATGACGTTCAGAGGAAGGAAGCTAGTACGCTCCTGGAAAATATTTCCGAATTATCTAGTAAGGTCACTCAATTGTTAACTGGGGAAGTTCCTCACAAATCTGATCAACCCACCATAGTGAATGCAGGTAGTGAGGAAGCGCCTCCCAAGGGAGAAGTTAATAGGATAACCGTTGCTGCTCAAACTATCCCTGCCCCATTGGACAACGAATCTGAACGTCGTGCATCTTTGAGTAACATCCGTTCTGAATTAACTTCCTTGCCATTGAAACCTTTACCTACTATGTCACCCGGGTTTAGCAGCTTGCCTCATCCATTGGCAATGTTGCTCAGAGGTATCTCTAAGTTTTCCGTTAATACCACCAGTGATGTAATTTCTTTTTTAAGATTTCTAGTTGAATTTCAGGATCATGCCCTTGTGTTTTCTCTTTCTCCATGTCAAATTTTGCAAATTATCTATCCGTATGCTATTGGTATTCTCTCAGATAAAATCGTAAGAGCCATTGCCGAGCAATCATCTATTGAGGATTTCCATGCCCATTTGCTAGCTAACTTCATCCCGGCTAGGGCCAGGTCCTCCCTTATTCAGAAGTACTATTACCGTGTACAACGCTTGGATGAAAACTTGGCTGATTTCATACAGGACATTAAGTTTTATACTAGGGTGTTTGCTCTTCATTTCCCTGAGGATCAGATTGTACAAGCTATTGTGGAAGGGATTTCACCACCCTACAGGTCATATTTGTGTTTCGCGGCGTGCCCGCAAACTTTCTCTGAACTTGAAGCGTTGGCCGTCTCAGCGGAAGGAGTTAGATACGCCGATTCTTTGCGTGTCGCGAAAGAACCCCCGCCTTCCTTTAGTAATACTCGGCCTCCACCTCGCCGACCAGTCAATCCCCGTAAATGTTATGCTTGCGGGTCGCCTGACCATCTGCGCAACAAGTGTCCACTGATCAAGTCAAGTGGGACAAGGAATGGAGCCGGGTCATCACATGGCTGTTTTAAGTGTGGGGCCTTCTCACATATCGCCAAGAATTGCCAAAACTCAAATAGCACCCCCTCCTGCTCAACTTCTGGTGCAAATTCCACCTATGCCAATACTAAAAAGTGACTAGTGGCTTCGGCTGAGTCGACTAATCCATCTTCCCGAGACTCAGCCCCTAGTAAACAGGTTGTAAATGCAGAGAACGATCAGCCTTCAAATTCATCTTTTGAATGCCCTAAAGAATGTCTTAGGATTGCGGCGGATACCCCCGCACCTGTTCCTTTTCTTAAGATTGAGTTAAATAACGAGCCTATAACAGCTCTCTTAGAGTCAGGCAGTGTTTGTTCGATTATTTCGGCTGAATGGTATTGTAAATTGAAAACGGTTTGTAAACTTCCTGACTATGTCTCTTCTCCTGTTCAATGCGTATCGGCTAATTCATCTCCATTAGAAATTCTAGGTTCCTTACTGGTCAAAATTCGTATTTTTAAGTTTACATGGAAAGTTAAATTGTTTGTGGCCAAGCAATTGTCTTGCCCCATTATATTGGGAGCTGACTTTATTTCTCACACTGGTCTTGTGCTCGATCTCCAGTCTAGGTCGTGCACATTCAAATTTGCTTCTAATTGTAAAATCCCACTATTAAAGTGTAATTCTGTGTCATGTTCTTCTATTTCGCCTACCCAGGATGAGATGTTGTTAGACCTTAGACATCTACCTGAGGAGCAGGCTGATAGTATTCGCAAACTGTGTCTGTCGTTTCCCGAGGTGTTCTCTGATACTCTTGGTGTTACTGACCTTATTGAATACAAAATTGAGGTCACGGATTCGATTCCTGTCCGTTTTCCACCTTATAGGCTATCTCCACCTAAAATGAAGGCTCTGAAAGAAATTATCGATCAGATGTTGAAGGATGGTATTATTAGGCCCTCTAAGTCGGCGTATTCATCGCCTATTTTTCTAGTCCCGAAACCCCAAGGAGGCTTCAGGCCTGTCATTGATTACAGGGCTCTCAATCGGAAGGTGGTGTTGCAATCTGTGCCCCTTCCTGACCTACATTCTTGTTTTTCATGGTTTCGTAAGGCCAAGTTCTTCACCATCTTGGACTTGAATCAGGCCTATAATCAAATTCCCCTTGCCGAAGAGTCTAAACACCTTACAGCGTTTGCCACGGACTGGAATTTATATGAATACAACCGCGTACCTTTCGGGCTCCCCACGGGGGCAGCTGTGCTCACTAGGCTACTAGATAGGGTCTTCTCCGACATCAAATTCGAGTACTTATATCACTACTTAGATGATGTCGTCGTATTTTCAGAGACTTTTGAAGAACATCTAGATCATCTGCGAGAAGTTCTCGATCGCCTTCGTAAGGCTGGGTTAACTGTTAAGTTGTCCAAGGTTGCCTTTGCTAAGCCCTCTATGTCATTCCTAGGGCATATTGTGTCACCCGATGGTGTAGCAGTCGATCATTCTAGAACACAGGCCATCCGTGATTTTAAACCTCCCAAGGACATTAAAGGTATCGCCAGGTTCATTGGTATGGTGAATTTCTTCAGGAAGTTTATTCCTAACTTCGCTAATAGAGCGGCGCCCTTAAACCTTCTTCGTAGGAAAGGCATCAAATTCGAGTGGGGACCTTCTCAACAAGCCGCTTTTGAAGACCTTAAATTAGCACTTTGCAATGCCCCTGTACTTGCTATGCCGGATTTCTCGAAGAAATTCATTGTCCAAACCGACGCATCGTCGTCGGCGGTAGCTGCAGTCCTTCTCCAAGAGACTGAACTAGGGAGGCGCCCCATCGCCTATGCATCTAGGACTCTCTCGGCTCAAGAAGCAAAGTACTCCATACATGAGCTTGAAGGTTTGGCAGTCTTATTCGCCTTAGAAAAGTTCCGTCTCTATCTGGAACACGTCAAATTCGACCTGGAGACAGATAATCAAGCCTTAAGCTGGGTCTTAGGTAGACCGCGTCGTACTGGTCGTATAGCCCGTTGGGCCATCCGTATTTCTGCCTTCCAATTTGATGTTAGACATATCAGAGGTATCGAAAATGTTGTTGCTGATGGACTCAGCCGTATGTTTTCTAACGACGTCGAGACCCACGAACCGGTCGACAGTTCATCACCTTCCGAGTCCATACTATCTGAGGTTAATGCCATCCTAACAGATGCTCCCATGCTTTTTAGGGATATCGAGAAATACCAACGTGAAGATCCGACGCTGGCTCCGATAATGGAAACCCTTTCTTCTGGGGAACATGTTGTCCCTTATGTTCTGAGGAATGGGGTTCTATGTTGCCCTTCGAGGCATGATAAGATGATGAAAGTTGTTGTTCCAGCTGTTCTTGTACCTATGATCTTCAAGTATTATCATGAGACCCCATTAGGAGGGCATCTTGGTATCTTTAAAACTCGTGAAAAAATTCGTGATATGTTCATCTGGAAAGGTATGGACGGTGAAATCCGTGAACTAGTAAAGGCTTGTAAATCCTGTTTGCTTAGTAAACCGACCATGTCCACCAAGGTAGGCCTCTTGTCTTCTCAGCAAGCGTCGCGTCCCCCAGTCAAAGGGTAATGCCAACAAGTTCATCTTTGTGTGTGTAGATGGTTTTACCAGATTTTCTTGGTTATTTCCGACTAAGCTGGCTACCGCTCAGTCCACCATTACTTGCTTAAATTCTATTTTTGCTTCTTTTGGTCCGTGCCAATATATGGTATCTGATAATGCTAAGGCTTTTACATCTAATTTATTTCGTAAATTCTGTTTTGACTTGTCCATCTCTCATGTAACTACGTCGGCTTATTACCCTCAACCATCTCTGGCTGAACGGGTTAACCGTAATCTCAGGTCCGCACTTATTGCCTATCATCATGAAGATCCTTCCAGGTGGGACACGTCCCTGCATTGGATAGCTTTTGCTTTGAATTCGGCGGTTCATGAATCTCACAAGTTTACTCCAGCTTCTTTGATGTTCAAGTTTGTTCACAACACGCCGCTCTCTAACCTCTGGTCTCTGAGTGACATTCTACCCGAGACAATAGATCCGGACAACATTAAAGATCTTTGGAAGAAGGCTAAAGCCAATCTTAAAGTGTCTCATGAAAAGGTTAGGGAAAGGTATGATCGTGGACGGAGACCCACCCCTTTGAAGGTAGGTGACCAGGTTATGGTCAAGAATTTTGTTCCCGCGGGCAAGCTTGCCCCCAGATTTCATGGGCCATGCATCATTCTCGATTTTCTTACTCCGGTTACATTGTTAGTAAGCAATCCAGCCACCGAGAGGATATTTAGGGTTCACCTGTCCCAGGTGAAACCGGTGTAAATTTGTTTCAACTTGCTTCATATAATTTAATAGGAATATGATGGTTATATTTTTTTTTGAGTTCCACTCTTAAGGCATTCTGCTCCTTCTATTTTATTTTATATGTAAGCATTTCTTGTAAACCTCCCCCGATTGTTAAACTGCCATCCTGTCCTTGTCACGGCCATTACCACGCTCCCGTCTCCTGCTCCACTACACACAGTGGCTGGCTTAGATGAAATGCCATGGATATCTGCACGCCGCTGGCCCCTCAATCTCTCTACATGCCTGTGCCCTCAAAAGAAAAATGATGGTCCAACACAATTCTGCCGCCTAGCTTTAATGTTTCAGTGCCCCCGCAGCCGCGCGGCGCTGTGCCGCGGCTGGGTTCGAGGACGGGCCCCCTCGGCCCCAGCGAGGACGACATGTGCACGGCGAGCCGGAGCTCTCCTCCCGGCCAAGGCTGATGTGCGGCGCACGACCTGCTACTTGCCCGCAGCCTGTATATGTTCACCGCGGGTGCGGCGTGCTTCAACACCTCTGCTCCCCTCATAGTGCGGGCGAGCGGTATCTCAGGGTACTTGAGGGGTCCGAGCGGCTTCCTTTGGACGCAAGCTGTAACGGCCGGTCTGGCCATCCAACTTAGCCTACATCAACTACATAGACATTCCTGTTCAACCTTAATACCGTTTCATGGGAATTCAACAGCAATATTTGGTGGACATTGCAAAATTTTTCTTCACTTTTAAGTATTAAAAGTTTATCCTCAGAATTCAACTACTACAAACAGAAAGACTTTACTTCACTTGCAACAACAAAATTTTGAAACTGAAACCAACCAAATTAAGAAAATCTCATAAATGCTTCTGCAATCTATCTTCATATTCACATCATAACTTGGAACTTGTTTCAAACTGACTTCATGTGTCATCCCTCGAGGAACTTTTGGGGGGGGAGGTCTGTACCGGGCGGTACACCTCCACTCCGCTAATTTAAAATGTGCGCCTGTGGAAACTCCTCTGCTGGAGGAAGTCTGAACTTTATTTACCCTATTAATTTTCTAGTTTCTCAGAAGATGTCACCACCTGGAAATTTTTGAGTTTGTGAACTGTGTCATTTTCGACGTACTTTTGTTTTGCTTGAAGTAAGAAGTGTGAACTTTCTCTTCTAGAGGACACCACTGAAAAACTACAATAGTGCACCCTAGTGGGAAGAAAAATAACTGTTCTTTGGAGAAAATTTTATTTCAAAAGTTTGTTCTTTGTTAAATTTCTTTCTGTTATTGTTTAAGTTGGCTGTATACCCCTCTCTTTCCCCTTGTTTTGCATTTGACCAATCCCGAATTTCTGTTATTAATTTCTGACCAATCATTGGTATCTTCCCCCAACTTGAATATGTTTCTATACCCTAGCCAATAAAAAGTTTGTGGGAGGGTGTTTTCTTTCCCCTAACACCTAGAACCTTCCGCGAGAGGATATAAACTGCTGATTTTTGGGTCTCCGGGCCACTTCTGTTCCATCTTTCAGTGTATTAAGTACATAGCAGGAGGCGGGAAGCGCCTCTTTCTCCAGCAGCGGTCAACTATAAGGTAATGGCCGATTAATATATTCTTTCTTTGCTAGCTCAGCAGTTTAACTCTCGGGGCGGGTGCGAAGCGTTCCACCATGTAACCTTTTCCTAAAATGTAAATGTAACTACTCTTTTCATCTATTCTCTTGGAAAGCTACATTCTGGGATAGAGAGTGCTAACCCTCTCGAGCTCCCACTCATATTGTTTTGAGGTGAACTTATTTTTCTCAACCTATTCCTCGTTAATGTAAAACAAATTGTTCTCTTCTTAAGTCACCTCTTTAGTATGGGATTAGCCCTTGTATTAACGGCCTAGCGCCAAGTAGGTCTTAATCTAGTGTATTAGGAGTGCAAGTTCGCCTCCTCTCAAATTGTTATTTTAGAGGTCATTTAATTAACATCCTTTTCGTTTAATAGACCTCAGTAGATTGGGTATTTTACCCCTGTGTTTATGTCCGTTGAGGACAGCTTGAAGGTGGAGTTTGGTGTGGCCTGGGAGAGGCTTAAATTTGAGAGCGAGTGGCTCTTTTGAAAATTGTATGTTGTATGCCTCGAGGAGGCTTTTCAGTGTAATTTGGAGCAAGGGCTCCTAGGTATGAATGGGGTTTTCTGCCCCTCTGTTAAAACTTGTGTTTGGAGGTAAAACTGGGCTGATTGGCCAAGCATTGTGAACTCGGGGCGCGAAGCCCAAATTCTGTAAATATTGTAACTACCTTATTTTGACTTGCTATTCTGTACCTGCCATGCTTGTTACTTATTTATTTTGAAAAGAAAATATAACCGTATTAAATTTTAAATTTACTTTACAGGCACTATAATTTCGTAGCTTGAGATCCATTCACACCCGCACCTTCTTTCACCTCTACCTACCGCTAAAACACGGTATCAATTATTATTATTATTATTATTATTATTATTATTATTATTATTATTATTATTGATGTTCTGGAACCCACAGCAACATGCAAGACCGCTACTTGGCTGTAAATTACATCTCTGCCATTGTCATTGCTGACAATGTGACCAGCACCATCGTCGCGCGTAGGTAAGTGCGCGAGTTTTCTGGCGACACGAATGATATACTTCCGTGAATTATTAACCTTATTATAGAGGTGAACAATTGCACGGTGTCCGGCTCCATGTCTAAATGGTTAGCGTGCTGGCCTTTGGCCACAGGGGTCCCGGGTTCGATTCCCGGTAGGGTCGGGAATTTTAACCATCATTAGTTAATTTCGCTGGCACGAGGGCTGGGTGTATGTGTCGTCTTCATCATCATTTCATCTTCATCACGACGCGCAGGTCGCCTACGGGTGTCAAATCAAAAGACCTGCACCTGGCGAGCCGAACATGTCCTCGAACACTCCCGGCACTAAAAAAACCATACGCCATTATTATTGCACGGTCAATATCATTCATATCGTTTATTTCAAATGTGTTTAAATTTTTATTTATATGCCAGGAGGATCTACTGTAATCTAAATTTATGTACTCCAAAGGAAAAGATGGTTCTTGAAAACGAACCCAGGAAAGATTTAAAATAATCGGTTTTATGTTCAGAATAAGTACATAATGAACAGTAAAATCAATTGGTCTCAACTCCTTTTTCATCCCACTGCCGTTAAGTTGATTTACACCCCCCCCCCCCCAAAAAAGAGACCATTTTCCTTATGTTTAAAGGAGATTCTAAATACCAAATACCAATGTTCACATCTGTTACCTTCAGTTCATAGATATATGTATCCCCACAAAGAGAATTCACTTTTTTCACTTCCTTTCACACCCCCGCCCCTCCCGCTTAAGTGAATTTCCCGTTAAAAAAACTTGTCTCTCTTATAGTAAAGGATCTTCTAAATACCAATTATCACGACTCTAACATCTTCAATTTTTGTGATATGTGTCCACATGAAAGGAATTTAACTCCTTTTCACCCACGCCCCCCAAAATGTTTTTGCCCAAAAACGCTTTTTTCTTCGTTTTTAAAGGAGATCCAAATATCAATTTTTACGTCTGTAACACCTTTAGTTTTTATTAGATGTAAGTATCCTAATACAATTAATTCAGTTATTTTTTCAATTTTTCACCTCCCCGCCCCTTCTTTTGATTTTCCGAGAATACGTGTTTGTTTAATTTTAAAGCAGATTCCAAATACCAATTTTCACGTCTGCAAAATCTTTCGTTGTTGAGATAATAGTATCCTCATACAAATAATTCAACTAATTTTTCAATTTCCCTCCTCCCTTTAGGTGGAAATCCGAAAAACAAAAAATACGTATTACTTTATTTTTAAAGGAAATTCCAGATACCAAATTTCACGTCTGTAACATCTTCAGCTATTGAGATATCAGTATCCTAATTAAAAGAATTATTATTATTATTATTATTATTATTATTATTATTATTATTATTATTATTATTATTATTATTATTATTTTTATTATTATTATTATTATTATTATTATTATTATTATTATTATTATTATTGATGATCTGGAACCCACAGCAAGATGCAAGACCGCTACTTGGCTTTAAATTACATCTCTGCCATTGTCTTTGCTGACAATGTGACCAGCACCATCGTCGCGCGTAGGAAAGTGCGCGAGATTTCTGGCGACACGAATGATATTGTTACGGAGTTTTGTGGTTTTGCAGAGGTGAAAGAAGGTGCGGGCTGGAATAGGTCTCAACTACAGAAGCACGAAAGATGAATGAAAATTTTAACAAGGTTATATTTTCAAAACTTAACAATGGTAGCATAGAATTTGAGCATACAACAAATAACAACAAGTAAAATCAGGTACACAATTTAGAGAATATTTAACCGGTTCCCACTAGGGGAAATAACAAAGACGATCAGGTATACAGCCGCTGTACCAGAAACCAGTTAAGTGATTTTTACATATATTGGGCTACGGCCCGAATTCATTAACTCTTGAGCTCTCAGATCACAATCACAACAGCTACAGGGCAGAAAACCCCTAAGTACAAGGAGCACTTGCTCCTAATTACAATGTTAAAGAAAAGAGCAGAACCGCTCTCAATATTACAAGGCTATCAAAGGCTACAATCTTCACTTCAGACTGCCCTCAAGGCACACTAAGAAACAGGGGTATTTGATACCCAACCTACAGGGCCTTTACATGAGGAAAACAAAACATCAGATTAAATTACTGGCCCATAATACAAGATTGAATGGAGGCGATAACTTGCACTCCTACACAAAGTTTTTGTCAAAAAAACTCTGTGGCGCTAGGCCGATGATACAGGGGCTAATCCCAATCTATGGAGGTGACTAGTCGGCAAATAAGTTGAAGACTTTAAGAAGGAAAAGAAAAACGGTTACGAAAACATAGTCACCTCAAATTCAAAATGAAGGGGAGTTCGAGAGGGTGAAGCACTCTCTATCCCCGCTTTACAGATTTGTAATTTGTAGATAGACAGAAAAGAATTTACATTTTAAAGGGGTAGGTTACATACTAAATTTTCGATCCCTCCCCGAGAATTAAACTGCTGAGCTAGCAAGAAATGAAGATGTTAACAGGCCATTACCTTGTAGTTGAACTGCTGCTTGGAGAAAAAGGCGCTTCCCGCACCCTGCTACATATCCATACACTAAGAAAGATGTTACAGTAGTGGCCCCAAGACAAGAAAATCAGCAGTTTATATACCCTCGTGGAACATTCGAGACCTTTTATGAATGATAACAACCCGCCCACAAACTTTTATTGGTCGGCTAAAGATTACAAGTCAAAACTGAAGAAGAAATCTAGGATTGGTGGAAAATTAATTTAGAAAATTTAGGATTGGTTGAATTTAAAACTGGCGAAAACAGAGATCAATATTGCCAACCCAAAAAATGAAAGAAAGAAATTTAACAAAGAACAAACTTATAGATACAAAATTTCTTCAAAAACAGTTCGTTCACTTCGCACCAGGGTGCACAGTTATAGTTTTTAAGTAGTGACATCTAGAAGAGAATGTCCACTCTTTTTGCTACAGAGCAAACAGACACAAATCGAAATAGACATAGTTCAGAACACTTCAAAATTTACAGTAGTGACATCTTCCAAGAAACCTTTGATTTAATACAGATTATAAAGTTCAGAGTTTCTCCTGTAGAGAGGTTTCAACTGGCGCAATATTTGAATTCGCGGCGTGGAGGTGTACCGCCCGGTACAGATATACTTCCGTGAATTACTGACCTTATTACAGAGGTGAACAATTGCAGGTCAATATCATTCGTATCATTTATTTCAAATGTGTTTAAAGTTTTATTTATATGCCAGGAGGATCTGCTGTAATCTAACTTTATGTACTCCAAAGGAAAAGATTGTTCTTGAAAACAAACCCAGGAAAGATTAAAAATGATCAGTTTTATGATCAGAATAAGTACATTATTAACAGTAAAATGAATTGATCTAAATTCCTTTTTCATCCCACTGCCGTTAAGTTGATTTACCCCCCCCCCCCCAAAAAAAGGCGTGTTTCCTTATGTTTAAAGGAGATTCTAAATACCAATGTTCACATCTGTTACCTTCAGTTCTGATATATGAGTATCTCCACAAAAAGAATTCACTTTTTTTCACTTTCTTTTACACTCCCCCCCCCCGCTTAAGTGAATTTCCCGTTAAAAATACTTGTCTCTTTTATAGTAAAGAATCTTCTAAATACCAATTATCACGACTCTAACATCTTCAATTTTTTAGATATGTATCCACATAAAAGGAATTCAACTCTTTTCACCCACGCCCCCAAAATGATTTTGCCCAAAAACGCTTTTTTCTTTGTTTTTAAAGGACATCCAAATATCAATTTCTGTAACACCTTTAGTTTCTATTAGATGTAAGTATTCTCATACAATTAATTCAGTTATTCTTTCAATTTTTCACCTCCCCGCCCCTTCTTTGGATTTTCCGAGAATACATGTTTGTTTAATTTTAAAGCAGACTCCAAATACCAATTTTCACATCTGCAAAATCTTTCGTTTTCGAGATAATAGTATCCTCATACAAATAATTCAATTAATTTTTCAATTTCCCTCCTCCCTTTAGGTGGAATTCCGAAAACAAAAAATACGTATTCCTTTATTTTTAAAGGAAATTCCAAATACCATATTAAACGTCTGTAACATCTTCAGATTTTGAGATATCAGTATCCTAATTAAAAGAATTCAACTCCATTTTCAGTCACTCTTACCCCTCCACCCAAGTGGTTTTTCAGAAAACAAAAAGTACATGTTTCTTTATTTTCAATAGAGATAAAAATACTATTTTTCACTTCGGTAACATGTTAAGTTTTTGAGATATACTGTAGAAATGCTCATTTTGAAATTTCACCCCCTTTTTATTTTCTCTTAAGTGGAGTTTCGAAGAACAAATCACCTATGTTTCTTTACTTTTACAGGAGATTTCAAATAAAAAATTTTACGTCTTTAACATTTTACGTTTCTGAGATATACTGTCGTTATAGTCTTTCTAAAAATTTACTCCAATTTGTCACTCCTGTTCAACCCCCATTAATTAGGTTTTCCAAAAACAAACAAATACGTGTTTCTTTATTTGAAAAGAGATCCCAAATATCAATTTTCTCGGTTGGGAAGGGGAGTGGAGTGTTGTGGGGATGCTGGAATCTGACGCTGAGGCTATGGCGGAGAGAATAAATGTATTTAGGTTATCTATGGATGGTTGATCGGACGGAGGGGGAGGGGGTTCTAGAGTGCTTGGTTTAGTGTAGCTTGGTAGGAGGGCCAGTTGGCTTTGGAGAAGTTAAGAATTGGTTTAGGAGCAGGAGGTGGGGGGCGTGGGTTGGTGGATGGGAGTTGGAGTAGGACTGGGAGATGGTCGCCTCCTATGCTAGGTAGTAGTTGTACTGTGATGAGATGGATTAGGGAGTTGTGGTCTATCAGGGCGTCTGGTTTGGTGTTGGAGGCGGGACGGGTGGGATCTGGGAAGGGTACTAGGGAGCAGTTACAGTCACTCAAGAGGTTTTGTAGTTCAGTCATGGCGCGGCAAGATCGGTGGATAAGGTTGAGGTCTGCTATAAGTATGAAGTGGGGAAATGTGTCACTAATGTAGGTGATGAAGTCCAGGGGGAGGGGGATATTCGACCGGTGGTATATGGATGCTAGGTGTAGGATCCGGAAGCGGAAGTATACAGTAGTTATAACGGCTTCTGGGAAGTTATGTGGGGGGGTGGGGTGTGGGGGCGGGTGGGGAGGGAGGAACGGTTGGCGATGACAGAGCCCCCTCGCCTTATGTGGTGTGGGTGGTCGGCTCTGTGGATGATGTAGCCGGGGAGGTGTGCAGACTGGTAGGGGCGAAGCATGGTTTCATTGAGGAGGATGGCGTGGGTGGAGTGTTGTAAGGATAGGGCTTTTAGGAAGTCGTTTGCAATGGAAAGTTTGAATGTTGAGGAAAAGGATGGAGATGGGTTCCTCGGGCCGGGGACGACGGGATGGATTGTGGGCAATGTTACACTTGTGTTTCCAGACGGGTGAAGTAGAAGTGGGTGTTCAGTCCGGAGTGGGATGTTTGGAAGTGGGCATTCAGGGTTTGGTTGGCCGCTGCCTGGAGTTTGACTGGAGCGAGTGGTCGGTGGTATGTGTGGATGTTCATGAGGGAGATAGTGACGAAGCGAATTATGTCCTCTAGGGTTGGTGGGGGGAAAATGGATTGGGTGGGTTGGGTGGGGGCATCTATGGTTTGGAATGGGGCTACTAGTTCGGGGCTGTCTCCTGGTGGTTGTGGGCAAGCTTTACATTTGGGGGAGTAGGTGGTGTGGGATTCGCCGCAGGTGTTGCATTTAGGTGGGAGCTTGGCGTTGGGGCATCGGGAGGTGGCGTGTGGTTGTGAGCAGTGGCTGCACACTGGTCGTTCGGCGGTGCAGTTTGCCGTGTCATGATTGTTATAGGTTAGGCACCGCTCACACCTGATGCGTTGGGGGCTTGGAGCGCGAGAGGGCTCCACCCGATGATGGTGTCTGTATATGTATACCCCTTTTCTAGTACCGTATCCACGTCCTGGGATGTGGGAAGGAGTATCCTTACGATGAAGGTGGGCCCCGAGTTATTCCTTATGCGAAAAGCTTCCAGTACTGAAATGCCCTCAGCGTTCAGCTCCTCGACCATGTCCTTGTCCGGGATGTCGGGGTCCATCCCACGGATCACACAACTGAATAAGCTGTGACGGGGTGGTGGGAGTGTGCTTTTAGAGTGCACGTTGGGAGAGGGGATGCAGGGGTTTGGTTGACCCAAATTGGACCGATCCCACCGAGCTCTTAAGCCGTTGAGCGGATTTCTCCCCATTGACATGTATGATGACCCCATTGTTAGTAGGGCGTATGTCTGCTATTTCATGCCTATTGAAATTAAATTGCATTAGTTTTTAGAAAATTTTCTGAGGGTGTTTTTATTCAGGAGAAGGGCTTTCAATGAGGAAAGTATGGGTTCCAGAAGGAGTTTTTGAAGAGACCTAGGGTTGGAAATCGGTCAGCGGGCTCCGGAGATGCGGGGGGGGGGGGGGTTGGGTTCTCGCTAGTGGATAATCAGTGGTTCCTGCTCGCTCTAAGCTTGGACATGCACACTTTCTCCAAGAAGTTAACAGATGGCAGAGGTTAGCACATGGATGGTGACCAAATTTCAATTGCAGCGACGTCATTCGGAGGGTTTCAGAACTATGTCTGCCACCGAATGCAATTTAAAGATTGAATGCGTTGCGTCCTTAACTTCTCCATTCGATTTCTCTTTCTATCTACAGTGGATTAGATGGCGAGACTACACCAGCACCACACGTAGTCAAGCAACGGAACTAATGCAGTTGAGCGGAAATTTTGACTTTCTGAGAGATGAAATTGTCAGTACCTCTCTTGAAACAATCTCAAATCGTACTTCAGACAGTTGCATGCAAGGAGAATACGCCCCTGCTTTACGTTACCATCCAGAATTTTTCGTCTTCAGCCAGACTAATTACCTCAACCTGGCGTGTTCTATTCCAGCTCCGATCAGCATTGTGTAAGAATATTTATCCTAACGTAAGGAAAATGTTGAATGACAAAAAGTTTCACACGTCGTTTCCTGAAACCATGAAACTATTATTATTGTTGTTCTTGTTGTTTATCCGCAATAATTCAACATTTAAGATGACTTATAACTTGCATTTTCTTTAATTATGTTGAACGTATACAATTGAATATTCAGCATTTGGCAGGAGGAATTCAAACAATGAGGGTACTTATGTATTTTGGATTGCGTATGCTGGTCATTGTCATAAGCTGTTATTCAAGACTGCATTTCGCTGTGAGACGTGCAAGCGTGAACACTGAGCGCGCTCTACTGTTGTATGTTGTAAGGTAGAGCGTTTCAAGTGTTATTAGTATACTGTGAAATGAAATGGTAAGCTTCAAGTTAGGAATGATGCAATAAACTATGCTTTTTCTGACAAAGTAAACGAACCTGGGGGGCAGAGATTCATGTAAGGATTGAAACAGTTTAGATGTGCATCAAGTGGAAGCAACACAATGAGACCATTTGGAAACAACAGTGTACATAAAATTGACCAATAAACTTCTAATGGAACGAATTCTGACACCAACAATAGGAAAATCACAAGTAAAGAAATGGTTCATTTTCGGAAGTAATTATAGCATGTGCGATGTGGACACAACACTAGTACGTACGAAGGGTCAAGAGAAAAAGAAACTGGTAAGTCAACTTCCTTCAGAACTCAGGAAAACGAGATTTTAATTCCGAAACGTTACTATAGTCGTAATATTGAAAGATGCTTTGTGACATTTCTTAGAGGGAGGTCCGTTTATTGCTTTCCTGTGTGGGGAGAAGGGCGTAGGGGTGTGGTTGCTATGAAACATCCCATGTAGATGAGCCTGCCGGCCACCTCGTGTTCTTGGTGTTGCCAAACCTCTCAATTCTTAACCATGCACCACAGAACACAGCGGTCTGAACGAGCGTACAAGTGAACCGATAGTAAGAGAAAGGAGAAAGGAATGTAGGAGTATGTCAACACCGTGCAACGCTTCTTTTAATATTACAGGTATAGATAAAAAAAACCAAGTAACAAAATCATATTCCTTGAATAACTCAAGTTGGAAATGGAGTGAACTGAATTAAGCTTGTTGTATCACCGCTAACTCGATTACGATAAAAAGCTGACTTACCTGGTTTTACCCAGAAACTTCGTATAATGAATCTTCCTATAGAAGCCTCCACGTAGCTCTCAAAGTGACACCTATCTGTCAAGGTAACTGTTGTCCAGTTCAAATTTCCTGTGCTTGTGATGCAGCAGTCGTGTGTAGGTTAACGCAGAATCAGCGTGAGGTTAAGCTTGCACTCTTAGCCAGCGTATAAGAGTGTATCTTGCCTAGTTAGGTTAAGCACTGTGTTGAACCCGAGCCTGCCTAATTAGCCAGTCATCCTAATTTTCAAATCGCTCGCGCCTAAATCTGTAAAGCTGGTCATCCCTGTATCGAGCAGAGACACCTGCAGGTACTTAGTTTCCCACCAGAGCGCATCATATGCCCCCTCCCCCGGCTGTCAAAGTGACAGCTAGCTGACAAAGTAACAGCTGTCAAATCCAAATTTCCAGCGCTTGTGACATCACAGGCACGGTCAGGTTTACATGCGGTCAGCGGGAGGTTAAGATTGCACTCTTAGCCAGCATGTAATATTATGAACATCTCACACCCCCGCGTGGCTGTCAAAGCAATAGCTAGCTCTCAAATTCAAACTTTCAGCGCTGTAGGGAAGGGCAGCCGGTTTCGTTAACGTGTGGACAGCGTAAGGCCTACACTCTTATCTAGCATGTAACGTTATGCGCGGCCCACGCCCCCACGTGGCTGTCAAAGTAATACCTGACCACGCCCAACATTCAAATTTCCCGAGCGCTGTGACGTCATCAGTCACGTGACCAGCGACAGCCAATCAGCGCTTGGTCTATTACCGTCTTAAGGTCCCCAATTTCTTCGTAAATCTTTTCAACTTCATATATGTGGCATGCAATAGTATTCCTGATGAACAGCCCTACATGACACTGCCCTTCAGTTTTTAGGACCCATTAAGAAATTTTAATCTCCCATCTCCCCTTACCCGAATGTCATTTACTCCTAATACGTCCAGGCGCATCGTCTTTGCTGACTCATTTAGTTCTACTTTCTTTCCTTGTTTCTTCCATCAGTTCCATTAATATTGATAGCTCCCATCGAATTCCATTACGTTCACCAAGTTGCTTACAAGGAGTCCCTCGCCTGTCAAATGGAAGTGGGTCTCCCTTATTCTCACATGTTCGAGGCTTTTTTAAACGTTCTGATCTGGGTAATGGATGCCACCCTACTTCACATATTCCCATTGAGGGTGTCTCCTCTAACGGGTTGCGGACCACCGGTGGATTGCATAGTCCTTGCCGCCTGAGCACAAGGAGGGTCATGAATCAGAATAGTCCGAGATGCCGACTCCCAATCCAAAGCAACCAGTATCCTGACTCTTACGACTGCTCATTACGCCACACTGCCGTTGCCCATGGTTCACGAACTAGGGCGTGTCTGCAGTAACCCACACCACGAAGAAAAGTAAAGAAATTTGGATTGTTCCAAACACATACACACTATTGCATTACGTTCAGTGCAACATCATGTGTATACAGTTTAGCTTACTTCTCATTTTTGTCCTGGTTTCTTTTCTTTTTTTTATTTCAAAGAACTGCTTAGTCTCTCAGTCCCACTACCAAAGAGCAGAAGTGATCATATAGTATTTAATTCCCTGTCCTCAATTGCTCTATCTAAAACTTACGTTCATTTATACCTGCAATTATGTATAGACACCCTTTACCTGGAGTGCTCTGAGACCGCATGGAAACATACTTAGATTGAAGATCGTTGATCACTACAACCATGGTCTGAGTAATTCTCATGAGTGCATTCCACCCACAGAGACATCTGAATAATCATCTATTCAAGTCCTAGGAAAGGAACTTGGGAACCGCAAAGAAACAGAGTACTATATATTGTTACACTTCGCATCAACAGTGTCACAAAGTAATTACGATACGTAAAACACTTGTGTCCGCCTCTGTGGTGTAGTGGTTAGTGTGATTAGCTGCCACCCCTGGAGGCCCGGGTTCGATTCCCGGCTCTGCCACGAAATTTGAAAAGTGGTACGAGGGCTGGAACGGGGTCCACTCAGCCTCGGGAGGTCAACTGAGTAGAGGTGGGTTCGATTCCCACCTCAGCCATCCTGGAAGTGGTTTTCCGTGGTTTCCCACTTCTCCTCCAGGCAAATGCCGGGATGGTACCTAACTTAAGGCCACGGCCGCTTCCTTCCCTCTTCCTTGTCTATCCCTTCCAGTCTTCCCATCCCCCACCCAGGCCCCTGTTCAGTATAGCAGGTGAGGCCGCCTGGGCGAGGTACTGATCATTCTCCCCAGTTGTATCCCCCGATCCGATGTCTGAAGCTCCAGGACACTGCCCTTGAGGCGGTAGAGGTGGGATCCCTCGCTAAGTCCGAGGGAAAAGCCAACCCTGGACAATAAACAGATTAAGAAAGAAAGAAAGAAAACACTTGTACTGACCTGACAGTGCTTCAAGGTTCACAAGTGGAATTTCATTGAAGTGGTTAATGAAATGAAAACTGGAAGAGAACATTATCACCGTCTCACTGAGGTCACAGTTTTACATTCAACGTCACTTTCGCATTCAAGCTGCCCAAAATCTTGAACGACACTAATAGCATTATCAAATTAAATAGGTATGTCAGTATCATAGCCTTCCTCTTGCCAAGTATATTGCAACATCGGCTTGTACTTTGATGCAGAAATTCGATTGTATATCACAGAGGGAATTCTGATGATGAAATACATATCATGTAAATTTCATTGCGCTGCTTTTTCACATTTTAGTTTTTAAACAATCAGCGATCTTTTTCATATAAAGAACACATGCGGGCTGGGTAGCTCAGGTGGTAAGCGCTGGTGTTCTGAGCTTAACTTAGCGGGTTCGATCCCGGCTCAGTCCGCTGGTATTTTGAGGTGGTCAAATACGTCAGCTTCGTGCCACGAGCTGAAATTTATGGACAATAGCTTCACTCCCAGAATCCACCACAGATAGATGTGTTTATCAATTGCGACACACTAAATAAACAGAGATGGGCACAAAAATGCTATTTGCTATGCACATCAGATGATTCAGACCAATGGAGTATCACAAAAACTATTACCATCCAGCTGCAGCCAATTCTTCATGTTCAGTTACATGTAGATACTTATTCGCAGTGTGTGACTGGGTGTCTTACGTTCAGTACAAAATATAGAGACATACAGTCAGCGTGTTCGAAAAGTACGCTAACCATTTAGCCATGGAACCGGACTAAATGATGGTGAATGAAACTGGGTAAGGAGGTGGAGGTAATCGCCTGTGGCCTATGAGTAGGAACAGTCCCGGCATTTGACTGGAGGATAAAATGGGAAAATACAGAAAACCATTGTGGGCTTCGAACACACTCGTTTACCGAATACAGAACTTAGCTATAGCCGTAGAGCGTTATTATGCGTAGCCATTCTGCTCGGTTGCCTTGACAGCGTATAACACAACTTGTTCTAGATCAAGTATTATTTCATAAGTTATACAAAGTTAACAAAATGTGTTTTGTCTTTATAATATATTTACAGAA
This sequence comes from Anabrus simplex, assembly GCF_040414725.1. NCBI lineage: Eukaryota > Metazoa > Arthropoda > Insecta > Orthoptera > Tettigoniidae > Anabrus > Anabrus simplex. The sequence continues at coordinate 1,112,171,562 of NC_090266.1, read as the reverse complement.
ATCTAATATCATCGAACAAAATTAGCATAATCAAAAATATCATTATGTGACACCCAATTCATACGGAGTAGCAAGAACTATTGAATGTGCCTGAAGTTGCTATAAATACGTGTTCTTATTAAATATAAGTTTTTTTGAAGTAAAGATGTAATTTTTCTACTCAATGACAAGGTGCGTATAAATACACTGAATAAAATGGAAATTGCAACACCCAGAAGGAGTGGTGCAACATTGCTGCAATTGAACATGCAGGATTAGCGTTCGATTGTGATTCGATGATTATACTGTCAGGTCCCTCTAATAGCAAGTTTGGACAACAATCAATACTGGATTTGCCCACCCCGAGCTGCAATACGTTGATGAATTCATCGAGGCATGAGTCAATAAGGCCCTGGATCGCTTCCTGAGGAATTGTGACCCATGCTTGCTGCACTGCACGGGTCAGTTGTTCCAGAGTTGTGGGTGGCTGAGGACGGTTGGCTAGTTGTCGACCCATCATGTCCCACACATGCTCAATAGGACTGAGGTCCGGGGATCTGGCGGGCCATTCTAAGGTTGTGTTGTCGTAGAGAGCTTCTCTGGAGATGCGTGCAGTGTGAACCCGGACATGTCCTGCTGAAACATCCCATTAGCAATGTTCGCCATCAAAGGGACAACCACTGGATTGAGTACCCTATCAACGTAGTCTTGAGCAGTCATAGTGCCCTCAACAAGCATTAATTGTGATTTCACATTAAAGCCAATAGCTCCCCAGGCCATACTGCTTGGTGTTGGCCCTGTGTGCCTCTCGACAATAAGATCTGGGTGGCCCCTCTCCCCAGTACGTAGGCCGCACACGATTCCGGCGATCACTGCGGGCAAGACAGAAGCGCGATTCATTACTAAAGACGATCCTATGCCATTCGTCGATCCACGTCGATCTTTCTCGACACCAGGCCAGCCTTCCACGTTGCTGTTGTGGGGCCAATGGAACACCTTCTGCAGGGACACGGGCTCGTAAGCCAGCTGCACGCAGGCGATTAACAACTGTTTGTTGTGTAACGTGGGGTGCCACAGCTGCTCGAATTTGCGCTGCTGTTGCATGGGGTTCCATCCGGGCCATCCGAATGATGCGGCGATCCTCTCTCACAGATGTCTGTCGCGTTGGCCTTGTGCCAGGTCTGCGAGTGTGGGTACCTTCATTTGACCACTGCTGCCATACACGTTGTACCGTAGATGCCTGTCGGCCAACACGTGCAGCGACAGTCCTTAGCGATAATCCCGCCTCACACAGCCCAATTATCCGAGCCCTCTCAAACGGTGACAGTTGTTGATAGCGTGCTCTTCTCTGTCGTCGAGGCAAGTTTCACTGCACAGACTGCATGTCAGATACGCTACACCAGAGTCCGTATACTGGAGTTGATTCCTCCGCGACCAATCACGTAGGGAGACCTGTAGCAACAATCCAATGGGTCTGAAACTTTGATCGTTTACATACTTACATGGCATCGTTCCATATCTTGAAAATGAACACAAACGACTAATGCCTTCATGGTGTTGCAATTTCCATTTTCTTAGGTGTATGTACGTTTCATAAAGTCGATACGCGTTAGATGATTTTCATTCTCTTTTACTTTGTACTCAAAGTGATATGTTTGTATGTTTCTCATTGTTTCTGAAACGTTCCCTACGTATGTTCAAACATTGCGTGGAAAATTTTACGTAGTTTCAGTGTAATAAACATCAAATTTTCGACTATGTCTAAATTTGGTTGATATAATGCAGAGTATTTCTATATCGCTTTTGTGCTCCCATATTATTTAAATTCAAATTTTGTACTTATATATATTTCGTAAAGCACAGAGTCGTTTAGTGTCGAGGATGTTTAACGTAGGGATGCAGTTTGTTTTCTTCAACATCAGCCACAAAATGAGGTTCTGAACTATCTGGTATCTGCTGCTAAGGATACCACCTCAGGCAAGAAACTGACTGCAATAGTGCTTAATAAATACCACTTCTTATGTTGGTATTTACGATATGTTTAAAATTACGAAATATGTAACTTGTTCTTCTAATTTTACTTACCAGAAGGTTACAATGACTTTTCGATTTCGTGTCATTATCTACGTGAGGACGCACGTATTTAACTGTCTCAGCTTCAACTACAGTATGCTAAAATAACTGCAGTTCAAGATACAATCAGTATCATCATCATCATCATCATTATCATCATCATTGATCAGCACTTAGGTGAAAGATTCTCCGACAATTGTTTACCTAGCCTTTTCATTAGTGTTTTCAAAGAACGTGGAAATTTATCGATCATATCTCTTAAAAAATTATTATTCCAATCCGTAATTCCTCTCCTTGTAAATGAATATTTGCCCCAATTGTTCCTTGTCGTTATATTACTGTGTATCTTCAGTTCATTAAATTGGATTTACTTATATTTAACAATAGTTAGGCAAGCCTTCACATTCAGTTTAATTTGCTCAGCGTAATTTAACTCTGGATGAGTAAAGCAGTGTGCAGGAAACCCCAGAGCATTGTTATTCTGGGGTGGTTTCAAGAAGGTAGCATTGAATTTTTTCATCTTCCCTGACTTTGTTTGTCTCTCTAGGTCTCTAGCAGGTTGTCAGTGCTAATGTGACCTTCGGTCAGTGTATTTATTCGTTGTCTGGACACTGACCTTTGGGCAACTTCTCACCCCACGTTACTCAAAGTGATACTTTTTCTTGTGCTACTTCGCTGAACTGTTTATCATTTCTGGATTGTATATTTATATATATATACATTGAACAGATATAACCATTTCATATTTAATAGTGTACATGTTTTAGTGATATAATTGTGTAATTGTCTAATACAACAAGACAGCGATGGCAAACATTTGCGAAAAGGAACTCTCTGCTGAATGAAGCTTTTCTAAATGGCTACATCATCCTTCGCCATACGGTAACCTAACATCAGCAGGTCAAAGTTCAACAAATCAAGACGTATTTTATTGTTATTAAGGGAGCAGTTGACGGTTTCATGGATGGAGGAACAATTTATGATTGATTATTGATTATTTCTATCAAGACAGCACTTGCAGAGCAGCTCGGCAAGGAAGTTCCAGTCTGAGCTTCAACTCTGAAGCCTTCTGGATCTCAAGAAAGATGTTATACCTGTCCGAGAAATAAAGAACTAAAGTTTTTGTGGTGTTTGTAACAGGCCGGTATGCCAGGAACACAAATTGATCACCTGCATTCACTGAAATGTGTAAAAAAGTCATCAGTTCATAAAAAGTACATTTTAGAAACTTCTTTGTTGAGCACTTTGCTATATTTATGTACTGGCTATAATTTTTAAAGAAGATAATTTTCTTTGCATTAAACTGATAATATAATGTTAGATTAGTAACTTCAATATTATTACAGGAATGTTCAAAATGTTTCGGCTCATTATACTTTAACTTCAATGTGTTGGGCTCACATACCCATAGTGCTGTAACAACTACACCAGGGTAAATCAGGAGTAACTCGATGATGCTGCTTGCTTGTTGTTTACAGGGGCCTAACATCGAAGGTCATCGACCCATGGAGTAACTCGAATCAATCCCAGTTTACTCATTTGTCATTCTTTTTCAACTCAAAATTCAGGCGAAGGATATTTCTCAACGCCGTTGGTCTCCTTTACTTTGGTAACGCATATTATCTGTAGTTTAGTTTCCTTCCTCTATCATACAGTCATGACAGGATACGTGCTGACATCGTCTGAGTGGTAACATCCATTAAAATCGTCTCTATTTTATGTTTGTTTAACTTCACTGGGTATTTATGAGTCGCAGCATTTATCTCCCGGTTACTTGATATGAGTCTATGAATCTGAATTGCAAATTTTATTGCTCTCTCAAATCCTCTTCATATTACGACGTCATAACTCCCATGTCGACCGGGCAGTTGGGAGCGATTCCCAGTAAGTGTAGCGCTCTCGGAGGCGCCTCACCTAGTGAAGAGAAGCCAGGAATTACAAATAACAACACGCATCACATCTTTGAAGTGCCGACTGCTGCTTATTTTTTGAAGGATGTAGTACTTCTGGCACAGGTAGCTTGTAGTGAAGTCGCAATCTCCTCCAGAAAGGAAAATGCTTACATGTGGGTGATACTGCGTAAGGCATTCACAGCATAACTAGTGCATCTGGATGTTATGAAACATGTTGCTCATATGGTCAGTCGTTCTGCGATAGCGCAGTCTGGCTCTGTTACGAGAGAAATGGAAAACTACCTCACTCCTCAACTTTCTTAGTACATCTCGTTATAGCACCTTCATCGGTTTCTCCATGATAGACTTGAATGGCGCAATTTGCAGATCCAACCAATTTCCGAGCTCAGACAGACATCGGTAGAACATTTCTATGTAAACACGACATAGCCACAAAAATGTTTGTTTCTCTTCCATTTTGTGGAATAAACAGGCCATTCTATAATAATAATGAACAAGCTACAGCTTCTCTTCCAGGTTGTTTTGTGGGTCTTTTATCCCATGACCATCTCTTATAGCAACTCAGAACTTTTGACCAGTTGTCAAAGTTTTTCCGCCGATGGGTCTAACGTAGATAATGGAATGAACTTTGGAGGGTCAAGCCCAAACTAAAATTGTGAGAAAGTTTCAGTGTTGGGAAAACTATAATTATGCTATTGTTATATTTTGTGTTTCCAAAGTTGTCTACTACACCCCTGACGCCTCCTCCCATTTTACCTGCCTCTCAAAAGCTACAATGTTAAATTTTTCACCAACCATGGACCCGTTGTGTATCTTGTGGTCGCCCAAACATTTCCTTGGATTGTAAAAATCTGGATGTTTCTCCCTTCCTCCCTTTATAAGGGGAGAGAATGTTGGGCTCCGGGTCTTCTATGACTAGTGCGGTACTGTGTGCATGTTGAAGGATAATTTAGAGTGGCTCCCAAGGGAGCTGACGGAGTGGGGGTCACGGCCTGAAGAAGGTCCAAGACTAGAAGTTATGGCAGAGTAAATTTAAATACGTGACTGCTCCGGCGCGTGAAATACCTGGAATGCTTCAGCGGTTTTTCGTGTAGAATGTAATAGGCTTTTCATTTTCAAGTAATGTAGGACCTTCTGCACAGTCTTCGGACTTAAAATTGTACTCCCCACTGGGAAACTCTTTATCTGTAGAGTTTTTATTATTATTTAGTCCAGCTCCATGGCTAAATGGTTAGCGTGCTGGTCTTTGGTCACACGGGTCCCGGGTTCGATTCCTGGCAGGGTCGGGAATTTTAACGATCATTGGTTAATTTCGTTGGCACGGGGGCTGAGTGTATGTGTCGTCTTCATCATCATTTCATCTTCATCATGACGCGCAGGTCGCCCAAGGGAGTGCAATCAAAATACCTGCACCTGGCGAGCCGAACTGGTCCTCGGACACTCCCGGCACTAAAAGCCGTACGTCATTTCATTTGATTATCATTTAATCTGTTTGCAAGGCAGAAATATGGGAGGAACATATACACCAGTTGTATCGAGGGAACGAAGTACATGATAAGGTTCTGGAACAAAGCTTTTGGGCTTAAGCCGTGTTAAGAAAACAAGGTGAAGTTCTTTACCTTTCGCAGAGAACATTGCTCCGTACGAATGATCGCACCACTTCCCATGACCAACGGTAAAGTATTCTTAAATCAAACCCTCATTATTGTAAAAGTCTTTCTCGTGAACAGTCGAGATTTTCTTCTGAGGACGCAGAGCAAAATTCTCTGCGAAACGTAAAGAGTTTCGCCTTGTTTTCGTGGCATGGCATAAGCCCATATCATGCACTAATGTTAACAAGAAGGGACTGTTGATGCTAATGAAATGACAAAGACATCTCCGTACAGGTCATTAAAGCCCTTGGAGGAGTGGAAGGTAAAGGCTTCCACCACTGTTAACCGCGGCTCGTGATGGGGTAGAGTGGTTAGCTTTACGCCCGGCTGCCTTTGACCCCAGGAATTAACCTGGTACTCATTTTTGCTGTAGGCTGAGTGAACCTCAGAGCCATATGCACCTCCAGAAGTGGAAATATCGTTTCTTAAATGTTACGACTTCCTGACGGGGATTCGAACCCACGTCCTTCTGGGCCAACCGAGCACGCCTTTACCGTCTCGGCCAGGCAGCCCCTGCTAATGAAATGGGGACCCAATTTTGAGGTCAGAATTCGACAGAGCTTTGAGAGACATAAATAGGAACAAGGCACCTGGAATTGATGACATTCCCTCAGAATTACCGTCTGCTTTAGGAGAAATCAGCATCGGAAGGTTATTTCGATTTAGTATGTAGGAGATGTGCCATCAGATTTGAGGCTGAATGTTGTTATACCTATTCCCAAGAAATCCGGTGCTGACAAGTGTCAGAACTACCGAAATTTAGTTTAGTATATCATGCCTGCAATATTTTGACATGTACTATTTACAGAAGGATGGAAAGAAAATATGAAACTGAGTTGGGAGAAGATTAGTTTGGCTACAGAAAAAATGTGGAAACAAGTGAAACAGTCTCAACTTTACTTCTGACCGTAGAGGATTGAATTAAGAAGGGCAAACCCACGTTCATGGCATTCGTAGATCTAGAAAAGGCAGTGAGTAATGTTGATTGGGCCAAGCTATTTGAGATTCTGAAGGTGATGGGGATCAGATACCAAGAAAAAATTTCCTACACTCTATGCAAAAATCAGTCTGCAGTGATAAGAATCGGGGGCTGCCAAAGAAGGAGCAGCAATCCAGAAAGGAGTGGGATAAGAGAACAGTGTGTCCCCTCTCATTTTCATTAGTTACATAAAACACACGGTAAAGGAAATCAAAGAAAAATTTGAAAAGGGGGATCACAATTCAAGGAGAGGATATCAGAACTCTGAGATTTACCCTTGGTATTTTAATTTTATCAGAGTAGCCTCCGAGGCCCAGGCGGCAGCGCGCCGGCCGCTCACTGCTAGGTTCCGTGGTTCAAATCCCGGTCACTCTATGTGAAATTTGCACTGGACAAAGCAGAGGCGGAACAGGATTTTCACCGGGTCCCCGGTGTTCCCTATAATAATAATCATAATAATCGTATGGCCTCGGCTACCGTGTGCAGACATTTCAATCTGACGCCATCTGGCTGTCTGCCCGTCAATTTTGACGTTCCGATTTATTCTAGTCCTACTAGATGACAGATCGAGTAAACTTAAACTCTCTTGGGCGTCTATGGCTAAGATTTAATGAATTTTGTTGGGTCAACACCAAATGTGTCACCAGAGATCTTTGCGCCGACATCGTACGACAAGGGGCATCGAATGGACTTTCTTCCGCCCTTCAAAAATCCAACTACCTCTGCCTGGTTTGAACCCACTGTCTTGGGATCCTAAGGCCGACACCCCACCACTGATCCACAGAGGCAGCTCCCGGTTTTCCCTGTAATCTTTCATTCCAGCGACAGTCTCCAATATGATTGAATTTCATCTCTCGGTCATTAATCATTGCACCAGAACAGTGCGACAGTTTCTATTGCGGGCTAAATGCATTGTTCTGGAACAATCTACACTACGCAAGATAAGGGAACCAATAATGTGAATTTAGTGTGCCGCGTGTAATCCAATCAAGACATACCGTGTGACACACCTCCTAACAAGTAATTATTTAAGCGAAGTGAAGTAGAGCCTATATCCTAATTTCCTTCCCAGATACTAGCCACGACTAGGGTTGTTAAATAGCTCGGTAATATATCCCGGTCTGGTCAGAACGCATTGTGATAACACTTTGTCAATTTCAGCTCCAGAAATCTTAATTAACAGGATGAGGAGAAACTTCACAAATACTACTCAGCCTGTACATCGGACAACTCATCACATGAGCAGTACCAAGAAGAGGATTCGCACAACGATATCACCTAGCAACGTGGGACTTAAAATCGTTGGAAATGTGCCGTTAAAGATGTGAACGCAACGCCATGTTCTAAGGGAGGAAGCAGTCATCGCCCAATGATCGAGTTTGATCATGCAATTTAAGTACCTTTTTATAATGTAATTTATCAATCTTTCCTAGAATATACTGCGATCTTCCTTCTAGAAGTAATGTAATCTATCAATCTTTCGTAGAATATACTGCGATCTTCCTTTTAGAAGTAATATTTCCCACTATTTTGCTGTATTTAGGAGATATTTTCACCTTTCAGCTCTACTCAGGTATTGGTAGTTTTTGACTGTGATAGGATAATTGTGCATTTGTGTTGCAATTTAAAGAGCACTTTTTGCAGTTTTCACAGCGAATGACGATAAGAATATTTTGTTAAGAGACGCTCAACAAATATGGAAAATGTTTTAGTAATGTGTCTTAATCCATGTCATGCGTGTATTTACTAAATTGACTCAGAATTACATAATCTTCTGAATTACTACTATGTGGAATAGAACATCGCTAATTAATTACCAGGATCATTAAAGTGGTAATCTATGGATTTGATCACTAATCTTGAGATAAATGGTGTAATATGATGCATTAAATTGAAGGTCATATAAATGATCAATTGTTATTAGTCACCCCATTATAAAAATAATGACTAAATTTTAAGTATAGGAGACGAGTAAAATATTACGTAAAAAAATCGTGTACCTTAAATGTCTATGGATGCATGGATGCTTTCACCATGTCATTTTTAATGTGATATGTTATTGAAATGTGCGTTGTGATTTGACCTCATGTTGAGCATGGAGGTATGAACATTACAGCGTTGGAAGTGTTTTCCTTGTCTTTACCGATATTTTTGTGTGAGGTAAGGTAAGGGTTATTCTGCCCGAAGGCAGGTCCGAACCTCCGCAGAGGTGTACCTGAGCCGGAGTTTACGTGCGGTAGGGTGGCCAGTTCCTTTCCGCTCCTCCATTCCCTCACCCCCCACCAACAGCGCGTGGCAACCCATCCAACTCCTGACCACGCCCAATGTTGCTTAACTTCGGAGTTCTCACGGGATCCGGTGTTTCAACACGGCTACGGCCGTTGGCTTTTTGTATGAAATAGTGGATTAAAACAGGATTCATTCACGAATTAAATAATTGATTAATTTAATCGCGGAATAAGATCGTAATATTGTACCCGCTCAAAGCCTGAGTTCCAACCAGCATTTATCTCAGGGCGTGTTACGGTCCGAATCTATCTAACTAATAAACAATAAAAAATATGAAGATATAAGATCTCCAATTAAATGTATGGGCGCCATCCAATCAGTACAACAGGGTTGAACGGGACACTCTAATCAAAAACTTTAAGGCTCATCATAAAAAACACACAAAAATATATTCAGATCAAAGGGGAACGTATGAAGGCTCCGTCCTAGGAATGGGGACGGATATTTAAACGGTCACCAAGGATTTACTATATTACAAGAACAAGAATCTGAAACTGTTTCCTTGCAAATGACAAAGGAGCATTTTATTTAAGTTGAAAAATTTTAAACACAACAAAATTCGTTGACCCTTAATTTGCCGGTTATTTGGCAAATCATTAATAAAATTTTACATAATATTTTACACTTTTGACCACCCATCCATTTGGGTGGTGGAACCGTTGCTTTCTGAAGGTGCCAGTTCGACCCTTTTGAACACAATGACCATTGATGGTCATGGACCAATTACCTGTTGGCCAAGTGGGCACGATCACATTAATCATGTCATCGTCTCCACTTTTATTGAGATGAGACCAACCCGGGATACTACAAAACACCCCCCGGGTTCCTAACCCAGATATGCTAATCGTTAACTGAAGGAAACGACAAAGCGACTCTAACCTAATGGTCCAGATGTAGGGATTTGCCATCAGTTTACAAATAACAAACGTAACTTATTATTTACAACAACTTGACATTATTACGTTATTTCGCCAACCGACTTCCGAACATCATCATCCGAAATAATAATAAAAAATATCTTAATATTATTATTATTGTTATTATTATTATTATTATTATCAGTAGAAATCATGTTTATCGTAACCCATAATCATCTTTGGTTTAATGTTTCAATTTCATTTTTCACCACTCTTATTATTCTCAAAATTAATTTAATCAATTCTTCTTCCTATTCCTCTTCAAATTATTATTATTATTATTATTATTATTATTATTATTATTATTATTATTATTATTATTATTATTATTATTATTATTATTATCCGCCTCCGTAACGCAACGGTTAGTGTTATTAGCTGCCGTCCTCGGGGGCCCGGGTTCGATTCTCGGTACTGCCAGAAATTTAAGAATGGCAGGAGGGCTGGTATGTGGTTGAAATGGTACATGCAGCTCACCTCCAATGGGGGTGTGCCTGAAAAGAGCTGCACCACCTCGGGATGAGGACACGATTTTACTTATTATTATTATTATTATTATTATTATTATTATTATTATTATTATTATTACTATTATTATTATTTTAGTTTGAAAGTTCTATATTTTAATTTTAATTATAACGTGGCAGTTAACTATTATTATGTTTAACGCATAACCCCTTTTACAATTCCGATCTAGTTTGGCACTTAATCAATTAAGACATGATTTACTTGGATTATTATTATTATTATTATTATTATTATTATTATTATTATTATTATTATTATTATTATTATTATTATTATTATTATTATTTCGAAATATTATATTTTAATTTCAATCTTTAGAACTTAGTCACATGTGTTAACTCCCAAATATGAATCATCAAGATCCGATTTCATATCGCTCGGGACATAATAACGGTATTCGAACCCGCAACCTTATTTTCGTAGTCGTTAATTTATGGGAACACCATGTCCTCCCAAGACAAATCTCAAATCCCATGGCACCTCGCAGTGGGGCAAATACATCCAATCTCTGCAAGTGCTAAATTATTCCTTCCATTTCATTTCTAAGTCCATTTATTCCTCTGGAACTCTTCAAACATTTAATTCATTAATTAATCTTCGGTGCGTGGACTCCTGACACTCATGACACCGTATCGACATATTTTATCGACGTAGGCATCGAGATTTATCTATTTCATCATCAAAAACAGTACGGCTCAATTCTCACCTCATGCCGGATGTTCGTCCCGCACGACTTCCGATCTCAAAAATGGGCTCAAACCACTCTGGGATTTCAACATATCATGATCATCCTATACACGTGCCTCTATCACTTCTAAACAAATATTTATGATTATTATGGAGTCCAAAAGCGTTAAATCAACAATTAAGGTTAAAATCAAATTTACTGCCTGAATTAAAGTCTTCCACGCGATATGTTATCTCGACATTGAAATTACTTTAACTTGCAACTTAGGCCCGTGCCCTTATTCACAAAGCATTACTATAAACACGCATTTACACATTACCCATGTTCATTTATCACTCCGATACTTCTAATGATTAATATATTTCTGTCGACTGGCGAAACGTCGCGGCACAAATAATCATCGATATTTACAGACAATTAAATGGACTTCATTCCGTCCCACAACAATTAAAATCACTTGGCAACCCTCTACCTCTGGCTAATCTTACCACATGCCTTAATATCTATAAAGTTTCCGATAACTGAAAATCACATTTGAGCACGCCTAAAACGAATATTTATCTAATCTGTACGTGAAACGTGCTCCATATAATTTCAAACAAATCAAGCACTTGAATAAACAAATCAACCCTACCCTACTCTGTTAAATAATCAAAATTATGATGAGTGCTTGATCTAATTATGTATATATTAATTTGTCCCTTTGTCTATTTATCTATCTCTCAATTTATACGAGCCGGAAGAGGTTCTTTTCACAATCAAGTTACCATAATGAAAGAATATGATTTCCTCCCGCTAACGATAGCAATCTACAAATATATATTAAGGAGTACTCATCTCTGCCTGTAGTTCGCTAAACCGGACGAGTAGCCTACCCCATCCGGTTTTTAGCACTGCATCCTACTGGAATTCATACCAGATTGAAGAGGTAATCCTTGACACCTTTTATTCTTACATATTTTAAATCTTATAAAAACCAAACAAATAACCTTTGCACTTGTAATAATTTGCACTCTAACTTTCACATATAAATTTAACACTCTTGGCTTTTTATCTAGCCCACTTAATGTAAATATACATTATTCGTTCCTTCACCGGACACTAGGAACACGTAATATCTCGGTATTACTTTCAGCGGCCCGGCGCGCACTCGATTTCTCCCATCTCACGTTCGCGTAGCTGACCAGGTATCAGTTATTAATTGACTGTTTACTTGGTGAAATTCCGTCGATCACCCACGACCGTTCTCACGTAACGTTCTTCCTTTTCTTGATATGCAACCTCACACTCCTATCCGTAGGGGTTGATTTAATTAGTTCCGTATATATTCGAACTCCTGCTGGTA